>NC_064920.1:797071228-797382190 GCF_023897955.1 Schistocerca gregaria
ACAATTGGCAGCAATTGGAATACCCTTCTGCCCGTTTCCTCATTTTCCCATAGTTGTTGCCAAATCTTCCGCCCTTCTTCTAACAGCAAATGTATCCCCTACTTTGTAATGTTGTTCATTAATTTGTTCTGAAAGCGGTACTGATCTTCAAGGCCATAAAAGTGGATTAAAAGCTGTGAGCTATCTGAGGAAGTAAACCTTGCATTACTGCGCAACTGTTTCACTAGGTATCCAGTCTAGCTTACCAAATTCCCAACCAGACTAACATTAATTGTAATGTTTTAGTACTCATCTTACGATAACTTGTGATATATAAGACAATTTAAATAAAAAGAATAAAATCAGTTTACATTTGGACATTTATTTTAACATTGATCATTGTTCTTTTAAAATTGCAGCGTATAAAACTAGATTCATTACTAAACTGGTGCCTTATTTAGGATTGTGTAAATGTGAGTTTGTAATCTTACGGAACACATCAAATAGGGAGCCAAGATTGGGAGACTACATACAACACTGCATTCATAAAATAACACACGAAGAACGTTGAAACATATGCAAGAGGAAATTAACCACAACCAACCGATTCAATTTTCACCCATAGAAGTTACTTTTGTAGCGTGATCCTGTCCGTCATGAAATTACCACACGCTGGTATACTAAATTCATACTAACTCTCTGTGAAATCTTCCCGAAAAGAATAGCTGAGGGATACTTTGATGTTTACACCACATGATTCACGTGGTCAACTTGGTTTACACAAAGAGTGTAACTCCACACAATTTTGATAATTAAAAAAAATTACATCGAAACGAAATTTACAAATAAACAAATCAACGCAGCTGACAGTAGGAATTTTTGTCCATCTGTTGCGTGCAATCCCGCCGTTTCTGCCCTCTGCCCTCTCATGAAGTTTTATCTTGGTGGCTTGTGTCACATACATCTCGATTTGGTTCCATGTTTGTGTTGTCAAATTCGTGCGGTATCCTCGTTTGACACACCATGTTGATATTCCTGGGCAAGGATGACACTTAATGGCTCTTCTTTGTGCCACCCTTAGCTACCAGAGAACATCGAACTATGATTTACTGTCGCTTGATAGTGGGCATCCGCCAGGAAATGTTGATAGGCGTCGTTGAAGTCTGCCAGTTTCTCTGGGCAGTACGTGTCAAAAGTCTCCACGCCCCTTGTGTTGTTAAATTCTTGAGTTATCCTCAATTGGCTCGCCGGTTTGATATTCCTGGGCAAGGATGACACTTAATGGCTCTTCTTTGTGCCACCCTTAGCAGTCAGAGAACACCGAACAACGGTTTACTGTCGCTTGACAATGGGCTTCCGCCAGGAAATGTTGATAGGCGTCGTTGACGTGTGCAAGTTTCTCCGGACAGTACCTGTCAAAAGGCTCCACGCTTCTTTATCCCCTGTCTTCTGTCGTTTCACCGCAGCCGTCTCGTCACAGTCGCATGTGTGTGGTGCGTTGCCAGCACGTGGATTACCGCGCGGTGGACCACTCGGCCATCTCAGGTCATCGCCTCCACGAAGGGTCGCACTGGTGCGGCGCCCATTAGCTCCGGGTGCAAGGGAAAGTGTTTGCCCCGCAGTCCTTCTTTTGTTGTCGAGCGCGCTCCAGAAGCGGCCCGGCTGACAGTGTGTCCTGCTGGGAAACCCGCCTGTTTACAACTAGTCCTCCTCCTCGCTGCTCTCGCTGTCTCATATGAGTTTAGCCGGTTCGCTTTCAACTGCATTCACAGAAATTGTTCATCATAGTTACGTGATTACAAAATGTCATACATAATACCATTTAGATTTGTCTTTCACAATTCTTAAGAACAAAAGTGAGACTTAATTGTTTTTTAAAATAAAAAAGTTACATGAATCGACAATATAAAAAGAAAAGTTAAATGACTTGTCAATATAAAACAATGGTTATTTACTCGCAAAAACATTTATACCAGTTGACAAACCTGATAAGAGATTCGCTATTATATACACTCCTGGAAATGGAAAAAAGAACACATTGACTTAGGTGGGTCTGACACACCATACTTGCTAAGGACACTGCGAGAGGGCTGTACAAGCAATGATCAAACGCACGGCACAGCGGACACACCAGGAACCGCGGTGTTGGCCGTCGAATGGCGCTAGCTGCGCAGCATTTGTGCACCGCCGCCGTCAGTGTCAGCCAGTTTGCCGTGGCATACGGAGCTCCATCGCAGACTTTAACACTGATAGCATGCCGCGACAGCGTGAACGTGAACCGTATGTGCAGTTGACGGACTTTGAGCGAGGGCGTATAGTGGGCATGCGGGAGGCCGGGTGGACGTACCGCCGAATTGCTCAACACGTGGGGCGTGAGGTCTCCACAGTACATCGATGTTGTCCCCAGTAGTTGGCGGAGGTGCACGTGCCCGTAGACCTGGGACCGGACCGCAGCGACGCACGGATGCACGCCAAAACCGTAGGATCCTACGCAGTGCCGTAGGAGACCGCACCGGCACTTCCCAGCAAATTAGGGACACTGTTGCTCCTGGGGTATCGGCGAGGACGCTTCGCAACCGTCTCCATGAAGTTTGGCTACGGTCCCGCACACCGTTAGGCCGTCTTCCGCTCACGCCCCAACATCGTGCAGCCCGCCTCCAGTGGTGTCGCGACAGGCGTGAATGGAGGGACGAATGAAGACGTGTCGTCTTCAGCGATGAGAGTCGCTTCTGCCTTGGTGCCAACGATGGTCGAATGCGTGTTTGGCGCCGTGCAGGTGAGCGCCACAATCAGGACTGCATACGACCGAGGCACACAGGGCCCACACCCGGCATCATGGTGTGGGGAGCGATCTCCTACACTTGCCGTACACCTCTGGTGATCGTCGAGGGGACACTGAATAGTGCACGGTACATCCAAACCGTCATCGAACCCATCGTTCTACCATTCCTAGACCGGCAAGGAAACTTGCTGTTCCAACACTACAATGCACGTCCGCATGTATCCCGTGCCACCCAACGTGCTCTAGAAGGTGTAAGTCAACTACCCTGGCCAGCAAGATCTCCGGATCTGTCCCCCATTGAGCATGTTTGGGAATGGATGAAGCGTCGTCTCACGCGATCTGCACGTCCAGCACGAACGCTGGTCCAACTGAGGCGCCAGGTGGAAATGGCATGGCAAGCCGTTCCACAGGACTACATCCAGCATCTCTACGATCGTCTCCATGGGAGAATAGCAGCCTGCATTGCTGCGAAAGGTGGATATACACTGTACTAGTGCCGACATTGTGCATGCTCTGTTGCCTGTGTCTATGTGCCTGTGGTCCTGTCAGTGTGATCATGTGATGTATCTGACCCCAGGAATGTGTCAATAAAGTTTCCCCTTCCTGGTACAATGAATTCACGGTGTTCTTATTTCAATTTCCAGGAGTGTATTTATCATACTCATATGTCTGTACATAAAACAGTAAGACACTTTCAACTAAAATTACGTTATCACAAGAATTTATCACACAGATGACTTTGAGAAGGGTAAAAATATTTTCATCATACAGGTTATACTACATTTTATTACCCATTTTGCTCCAATTTCGTTCCTTCTTTAAGTTGCCTTTCGCTTCCAAATCAATTATTTCGCCTGTGGTGGTTATTATTGATCCATTTCTCATGAATGGCAAAATTGTGGTCTCCTCTATTCTTAAACCAAGCTTTCCTTCTGTCCCATAATCAAAATTATTTAATCTTCCTCTACGTTCAAGAGGGACATTTCTTCAGTTCAATCATATAGGCTGCAGTGCATCCCGCACCAGCGAAAACAGTAAGCTGTAATGCTCACAGCATCAGCAAAACACATAAACGTCATTTTTATAGGACAAGTATTAAGGCAGAATAATTTTTCAGGCTCTGGCTCAACATCAGTCAAGACTACAAAAAAAGGATCCATATTTCCGTTCCATTCTCCATTTGCTGGAAAACTGATCGTCATTTGAGTGCCATAATACAATTTCAGGGCAACGTAAATTACACAAAACCAGAACTCTTCTTTCACGTTGAAGCGAATCAGTCTACTTACGAAATCCACAGACAGCACTTTACGTACTCAGCTATAAAGAACAATAAAGATATATCATCAATATTAACATATTAGCGCATATTGGGAAGCCATTGGTTAAACAATCGTATTATCGCATCCTATTTTCAAGATTCCAAACTTACTCATTCCTTTCTCAGAGTTCTCCTATCTTAAAATATTCATACAGCGCGCATACTATAGTAAGAGATTCTCATTTATACTGACAGATATACAGTAGTAATAGGTAGATTGTAGCACTGAAAGCAGAAAATCGGAAACAAGGCTACTAACAGCTGGGGACCTGGGTTTGCCAGACCCATAATACCCACAGATCGGATATTCCCCTGAGTTTTGCAATAATTCAACACAGATCTTGCTTCTCTCAGGAGCGACTCTTTTCAATTTACACAAAAAAACCATAAACAGCATTTCACTCGTTCACAAAGAAACCTTTTATCTTCACATTTGAACCTACCTAAATCCTAATTGCACAAGGAAAGAAAAAAAAACTAAAAACATCACTTCAATCAATCACATAGAAACATCCTTATCATTATTTATACCAACATATTATTGAAAATGCATATGTCACAAATGTAAACCAATCAATTCACTCTCCTGTCTACACACCCTATGTACTCATTTGCCATGTCACTCATTTGTTCCGATTGGGCGCCTCCTGCGCTGATCATTTGTCATTGCCGGTTTTGTTCATTTCCATTTGCTGGGTTATGTCTAGGGTTAGCGGGCTGAATTTCAGCATCATGTGGCGCTCCGCCGACAATCCTATTCCCAACGTGTTCACCGTACTTTCGATTCTGGTTGCCGTTACTGCTGCGTTCACGATCCTGTCCACGTCCTCAATCATTTCCGTTTTTCCACCTGTGTTCGCGACTGTTACCCCATTTTCTATACGGCCGGTCCCGATTATTGTTCCGTTCGCGTCGCGACGACCAGTCACGCCATTGATTAATACTAGGGCCACGACTGCGATCGCACTGCTGTGCCCCGTAATAACTTTGTGCCTGATTAGGCGGGCATTCTCCTGTATTGTATTCCAACTCTTGGAGAAGTATCTTAAACGTTTCCACGTCCTCTTTGCATCGTCCCGCAAGAATGACGTGGCGCAAGTGCAGCGGCAATTTGGTGATGCATATCCTAAATAGTTCCGCAGGCCGTATGGGTGGTATAGAAATTGATTTTCCTGCAGCATGTGGTCGAATAGGCGTGCTGGGCTGCCGAAACCAGATTGGTTCAAATTTGGCAGCATAATTATGCCATGCATGACCCTATCTTGTGCCGCTTCTGACCAATAGGCGGACAGAAAGGCTTGTCGAAACTCCCGAGTGGACGCGCTGCCGACCTCATGTGAATCGCCGGTTCGCCTCCCAAAGAGCCACACATATATTCTATTTTATGTGAACTTGCCCAGTCGGGGGGAAGACAGAACTCAAATTGCTCGAGCCATGCTCGTAGATGTATTCTTTTTTGCGAATTTCGAAATATCTCAAACTTCATCACTGTAAGGAAATGTTTGGAATCAAATCCCCGCATTTCCTCCTGGCGAGGCCCTTGAAAGATTCTATTTTTCTCATGTCTGCACCTCAAAATACATTCTTCCCGCCGGCCGCGGTGGTCTCGCGGTTCTAGGCGCGCAGTCCGGAGCCGTGCGACTGCTACGGCCGCAGGTTCGAATCCTGCCTCGGGCATGGATGTGTGTGATGTCCTTTGGTTTGTTAGGTTTAAGTAGTTCTAAGTTCTAGGGGACTAATGACCACAGCAGTTGAGTCCCATAGTGCTCAGAGCCATTTGAACATTCTTCCCTGTCGTCAAAATCTCCCTCGTGGCCGGAGTGCCTCTCTGCACTGTTCGTACAGCTATTTTTAGTGCTATTGGCGAGTTCGGAATCACACCCCATGCGGCTTTCCAGATGCGCCACGCGTTCTTGTAATTCGCCTGCTACAGCTTTGTGCAGCCTGTTCACTTCGAACTGTCCCTTCTGAAATCTAAGAAGCGGACGCACTTCTTCCGTCTCTACGACCGCTACCAGTGTAGTATTGTTATCGCTCTCCGTCACCTTCATTGTGCCTACGATGTCCGCTAATGCCGCAATCTTATCATGTATTTGTCTGTTGTCCTCCGCTCCAGTCTGTTTCAATTGTTCTACTTGCTGTTCTAGTGTGTGAATCGCTTGACTGTTGTCCGCTACTGTGTTGCTAACGGACGCGGGACAATGCGTTTCCGCCTCCTGGACCCTGGAGAGTACCTGCTGGTATTCACTTTGGCATTCTTCTCTCAGCGCTTGGAAATTCATAAGTAGCTGTTCCTCGCTCTCTTTTGATTCCGCATCGCGACTCCGCTAGCCCTGTCCTAAGGCTTGCAGACGATCATCGATTTGTTCAAATGTACGGCCTAATTCTTTCATAATATCACTTTTTATTTCAATTCCACATTGTCTATTCTTTGTGAGAAATCATCGGACACTCTCTGCATCCAATTGTCGACTTTATTTGTCTGCTGGATTAGTTTTTCGTCTATTTGTTCGCCTAGCTCTCGGATCGATTTTTCAGATTTTTCCGTCATTTGTTCGCCTAGCTTTCGGATCGATTTTTCACATTTTTGCGTCATTGATCGCCTAACTCTCGGACCGATTTTTCAGATTTATCTTCGTTTTCTTTATTTTGTTGCAATAAGGCTTTTATGAGTTCTGCCAAATCAATTTGGTTAGTTGGAGGAGAATTAATTTCTGACTCTGATGTGAGCCCGTTCGTCCTGTTTTGCATTTCCTCTGAAGTTTTCCCCAATGCGTTTCCGGAACCGTCCGACGCGTTAATATTCGAAATCAAATCATCCCCTTGGCCCAAGTTGCTTAAGTTGTTGGACCGCCTACTTCTAGCTTGGTTACGGGTCTGCATTAGTTCAATTTATACCCAGTACGCAACACACTAATCAGAATAAATGTATCCCCCAAAAATTACGACAGTCACACGAAAGGTACCCAACAAAGTACGCACTTTATCACATGCAAAACACATTTATATCTTTGATCGAAGTCAGCGCAATTTTCAAGCGAGAAAAAAAACACACAAATATAAAAAACAAAACAGGCCAAACAACAGAACGCCGTGAATCTTTTGAAAGTCTGGTCAGAAACAACGCAGTAGTTGTTTGAGCGCTGCAGGGAAAAAAAATTAAGATTTAACAACGCTCGCAATCTAACGTTTCAGAGATTCGAGAGTCTAGTGGAATCACAGACCAGGGTTGCCATGTGTAATGTTGTTGCATTAATTTGCTCTGAAAGCGGTGCTGAAATTCAAGACCATAAAAGTGGGTTAAAAGCTGTGAGCTATCTGAGGAAGTTAACCTTGCATTACTGCGCAACTGTTCCACCAGGTATCCAGTCTAGCTTACCAAATACGCAACCAGACTAACATTAGTTATAATCTTTTAGTACTCATCTTACAATAACCGGTGATATATATAAAGACAATTTAAATGAAAAGAAATAATCAGTTTATATATAATATGATGGGTCAAACAATTGTATAAGGACGAGGTACTGGTCTCACAAAGTACACCCCACGTGGGTTGAACATAAAGAAAAGTTGCTATATAGAGAATTATTGTCAAGACGAGACGTTATAATCTCACACACATTCGCATGTAAGATTGATGATCTTAGTTAGAGTTACTGATCAACACGTTGTTCCACTTTACTCACAAAGTAGTGACAAAGCAACTACCGGAAGATATTCCTAACTTCACACTCGAATTACACTGCGTTGCAATTTAAGATCATATTAGATATTTTAGAGCTAAACCTGAAATACAGGTGATTAAATGTCCCATTAGGCGGAACTTAAGAAATCCATTGTCCAACAGACTTAGCAACCACGCGCATAGCCGGAGATCTTACCACTTCAGATGCTAGCCGGGGACAGACTGCCCTGGGCCCCTACTGAACGTCTTTAACAGATACAAACGGAAGTGACGAGAGAGGCAGCTGCCTATACCAACATGACAAGGGACGGAGAGGACCATACTAAGAATAGAAACCTCTCTGCTTTTAGAAAGCGTAGCTACCTGTTCCGACGTTGGTCCTACTGTCCTCTGGCAGACAGGCTTGTCTGCTACCATGAAGCATGCAACTAGAAATACATTTGCTCATTCATCCTCTCACACAAAAGGGAAGAGGGATGACAATATCTTATCATATACCGTATATAAATGAAAGCGGATGTAGGTTCCATATGAGACTGTGTGACATGAATTACATATAAACTGTGTTTTAAAGTGTAGTAGTGTGACAGATTGTTCTTGTTTATGTGTAAAAGTAACACGTTCCACTGCTCAGTCTCCTCCCAGATAGTCAGAAACACCACAGTAAATTTAGAAGAGGAATTTATACCGTAAATGACAACATATTTAAGAAATTAACATGAAAGGAATCCAAAGAGACCTTTCAACTTGTGCCCCATGACTTCTCTAGTCCTTTCTATTTCCCCGTTGGTAACCCAATACCACGCTGCCTGCTCCTTTATCTTTATGTCTACTGGACGTAGCCTCATTATTACCAGTAAGGTCCTCCCCCCCCCCCCCCCCCTCCTCTCCGGGAGTCATTCGGTATGCTCCAACAGACGGAAGCGCCTAGAACCGCACAGCCACAAAGGCTGGCGATGCTACCAAAACCTGCAAGTTGCTCTGTTTTATCTGAGGAGGGACGGAACTTGCGTAATGTGTAAGTACGTTGCAAGTGTCCGTCCGGTGAGAACACGTGCAGCTGTGAGCGCATTATGTCGCAGTAGGTGCATGGGTTGGTAGTTCGTATGTGGAGCACTGTATCGACGACTTATGCAGCACACAGGGAAAGTGGGTGAACGCCATCCACTAAATCACAAAGTGGGTGAAAGTATGTGTTGAGTGATTTTGACAGGCGGTCATGGAAGAAGAATGTGACAAAAAATTTAAGGAGGACAGATGCAGAAGGCACCGAAAATCTGAATACCGCATTTGCGAACCCTTAAACAGGGCGAGCTTGAAGTCTAAAATTACACATCAGTGATGCATATGCAGTTAACAGGAAAACGCGGCTCCGAAACTATAGAACCTGGACAGTGCAACAATGGAAGAAAGTTTTTTCGTCAGATAAGCCTTGTTTCACACTCTTTCTAACATCAAGCTGAGTTTCCGTCCGAAGACTGAAGTATGACTGAGGTTCGATATAGATTTGGGTAGCCAGATCATAATATTCTATGGGCCACATGGTTACTCTGCAAGTCTGTATTGCCGTCAAGGATTATGTGATCTTTTTGGGTGATCAGCTCCATCCATTAGTTTGTTCTCCAATGATGATGCTGTGTTGCAAGACGACAGTGTTCTTATTGACACGGCTCGCATCGTTCAGGACTGGTTTCTTGAGCGCAACATTAATTGTCCCCTCTCCCCTGGTTACCACACTCGTCGCATCTCAGTATTATTGAAGCTTTATGGTCTACTTTGAACAGAAGGGTGCGTGATCGTTACCCATCTCCGTCATAGTTACTTGAACTTGCCATTGTGTCAACGGGTTTCCTACACCATATTAGCCGTTGTAATGGGTTGTATCTTTTGTGTTTTCATATTTTTGTCGACCCTTCTCTAGAACTCCAATCGTCACACTTCACGGAGCGAAATCGGCAAGTACAAGGGTAATTTCAGAAACACCCCAAAAAAGTGTAACACTGCCATAGTGGAATGACTATGGTGACTTGGGTACGCAGTTCAAAAGGCCATCGCATGTCAGCACTGCTACAGCCGAAATCCAAGCAACAATGGCGATAAAGTTGTACTTTGTATCCCTCTGCCCTCAAAATCCAAGCACTATGTTCAAAAGTTTCCTTCGATCTACACTATTAGTCAGAAATTTGTAAACATATTGACAATGCTGATGTATTTTCACGTCTGAAACGACTGTATTATTACTGATCCGAAATACGTCAGCTTAGCCTAAACTGAAAGAATTGGCACCATGTTCAAAAGTATCTAAACAAACTGAATTATTAATCAAATACGCGTAATGGATGTAACTCACACTATTTCTCCGTCAAAAATTACGTAAGATTCATGAGCAACGAACACTGTTTCTGTCAATGTTATTTCCATTTAAAAAATGTAAAGATACTGACAGCAATTGTGTAATTTATAATATTTTCAAATCACTCACACACACACACACACACACACACACACACACACACACACACACACACAGAGAGAGAGAGAGAGAGAGAGAGAGAGAGAGAGAGAGAGAGAGACCTGACAAAGATATTATGCACACATCTCCTACACTTGCACACTTGAGCACAGCTAGAGGCTGGCTGAACATGTGTGAAGGCATTGCTACCTCAGCATCAGATAGCACAAAGGTCTATGAAAGCCTTGATAACACAGCTGTAGCCGGACTCCTTGTGATCAGAAGTATCCGGACACCCCAAAAAATATGTTTTTCATATTAGGTTAATTGTGCTGCAACCTACTGCCAGGTATTCCGTATCAGCCACTTCAGTAGTCATTAGACACCGTGACAGAGCATAATTGAGCGCTCCGCGGAACTCACAGGCTTGAATCATGGTCAAGTGATTGGGTGTCAGTTGTGTCATACGACTGTACGTAAGATTTCGACGCTCCTAAACATCCCTAAGTCCACTGTTTCCGATGTGATTGTAACGTGGGAACGTGAAGGGACACGTACAGCACAAAAGCGTATAGGCCGACCTCGTCTGTTGACTGACAGAGACCGCCGACAGTTGAAAAGGGTCGTATGGTGTAGTAGGCAGACATCTATCCAGACCATCACACTGGAATTCTAAGCTGCATCAGGATCCACTGCAAATACTATAACAGTTAGGCGGGAGGAGAGAAAACTTGGATTTTATGGTCGATCGGCTGGTCACAAGCCACACGTCATGCCAGTAAATACAAAACGACGCCTTGCTTGGTTTAGGGAGCGTAAACATTGGGCAACTGAACATTGGAAAAACGTTGTGTGGAGTAACGAATCACGGTACAAAATGTGGCGATCCGATGGCAGGCTGTTGATATGGCGAATGCCCGGTGGACATCATCTGCCAACGTGGAAGTGCCAACAGTAAAATTCGTAGGCGGTGGTGTTATGGTGTGGTGTGATGGTGTTTTTCATGGAAGGGCCTTGCACCTCTTGCTTTTTCGCGTGGCACTGTCACAACACATGCCTACATTGATATTTTAAGCACCTTCGTGCCTCCCACTTGTGAAGAGCAATTCGGGAATGGCGACTGCATCTTTCAACACGATCGAGCATCTGTTCATAATGTACCTGTCGGAGTGATTACGCGACAATAACATTCCTGTATTGGGCTGACCTGCATAGAGTACTGACCTGGATCCTATTGAATACCTTTGGGATGTTTTGGAACTTCGACTTCGTGCCAGGTTTCATCGACCGGCATTGATACCTCTCCTCAGCGCAGGACTCGGTGAAGAATGGGCTGCCAATCCCCAAGAAACCTTCCAGCACCTAATGGAACGTATGCCCGCGAGATTGGAAGCTGTCATCGAGGCTACGGGTGGTCTAGCATCATACTGAATTCCAGCATTTCCGACGGAGGGCGCCACGATCTTGTAAGTCATTTTCAGCCAGGTGTCCGGATACTTTTGTTCACATGGTGCAGTTGCAGTTGATGCTCCAGGAAACGCTACAACACAGGAAGAAATTGCAACATGTCCGAAAGAACAGACACCATCTTAGTATATATATATATATATATATATATATATATATATATATATATATATATAATTTAGGCTCACCGGCCACTTGACCATCTTCTTCTTCTGTGTGAATGCACAAACAGTGCCCGAACTCTTACCCCGGGAATCGGCAACGCGCCGCGAGTAACGAGTATAATGTACGGGGGCACTACGTTGAGAATGTGAGTTTCGCGGGAGGCGTGCCAGAGATAAATTCCTGCAGTCGCACTATCCTCGGTGGCTCAGACAGGCCGCGCCTCTTTAGCTCAGTGGTAGAGCACTGGTCTAATAAACCCGGGGTCGTAAGTTCCATCCTCACAGGAGAAAGATGAATGGAGCCAACGCCTGAAGTGGATCAGATTTTTTTGTTATAGGATGAAAAGTGGCGGTGGCACTTAGGGGTTTTTTTAGTTCCATTTTCCTAAAGGGCTTTTAAGGGAAATTACTTTATAAAAAAAATAAAAAAAATAAAAAAAGGGGACTGATAAATAAAAAAAAATAAAAAAGGGCTCGGGTTCGATTCCCGGCTGAGCCGGAGATTTTGTTGTGTTGTCCTAATCATCATCATTTCATCACAAAGAAACAAAAAAAACAAAAAAAGATAGATAGAGCGTCTGCCATGTAAGCAGGAGATCCCTGCTTCGAGTCCTTGTCGGGGCATACATTTTTATCTGTCCCCGTTGACGTATGTCAACGCCTGTAAGCAGCTAAGGTTGTTCATTTCATTTCAATTTCATTCTAACGAGCTGCATGGTCACCGATGGTATCTGTTCTTTCGGACATGTCCTAAAGAACAGACACCATCTTGGTATATAAATACAGGAAGAGGCTGTAGCCCACAGACGAGCCAGCAGGTCTACGGTGACCTATAATTATGATTACGTATTCATGTTCAGCGAAATTTTTATGCTACTGATTATGGTATTTCACGAATATTATCATTTTATGGACGTATAAATGAAACAGAAATCCGATAAAGGATAAAAGCTACGAACACCAAGATTTTAATTATATGTTATATTCATGATGTTAGTGTCATAGCGTGTAGATTTTAGACGACAGTAAAGCTGCAACGAATTTATCTCCATCTGTTTTCTAACTACGACAATTTCTAATTTTGGGCTAGTAATATTCACATAATATTGCATTGAGTCGTAACGTTCAACAATTTTTGTGTTCGTTCATTGTATGCATTAACCATGGAACGTTCCAGACTGATATGGTACCAGGTACTTTAATTACGTTCGCGTGACTGATATTTCATTAAATAATGTAAAAAATCCTATTAAGCATCGGAATTTCGTTACAATACATATGTCATGCAGTTCTTTTCCTTCTCATGTGAAGTTCCATTTGGAAAACTGGTAGTTGCCACAAACAAATGAGTATTCAGAACTAAATGAGTCCACATCATGGAAACATCACTGCAAACTCATAAATGCTGCCCATCTTCAGTTATAATTTTCGTATAGAACTTCAAGTTGCGAATGCGTCTTTGTTAAATACTCCAGTTTTATACTCTGCAAACGATTGCACAATGTCAAGATGGCAACATTTAGATACCATATAATCCACACTACATATAGCTTGGACTGAACTGTATGTCAATTTATTACATCACTTAATACTTAGCCTCAGTGCTGCAATTTTGATGTAAATATTGTGAGCAGTAACATTTACTCAGAAACACTGCAGCCATTACAAACACGTGAAAGCTTTGTTACTATTCTTTTTTCATCTGCGTGCAGTGAAGTCCTTGCACAATACAATATGAAAGCTGTCATTTTATAAGGCAAGGCGGAGATGGAATATTCTCTCGCGGACGTTTATATAGGAATGATAGATATGGAGCACAAGGAAGCTACTGAGATATAGTGCGCAATATATTAGGGAAAACCAGTAGGTTACCATTGCATTTGCAGAATGCATATAGAACATACACATTATAATTTCTGCTTCATAACACATTTGAAACTTGTAGCTTACATTTTCACTTTTCGTCTTTGCTATATCTACAACATTCCGCCAACATTCTCAGTCCGCATATTTTCTATGTATATAACATAATAAAGCAACATATTAAAATCACATTTTTGTAGTTCATCTACAACATGCAGGCTACATTGATTACCATTTTAGTCTTTCTTATTCTGTTACACTTTTAAATACAAATATAGTCATGAAAATCAATACAGAAACATCAGTTATTGAAACCACCATCTTTGGTTAGAATTTGAAAACTGTATGCATTTTCACATCATGCTCATTTACTCATTATAAGTAACATATTATAACATGATCACAGAATATATGTTAGTCTCGTCTCATAAGAATAATTACATTAGCGCTGTCTCTAACTCTTTCGGATCTTTACTGTTTGGCACAGATGAAAAAGTCTCCAGCACAATGGCGATTCAGAGAAAAGTGTGCTCTCACACGATCTTGCTTATCACAAGCAATGTCATCAAAAATTCAAATCTAAACGGTAACATTTCATTTAATGAAATCATCTTTATTTATAATGTGAAACACCCAATACCAATCAAGTTTTAAACAATTGCCCTAGAAATTTATACATATATTGCTGAAGAGATTTGTAATACGTATATATCTCCATATGTTCTTACATCTGAGACCTTGTCACGAAGGTGTAGGTTAATAATCACATTCGTTTTCCACAGATGACAGGACCAGATACAGCGCGTCTAATTATATCTCAAAGTAGATGACAGTCTAGCAGTTTTGAGGTTGTAATACAATGTGATCAGTAACAGGACTGATACGAAGTTCAAGTGCATTCTTTCTGAATTGCATCTTCTAATACAGCGCAGTGTCAGGTATTTTAACATGGTCAGCTACTTCTTCTTTCTGTGTAGGAGGTAAATCACATGTCTTTCTCATGATCGAGACCAATTGTTTAATCTTATTCTCAGTGTCCAAAGGTATTCTATAATTTTCACCAGCTCCATAAATGATAAACCTTCAGCAACAGCTTTTATCACTTTTTGCGTATCTTCTACAGCCCATTTAGCTTTATCTGTCTTCCTTACATATCTTATAACCATCTGAAACACAAAACATAAAACACAAGTAGTTACTATTTGGTGGGGCTCTGATGGTCTTTAGAAATTGGGACTGTCTTTAGCCTTCAGTCATGATGAGTTCCATTACCCCAGATACTTTTGGGTCAATTGTGGTCAGTATATCGTGTTACTACCATTGCCCTTCATCATGGTGACTAACATTATCCTAGAAAATATTCGGTGTGGCAATCACGGTGGCTTCTGTTATCGTATATGCTTAAAATACTTGATAGACAGATATGAGTTATAAAAGCAGGACTTACCGTGACGATGTATGATCTTTTTATGTCAGCAGAAGCACTCAAATAGGCAACGTACAGTGACCTGTACTATGGTTTCACTTAAAAGAAACAATCTAAAAACACTCTATCTCGCTCAACATCCAAACAAGAACTGCCACTAGGGCTGCACTATGTCTCTTAAATGTAGAAGGCTACTGGGCAGCGCCTGTCATTTCAAGTACTATGGAAAAGAGAATAGGCAAAAAATGATATGATTCTACTGCCTTTAGTGTACATTAGCATATACAGGATGTACCAAATAGGCCTTTTTGTAAATGAACAGCAGTATATGCTGTTTCACAATGTACCATCACCACATTATTAATAGCGTAACATAAAATAGATCTTGAATCTCCAATACCAGTACATGGTGCAAGAAATATAACCGCTCTACAGCAGTGACCACTCAGGAGACAGTGGGCAGTAGGAAATATGGTTCGAAGGTCGTCTGTGTCGCCATGTACTCACACGCCAATTGATGTCAGTGATATGGATCTATAATTCAGTTGATTACCTCCATTTCTCTTCTTGTGTGTTGTTGTGACCTAATCCAGTGGATTACCTCCATTACTCTTCTTGTGTATTGTTGTGACCTGTGTAGCTTTTCATTCCTTAGGTCCAGATACCTCGTCGAGTGAACAGTTGTATTTTATGGCTAAATATGAAACTATTACTGCAGCATGCTTCGAATGGAACCTAACTGATATGCAGCGTGGATCGAAAGACTTCCCTTTATTAAGTGATTTGAGTTGCCTCGCTACTCAGAGGTTATCTATTTCTAAATTGTTCGTGTGGGCCGCCTTTTCATGCAGGTAGAAAAAGGCTGCAGGAGAGGTTAATTTATATTAAGATTTGAATACTGGTATGCGAGAGTCTTGTGAATTTAAATGTCTCAACAAGCTAATGGCTGTAGCTAAAGCCACAGCGCAATAGCGGTAAAGATAATGAAATTATCTCTACGTTATCATATAGAGCGTAGTGTAATTGGAATCCCAACCGATAGTCGGGATTCTTAAACACGTCGACCACTCTCTCCCACCCCCCATGTGGCCAGACGCATCGATCCTGCCAGCATGCTGACCCAGAAATTTCAGGAACGCACCACGAAGCCGCATTAGGGACACACAGATGCCTGCACAATGCCAGTGAAACAAGTGGCGCAACAAGTTGCCATCTGACCTTAAACATTCAGGCACAAACTACTGACGGAAGAGCGGTGTCCTTTCTACAGTGGATCAGGAGCCAATGCGCATGTCCGACACTTTGCTCCCCTATTGGGTACGTCATTCACTGTTGGCAACAGTTACATGGGATGCTGGTGCATGTTTTCGTCAGATTTTTGCTTCGCTCGGTATGACTGAGCGCGATGAGCAAATATTTTATAAGTATTTGTACTGAAAGCTTCGTTATTCCCAAAGCGAAACAATTCTTAAAATTCCATGGAAAGAAAACAGTTGTAGAATCGACTCCAAATTAGCCACACACCATCGAAAAGTTGCCTCCAAAAAGGGAGGTTATAAACCTCTTGCAGTACGGAACGGAAATTATTGAGAGGCTACGATATCTGATAATAAGAGAAACTGTTTTATCATACAGGAGATAGCATAATTCATTGGTATTAGCAAATTCACGCACTTTTATGTTAGCATTTGAATGTAAGCAGTGTGTGTGTGTGTGTGTGTGTGTGTGTGTGTGTGTGTGTGTGTGAAGTTCGTGACCAGCTTCGTTTCACAGAACATGGAGGGGAGGCATGAATGCACGAGGACCACATACTACAAAAAGCATCGTAATGGAAATATTTCTCGTCACGAAGTCCGAGGAAATCAGAATATGTATATGTGAGAAGGAAATCAGTATGAAGTTGAGTATTTTCTGTGATAGATATGGAAATGAGAATCATAAATATGAACATTTGTAATAAAGTACTGTCAAGAAATTCTGTGCCATCGTTGTGGTGGAGTTCGACACTAAATATCGGTCCTCTAAACAGCGAAAAACCTGACAGCTGCATCATGACAACGCTAGGAATCATCTACAGCTCATTTGTTAGAATCGGAAGCAGCATTCAGAGAACTACACTCCTGGAAATGGAAAAAAGAACACATTGACACCGGTGTGTCAGACCCACCATACTTGCTCCGGACACTGCGAGAGGGCTGTACAAACAATGATCACACACACGGCACAGCGGAAACATCAGGAACCGCGGTGTTGGCCGTCGAATGGCGCTAGGTGCGCATCATTTGTGCACCGCCGCCGTCAGTGTCAGCCAGGTTGCCGTGGCATACGGAGCTCCATCGCAGTCTTTAACACTGGTAGCATGCCGCGACAGCGTGGACGTGAACCATATATGCAGTTGACGGACTTTGAGCGAGAGCGTATAGTGGGCATGCGGGAGGCCGGGTGGACGTACCGCCGAATTGCTCAACACGTGGGGCATGAGGTCTCCACAGTACATCGATGTTGTCGCCAGTGGTCGGCGGAACGTGCACGTGCCCGTCGACCTGGGACCGGACCGCAGCGACACACGGATGCACGCCAAGACCGTGGGATCCTACGCAGTGCCGTAGGGGACCGCACCGCCACTTCCCAGCAAATTAGGGACACTGTTGCTCCTGGTGTATCGGCGAGTACCATTCGCAACCGTCTCCATGAAGCTGGGCTACGGTCCCACACACCGTTAGGCCGTCTTCCGCTCACGCCCCAACATCGTGCAGCCAACCTCCAGTGGTGTCGCGACAGGCGTGAATGGAGGGACGAATGGAGACGTGTCGTCTTCAGCGATGAGAGTCTCTTCTGCCTTGGTGCCAATGATGGTCGTATGCGTGTTTGGCGCCGTGCAGGTGAGCGCCACAATCAGGACTGCATACGACCGAGGCACACAGGGCCAACACCCGGCATCATGGTGTGGGGAGCGATCTCCTACACTGGACGTACACCTCTGGTGATCGTCGAGGGGACACTGAATAGTGCACGGTACATCCAAACCGTCATCGAACCCATCGTTCTACCATTCCTAGACCGGCAAGGGAACTTGCTGTTCCAACAGGACAATGCACGTCCGCATGTATCCCGTGCCACCAAACGTGCTCTAGAAGGTGTAAGACAACTACCCTGGCCAGCAAGATCTCCGGATCTGTCCCCCATTGAGCATGTTTGGGACTGGATGAAGCGTCGTCTCACGCGGTCTGCACGTCCAGCACGAACGCTGGTGTAACTGAGGCACCAGGTGGAAATGGCAAGGCAAGCTGTTCCACAGGACTACATCCAGCATCTCTACGATCGTCTCCATGGGAGAATAGCAGCCTGCATTGCTGCGAAAGGTGGATATACACTGTACTAGTGCCGACATTGTGCATGCTCTGTTGCCTGTGTCTATGTGCCTGTGGTTCTGTCAGTGTGATCATGTGATGTATCTGACCCCAGGAATGTGTCAATAAAGTTTCCCCTTCCAATGAATTCACGGTGTTCTTATTTCAATTTCCAGGGGTGTTTATATACATGAAGATATTAACTGTTCTCGAAAGAACAGATAGCTTTGATGACCGTGCAGCTTGTCTAGAATAAATGATAATTAAATGAAACCCTCAGCTGCCGGCAGGTGGTGTTGATACAACTCGATGGGGACAGCTGAAAATGTGTAATGAATGACTCAGATGGATAGAGCGTCTGCCATGTAAGCAGGAGATCCCGGGTTCGAGTCCCAGTCGACGAACACATTTTCAGCTGTCACCATCGACGTATATCAACAACACCGGTAGGCAGCTGAGGGTTTCAATTAATTATCATTTATTCTAGAGAAGCTGCACGCACGGTCATCAGTGGTATCTGTTATTTCGAGAACAGTTACTATTTTGATATACTAAACTCCTAGACTTAGAATATTGTGTGTGCTCTCAGAAGAACTGTCAGACGAAGACGCTCCTCTCAAAATAATTGTATTACTGTAAGTTGTGTATATTTTTAATGATGCATCAATTTCTTCATTTTATGCATTTTGGAGGGGTTAAAAAAAAGCATAACTGGGTGCAAATAGGCACTCGTGGTCATTCTGTTCCAAGACATCAAGGAATGTCTGGATTGATATGTACTTCTAAGCTGATAGATTTTGTGCGACAAGTGTACTAAGAACCTGGTAGGATTATTTCAGTTGCTTTTGAGATCTGTTATGGCTTAACTTATATGAATCCTTATGAGCAGATAGAGATGTTTAGTGCACTGTTAAACTTTAAATATAAGTGCATTAGCAACTGACTTGTGAAGAATTTAAGCGGTATGCGACTTCATAATAAGCGCATTTGAGATGATAAGTACATTTGCAGGAACATGCTTCCGTTTGTTTTGTAGTTATGCAATCTTAACTTCATTAAAATTGTTATTGTTATCCAATTTATGCGGTACTTGCATATCTCTTGTAGAGCGAACGTTTCATTTTTACTGTGTGTGATTATTAGATGAATAAATCTTTAAATCGTTGAGATCAAAATTTCTGGTGTAGCCTACCATTATTTATCACAATTGATTTGTCGTTTATCACATTTATTTTTTGACTACCCAGCTATTATATTTTGTTTAGTTCAGAAACTTGCCACACTCAGAAAGTTTTCGACGGCAGGATCACCTGTAAAACAAATTGTTGCAAGAAGTTGAACTGCTGGTCTGAAAGCAAACGGTGTGCTATTAGGCCTACGACAAATAGTAAGCTACTCTTTAAACTAGGTCTCACATTTTTCCATCTTCTTGTAGAAGGTATACAGTTAACCTATCGTGAGATGCCCTGTGTTAAAGGATTTGTGGAACGTGCTTGAACTGTTTCGACACTAGCGAAGGGAACTCACAATTTCTTGTCTCTTCCGGCAAGCAATGTGCGATAGCAGCTCGTTATGTCGCAAAATGGATGCAGGTTGCAGTGGTTACACGGAAATAAAGACGCCTCCACACGATACACTGGCGCCGAGAGCTTCACCAAACAAGTCTTCGGACTGAAGACCATAAAAACAACAACAACAACAACAACAACAACAACAACAGCAGCTTATTCCAAGAAACTGTTCCCCAGTTGTTAATTTTGACCCATTCAAAAATGGCAAGAAATGAATGAAAATCAGATAACACGCTAAGTGCATGTGTTGACAAGTGATAGAGGAGCTTGGTGGAAATAAAAGGGTTTTTGCTCTTTAAATGTAAACTGTCATATTACACATCTGACAGTACCAGTATGGATATTGTGCTGTTGGGAAGAGGTGTCCATCTCTTGGTTTTTCTTTAACGATTTTGTACTTCTTCTTGATACGGACAACAAGAACATGTGTAATAACTGAACCCAATACTTTCGAAGGCTTGAGACCACGATTAACAGTGTTCTCGTATTACGCTCTACGACTATTGACGTGTGGTTAGCAGAAGTATCCCTGAGTGGCACAGCTTGTGTTCTCTGCAGCGTGCCTATCGTACTGTGGTTGTCTGTCACTGGATTGCTGAGAAATATGCTACAGTGCAACCACTTTATTTGCTGCTACAAATCAGGGAGCCATTTCACACGATGTTGAACAAGATACATATCTGGTAGCAAAGTATTTTCCGCATACACGAAGTTACAGTAGATACTTCATGCGTTGACCTGTTGAGAGAGCAATGTTCACACATGGTAGAGTGCTGCTGTCGTCGGTGGTCTGGCACTGATCGAATGCACTGAGGTCTCACGTGTCACGCATCTTACTGATGACTGCCTTAGAGAACACTTGCTCAGCGTTAGACAACATGATGGTTGTTTTTTATGTATAATCATATCATTCCAAGGTATTGTAAGGACATTACTTGTCCAGCACAGCTGCACGTTCTGCTTCAGTTCGTCAGTTGTGGAATCTACCTGCAACTGTTGTTGTGTTGTTCTGATTATCGATGTTGTTTTCTTTAGTAGTCTCTACTGTAAGAGATTATCATCCACATCACACGAACAAAATATCTGTTTTTTACCCATTCGGCGACTGTGCACTATCTGACCACTTACAAAGAGTTTCCAACAGTTAATCGCCATAGAACAGAGAATATATTTATTGGAGGTAATTTTGAAATAGCTACGCGATAAAGTGGAGCTTAATGACAAGACTTGGACACACAATAATGTAAAAAATACGTAATGCTTGAAACTCAGATAATAAAAACATACATAAGATATAGTACCCCAACCCTTCAAAATATTTTCTACAGTAACAATGCAATTAATATCGGGTATCAGGATGTTGTTACCGCTTGCTATTAAGAGTATTTGGGAATGATATAAACTTCGAGGGGGTTCACGAGCTCTTGCATCTCTGATTCAATATGGTTCAAATGGTTCTAAGCTCTGACTTAACATGTGTGGTCATCAGCCCCCTACACTTAGAACTACGTAAACCTAATTAACCTAAGGACATCACACACATCCATGCCCGAAGCAGGATTGAACCTGCGACCGTAGCAGCCGCGTGGTTCCAGACTGAAGCTTATAGAACCGTTCGGTCACAGCGGCCGGCTCTTGAATTTGTGAAGGAAATCCGTGTGGAGCCCTGGAAGACTCCTTTGTCGCAACTAATGAATGGCAGTTCATGTCCCCAGTGCACTATATATGTACTTTATTGGATTCAGATACGGAAGCCTTGCTGATGTTGAAAAATGGCACGTCCTTTGGCCCCACCTTCCCTCCACTTTATTTATTTCGTCAGGGAGATACATGTTATTAGGACATTTTCATTAGGATGGAAAGGCCCTGTGTTCATTGATGTCCCTCTTTAATAAGAGGGTTGACAGTTGAATTCAGTGCTTGCTAGTTGCACGATGGACTTAGAGGTGATGGAATTGAGTGCATGTTTTGTCTGACATTGTCTGTTGCTGCTGCGCCGCTTTACTGGTGGCATTTCGGAGAATCATGTTAGGCGTGGGAGCAGCTAAACCGGCCCAGCCAGGGTGGCTTGGGTTGGTACTTTAATGTTATTGAAGGCAAGGTGTAGGAATAGCCTGAGCCTCAGGGCTTCCACTGGCCACAAGCAGAGGAGAGCTCGTAGCGAGATACAACACATTGTCCCAGGGGACAGCAGCAGAACATTTTACTACTGCTGTCGCTGATCTCAGCCTAGAAGAGTGCATTCCTCCTATTTCGCAGGTGTCTTCATGATGTTTCATATGGATCTTCCTGCGAGCTCTGTACCTGTTAAGCTTGTGAAAACATTTCGCCACATCGGCTAGCGCTGCAGGACGTCCGACACTGTTTAAATGTTTCAAATGGCTCTGAGCACTATAGGACTTAACATCTGAGGCCATCAGTCTCCTAGAACGTAGAACTACGTAAACCTAACTAATCTAAGGACATCACATACATCCATGCCCGACGCAGGATTCGAACCTGTGACCGCAAGTGTCGCGCGGTTCGGGACTGAAGTGCTTAGAACCGCTCGGTCACGTCGACCGGCTCCGATACTGTGTCGCCTTGATAGCAGTCGAGTTTTTTCGGGGTCCCGTGGGTACCCAAGCGCCGCTGTTTTTCGCACACGCAAAATAATATTGTTTTAATTGGAACGCCAGTTGTAATGCCACATAGTGAACCGGTGGACGCTTGTTCTATGCCATGAGATGTGTTAAGGTTAGAGGAACAGATTTTGCCCTTCTTCTGGAAGGAGTCTGTACAGTATCCAGAGATATATGCGAATGGCGCATGAGAGCGCTACAGTTTTTGATTGGCGATCATTAGCTTCTTGGCACGTACTGCACATGGAGTGTCCTGTGGACTTTGTGGAGTGTGAGGATTCGTGTGGCGGCCACGAAGGAAAGAAGAGCGTCGAAGAGTGGATTCGGGCAGTGGCCGCTAGCGGAGAGGAATCAGTTTGGACTAAAGCACAAAGGTGGATCTGAACGAGAAAAGGAGACGGAGATCCACTGTTCGATCCGACACAGAGGTGCAGTGATCACTACATCTAAATGCACAGGAAGAGTATTTTGCAGCATCGGCATTAGTAGTCTTTAAGGTGAATTTCACCAAATGCAACACGCTCATACAAAAGCAGCAGTCACTGTCCGACTTAAGCATATTGTGGTATCATCCTGGTCAGCAGTTCACTATTAAACAAATTAGTTTCAATCAAATAGCGTTCTCCATAATTAAAGTCAGACTTTGAGTTAATTTTCAACCCCTTTTCCAACTTTGTCAACCATACATCAGTGCACGCTTCGTTTTATGTCCCATTTTTTTTATTCAGTTAGACAGAATTCCTTTGCTGCCTTTTATTAATTTCATAATGTACTTGGGGAATTGTACCAGTATCCAATTACCCTAAAGCCAAATGTGTGCCACACGACACTGAAAACTGAAATGGTAGTCAGTACTCGGCGACTGATATAAAACACAAATTACATTCTGCTCCGATCCATAGTTCTGGAACCATCATTTGCATAGCTGATATGCACTGACGAGGCTTTGCAGTGGGTATTGTTTAGTGGTGGATGAGCGGTTCTCTGCCGGAGTTTGGTGGAGGTGCAGAAGATGTAGCCAGCCTGTTGTTTTGGGTTGCTGTCCGTCATGCTAGAGGATTAGGTCCCTATACTTGATTAGTAAAAATAAGTTTTATCTTTTCTTCTATATCCATTACTTCTAATTTATCTCGTATTGGCCCACAATGAACATTTCTTCGGTCTTCGTACATTATCTAACGTTCTGAAGTGACCCTATGGCAACTTTTGCTGACATGTGAAAACTATCCACGTTACTTACAAATGGTTCCGACTTCATTCAGTAGATGGCGGGTGTCGATGAACCAGGTAGTAGCCAGGGCTAAGCAAGTGAGCCTAGCACGACAACCAGGGTCATGAACACGGGACTCTGGGCTGAAGAGCTCCGGTGCCGACGGTCGTTCCTTCGAGGCCCGCAGGCGGCCAACTTAATTACGTCATAAGTAAGGTGGCCACAGGCCCGGGCTGTACATCATAGTGGGGCCCATCTGTGCCCATGACGACGGGGTGGCTTTGGATGTTTAATTACCGCAGCGTAGCCCTGAGTTTGAGGAACAGTCGTATTTCTGTGTCGCCTGTAAACGTCTTCACCGGAGGCAGATGACCGGTGTCCGGCTGTTATTAGCGTGGCAATCAAAACAGCGAAGCTTCCTGGAGGCTGTTCCACTCGAAGGTCGTTGGCACACGGAAGCAGTGGTACGTATGTGTCGGTTTTTTCTGAATTGCGGTATTGGCAGAGGCTTTGTCCAACATGCGGACCATGGCTGCGACTTGGTTACGGTTTTGGGTTGCTATCCGTGATGCTAGAGAATTAGTTCCCTATACTGGAGTAGTTAAAATAAGTATTAAGTCCTCTTCTGGAGCCATTGCTCCTGATTTATCTAGTATTGGCCTGCTATCAACATCTCTTCGGTCTTCGTACATTACCTAATGTTCTGAAATGACCCTATGGCAACTTTTGCTGATATGTGAAAATCAGCCACGTTACTTACAAATGGTCCCGACTCCATTGCGATACCCCATTTTCTCGACGGAAGGCAGAAGTAAGATAAGTGGTCTTATACGGGCTGGAGAGGCTACAAAGATCACTATCTCTACACATCCACAGTGTCTCTCCTAAGAAACGCCAGGCTCATTTTGCCTAATGCGCCGGCAGATGACATTTCGTTATTGCAATGTGTACATGCAATTCTCATCACGTGTCTTATGAGACACTCGTTATCAGTTGAATTCTATCTTCATTTCTTGTTACCGAACGAGGTAGCTCAGTGATTAGCATTTGAGAGGACCACAGTTGAAACCCACGTTCTGTCATTATGATTTGGATTTTCCGTGGTTTCCCTATATCGCTTAAATCAAACGCCGGGATGGTTAATTTTAAAGAGCACGACTGCTTTCCTTCTTCATCCTTTCATAATCCAAGCTTGTGGTTGTTGTCTACCCGACGTTAAACACTGAAGTCCTCTTCCTTCTCCTCCCTTCATTTCCTGCTGAAAACAAAAAGTGCTGAAATGAAATATTATGCGCTCATTCGACAGAGTAGATCCAGATTACCATAGTGCCATATTGGTATTGTAGATATATGTTGACGAGAACAAACAAACATGACGATTTTTATATCAGTACTGCAGTAGCGACTGATTGGCGTTGCTGTATGTCTTCTACCGCCTTGCAGCAATGCTAATAAATCGCTGTTTGAACACTACTTCTTATGACGCATGCCACACTAGATCAATTTTCGGCTATTATGTCAAATTGATGCGTAAGACTATATAAAATATTTTGTTTGCAAAGATAAATAAACAAATTTTTCTTTGACGCTGAGATTCGCATGAAACACGAGTTCAACAGCTTTTGTCTGGGCTCGCAGCATCTACACACCACGAAACATAGTTGTACACATCATAAATAGTCATTAATGTCCACATTGTAAATGAAACTCTACGGCTAAAGCTCTATGGTCCCTGCTAAATGACAAAACAAAGGGTATCAGTCCATCGCCAAACCAATCAACTATCGCAGTGGGAATCCGGTCACTGAATAGTCACCTCACAAATTGTATTCGTTTTATGCGAGTTCTGAATCTCTAGAAAGTTGCAAAGACGTTTATAACGGGGTAACGGTTGTTATATTCTTTGTCTCATGAGGTGAAACTATTTGATTTGAATTTTTTTGTTTAACCTGATCTGACTAGAACTATCGTAAGGCGGCGGGTGGAAATATTGGATATTAAATGTTGTTATTAAAATATGGAATGTCTTTCCCGGCCGATGCAACATATGTGGGGCGGCGGGTGGAAATTAAAATGACTGAATAATGATAAAAATGAAATTTGTGGAAAGTCTTTCCCGACGATGCACCGTATGTGGGGCGGCTGGTGGAAATATAATTGTTAATTAAATGTTCCTATGATTTAATTAATGCTGTTGTTTGCCGTTCTCAACACTGGCTCTCTAAATACAATATTGGCAACCAGAAAGTGATTAGCAAAACGTGAAGCCTGTAATTACAATTCCTAGTGCCCACTTCAACTGAGAAATACACTTATAGCTACAGCTTATAGCTCTGAGGAATTAGGAGATTGTATGGGATTCATAATCAAAAACGATTCACTCTAAAAGGTTCACTATATTCAGAAAGTAACAGACCAAAAAGAATCCACACAATCCAACTACCAGAGCAGTTCAGAGTCTATTGCGCTGATGAAACTATAACTGTTCAAATTAAATGTTTAAGTGGATGCTCGCAATAATTTAATGATAATGTTCATTAAACACCACGCTAAATAATGGAAGAATGTCTGTCCCGCGGCGGCACGTAAAAAAAAAATGACATACGCAAACTGAAGATAGATCATCAAAGTCATCCCAGAATTAACACTTCACTCGAAAATGATTTCTTGGTTACGCGTATCCCGAGTAACTTATTATATCATCCGAGGCTGTTTATATCAATGATACCGACGCGACGCGACTCCCAGCACAGATGGTGCGCAAATCAGCGTCTGGAGAGAAATAAGGGCGTTTCTTCCTCGCACAGCGTTCTTATACACTCCCGGAAATGGAAAAAAGAACACATTGACACCGGTGTGTGAGACCCACCATACTTGCTCCAGACACTGAGAGAGGGCTGTACAAGCAATGATCACACACACGGTACAGCGGACACACCAGGAACCGCGGTGTTGGCCGTCGAATGGCGCTAGCTGCGCATCATTTTTGCACCGCCGCCGTCAGTGTCAGCCAGTTTGCCGTGGCATACGGAGCTCCATCGCAGTCTTTAACACTGGTAGCATGCCGCGACAGCGTGGACGTGAACCGTATGTGCAGTTGACGGACTTAGAGCGAGGGCGTATAGTGGGCATGCGGGAGGCCGGGTGGACGTACCGCCGAATTGCTCAACACGTGGGGTGTGAGGTCTCCACAGTACATCGATGTTGTCGCCAGTGGTCGGCGGAAGGTGCACGTGCCCGTCGACCTGGGTCCGGACCGCAGCGACGCACGGATGCACGCCAAGACCGTAGGATCCTACGCAGTGCCGTAGGGGACCGCACCGCCACTTCCCAGCAAATTAGGGACACTGTTGCTCCTGGGGTATCGGCGAGGACCATTCGCAACCGTCTCCATGAAGCTGAGCTACGGTCCCGCACACCGTTAGCGACGCATGGATGCACGCCAAGACCGTAGGATCCTACGCAGTGCCGTAGGGGCCGCACCGCCACTTCCCAGCAAATTAGGGACACTGTTGCTCCTGGGGTATCGGCGAGGACCATTCGCAACCGTCTCCATGAAGCTGAGCTTCGGTCCCGCACACCGTTAGGCCGTCTTCCGCTCACGCTCCAACATCGTGCAGCCCGCCACCAGTGGTGTCGCGACAGGCGTGAATGGAGGGACGAATGGGGACGTGTCGTCTTCAGCGATGAGAGTCGCTTCTGCCTTGGTGCCAATGATGGTCGTATGCGTGTTTGGCGCCGTGCAGGTGAGCGCCACAATCAGGACTGCATACGACCGAGGCACACAGGGCCAAAACCCGGCATCATGGTGTGCGGAGCGATCTCCTACACCGGCCGTATACCTCTGGTGATCGTCAAGGGGACACTGAATAGTGCACGGTACATCCAAACCGTCATCGAACCCATCGTTCTACCATTCCTAGACCGGCAAGGGAACTTGCTGTTCCAACAGGACAATGCACGTCCACATGTATCCCGTGCCACCCAACGTGCTCTAGAAGGTGTAAGTCACCTACCCTGGCCAGCAATATCTGTCCCCCATTGAGCATGTTTGGGACTGGATGAAGCGTCGTCTCACGTGGTCTGCACGTCCAGCACGAACGCTGGTCCAACTGAGGCGCCAGGTGGAAATGGCATGGCAAGCCGTTCCACAGGACTACATCCAGCATCTCTACGATCGTCTCCATGGGAGAATAGCAGCCTGCATGCTGTGAAAGGTGGATATACACTGTACTAGTGCCGACATTGTGCATGCTCTGTTGCCTGTGTCTATGTGCCTGTGGTTCTGTCAGTGTGATCATGTGATGTATCTGACCCCAGGAATGTGTCAATAAAGTTTCCCCTTCCTGGGACAATGAATTCACTGTGTTCTTATTTCAATTTCCAGTAGTGTATATAAAGCCGCGGTGCGGACGGCTAAGGGAACGCCTGATTAATTCCGCTGTACCGACTAGCCGCTGGGCTAGTAATGCACCACTTTAAGTTATTAAATAAATCATTGCTTCCTTTGCTTATGGCCAATGAAGCTGTCAATTTAAATGTGCAATCAGCACACAGGTAAGTAATCATAATAGAGGTCTGACGTGGCTAAGTCCAATATTTTGGGCGAGAGAATTAATTTAATTACACTACACGCAGTAGACGAGCTCTGAACTTGCCCTTTGGAGATACGCTATCGCTATAGTTTTATAGTTATTCAGTTGAAACTTTTCACATCTCTATGATTGTAGCGTATCTCCCTTCTACTTAAATTTAAACATCCTAGCTTTATGTATTCGCCTACTTAATCTATCTTGCTTCCGTAATTTTTAGGAAAAAATCCAGAAAATCATGAATTTCAACTAAAATTTTAATTTATGTGATCCAGAATACCGTTTCTAATAAATTATTATGCAAAATAAATCTAATTATAATTTTTTAAGTTTCTAGCTCTTTTCTGTTGCGCCAATGATTTTTACAAAAAAGCGTCCTAATTTCGAAAATGGTTATTGAACTGATATTCAACACATACTGATTTAGTATTACTCCTGACATGCTAGAAACGTTTCAGGTTATTTACTTGATTTTTAAAGTATTGCGGAACATTTATGACGTCACAGCTAGTTACAGCGGACTGGGCTGGCACACAGTGGAAAGACTGCTGTGAATTTTATATGGCGTGAGTAGGCTGCTTCCCTACACTATCAGTCACTCTCTTCAATCGGATCACGGTTTCACGCGTACAATATGTACACTGCGGGCGAGAGAGATTAGTACACCTGGAAAGACTACGTCGATTTTGAACCTATGACAAAATACACCCCCTGGGGGACAGTAGATGTACAGATAATGGGTTCGAGATCGTCCGCCAACAGATAGTGTAGTGGCGTAAATAGCAGAGTGCCATCTGTGTCTACCCTTCAATACGGAATGCTCATAACCAGAGGCCTCCGTGTGGCGCAGACGTGTGAAGCAAACAGGCAACGATGCTATGGAGGCGCACTCGTTCTTCCTACAGCTAACGGAGTGAGTTTGGAAGGAGTCAAACTGTGGCCTTCCAAGTGGTCCTTTCGGGAAACTGCCACACAATTCTGATGTGCTGCATCAGCTGTGCAAAGTTGGCCACCATCAGTGGTCACGTGAAAATTTCCACACCTGCAGACGAGGTTCTGAGCATAGACGCCATCACGATCCTCTTATTGTAATGGCAGCAGTAGCAGATCGTACAGCCACCACAGTACAAATAAGATGGCTTGTTAGCTCAGATGTGCCAACTAGGATTGTCGCGATCCAGTTATTAGCAGTGAAACTACGGTCACACACACCTCTAGGCCGTCTTCCGGTCACGCCACAGCACTGAGGTGCGCGGCTCGGCTGGTGCCGTCAGAGGATCACTTGAAACACGGAAGGCGCGCCGTGATCTTCAGCGATGAAAGCAAATTCTGCCTGCACGCAAGTGATGGTCTTTTGTGCGTACGATTTAAACATCATGAGCGCTGTGTCGTAGAAGGCATTCGTGCAAGACACACTGGCTCCATCCCAGGCATTATGCTCTGTAGTACGACGACCTACATCTCTCGTGCATCTTTGGTGTTGCTCGATGGGATGCTAACCAGCGCTCGGTACGCGTAAAATCCGTTCTTTTTCCGTTCTCGCAACAGGAAGGTGATGCGTTGTCTAACATGATAATGTTCGCCCACACATGTCCTCTATAAGACGTGCAGCAACTTCCCTGGCCAGCACGATCTCCGTAGACACCACGCGGTGTGTGGCGGATGCCACAATTCGCGGCAAAGTCATGTTTTCCCCCTTCTTTTCCACTCGCGGATCGCACGTGGGAGGAACGGCTGTCTGAACGTCTCTGTACGAACTCTAATTTCCCTTATCTTTGAATGGTGATCATTGCGCGATTTGAAAGTTGGTGGTAACTATATATGCTCTACATCCTCGGTGAAAATAGGATTTCGGAATTTAGTGAGAAGCCTCTTCCGTTTAGCGCGCCGCCTATCTGCAAGTATGTCACAGTTCAAACTTTCTATGAGGTCTGTAACGCTCTCGCGATGACTAAATGTACCAGTCACGAATCTTGTCGAACTTCTTTGGACCCTCTCAATCTCTTGAATCAGACCCAACTGGTAAGGGTCCCATACAGACGAACAATACTTCAAGACTGCACGAACTAACTTATTGTAAGCTATTTCCTTTGTTGAAGGACTGCATCGCTCTAGGACTCTACCAATATACCGCAATCTAGAATTCGCCTTGTCCTTTATTTGTGTAATCTGATCATTCCTTTTGAGGTCATTTCGAATAGTCACACCCAGATACTTGACGGATGTTACTGCTTCCAAAGACTGGGCATTTATTTTGTTCTCGTCTATTAATGGGGATATTCGCCTTGTTATAAGCAGTAGGTTACACTTACTACACTACTGGCCATTAAAATTGCTACACCACGAAGACGAAGTGCTACAGAGGCGAAATTTAACCAACAGGAAGAAGATGCTGTGATATGCAAATGATCAGCTTTTCAGACCATTCACACAAGACTGGCGCCGGTGGCATCACCTACAACGTGCTGACATGAGGAACGTTTCCAACCGATTTCTCATACACAAACATCAGTGGGCGGCGTAGCCTGGTGAAACGTTGTTGTGATGCCTCATGTAGGGAGGAGAAAAGCGTACCATCACGTTTCCGACTTTGATAAAGGTCGGGTTGTAGCCTATCGCAATTGCTGTTTATCGTGTCGCGACATTGCTGCTCGCTTTGGTCGAGATCAATGACTGTTAGCAGAACATGTAATCGTTGTGTTCAGGAGGCTAATACGGAACGCCGTTCTGGATTCCAACGGCCTCGTATCGCTAGCAGTCGAGATGACAGTCATCTTATCCGTATCGCTGTAACGGATCGTGCAGCCACGTCTCGATCCCTGAGTCAACAGATGGGGACGTTTGCAAGACAACAACCATCTGCACGAACAAGACGACGTTTGCAGCAGCATGGACTATCAGCTCGGAGACTATGGCTGCGGTTACCCTTGACGCTGCATCACAGACAGGAGCGCCTGCGATGGTGTACTCAACGACAAATTTGGGTGCATGAATGGCAAAACGTCATTTTTCGGATGAATCCAGGTTCTGTTTACGGCATCATAATGGTGGCATTCGTATTTGACGACATCGCGGTGAACGCACATTCGAAGCGTGTATTCGTCATCGCCATACTGGCGTATCACCCGGTGTGGTGGTACGAGGTGCTATTTGTTACACGTCTCGGTAACCTCTTGATCGCATTGACGACACTTTGAACAGTGGACGTTAAATATCAGATGTGTTACGACCCGTGGCTCTACCCTTCATTCGATCCTTAGGAAACCCTGCATTTCAGCGTGATAATGCACGACCGCATGTTGCAGGCCCTGTACGGGTCTCTCTGGATACAGAAAATGTTCGACTGCTGCCCTGGCCAGCACCTTCTCCAGATCTCTCACCAACTGAAAACGTCTGATCAATCGTGGCTGAGCAACTGGCTCGTCACAATACGCCAGTCACTACTCTTGATGAACTGTGGTATCGTGTTGAAGCTGCATGGACAGCTGTACCTGTACACGTCTCCAAGCTCTGTTTGACCCAATGCACAGGCGTATCAAGGCCGTTATTACGGCCAGAGATGGTTGTTCTGGGTACTAATAATAATAATAATAATAACGTTGTGTGACGAGGGCCTACCGGGTAGACCATTGGCCTGGTCCAAGTCTCTCGGTTTGACGCCACTTCGGCGACTTGAGCGTCGATGGGGATGAAATGATGATGATTAGGACAACACAATACCCAGCCCCTAAGCGGAGAAAACCTCCAACCCAACTGAGAATCGAACCCGGGCCCGTTGGATTGACAATCTGTCACGCTAGACACTCAACTACCGGGGGCGGACGTTCTGGGTACTGATTTCTCAGGATTAAAGCACCAAAACTACGTGAATATGTAATCACATGTCAGTTCTAGTATAATATATTTGTCCAATGAACACCCGTTTATGATCTGTATTTCTTCTTGGTGTAGCAATTTTAATGGCCATCAGTGTAATATTGAGAGATAATTGCCAGTCATTAGACAACGCATTTATTTTCTGCAAATCTTCATAGATTAGTTCACAACTTTCGTGTGATACTACTTTCCTGTAGACTGCAGGATCATCGGTAGTCTAAAGCCGCTGTCAGTACCATCAACTAGATCGTTTATATCAGTCGTAAAAAGCAGCAGACCAGTTACGCTGCCCTGGGGTACACATGATGTTACACTTGTTTCTGTTGAAGTCATTCCATTCAGGACGACATACTGCTCTCTGTCTGTTGGAAAACTTTCTATCCAACACTTTCTATCTAACACTTTTAATATGACAAGTACTACTAAATTATGTTTTTAGTGCCTGCAGTGGCGGTATGAGTAAATTATACCTACTGTGAACTAACAAAGTTAATACTGGCATTACTTACACTACTGCAGCTGAGACCACTAATAATAATAATAATGACAATAATTGTAGTATTATTAGCAATAATGATAGTGGCAGATAAGCAGCTGCTGCAGCAAGTCGTATAACCCTAGCTTACTTATTTGTTAGATAGTTTAATTAATTTCTTTGCGTGTTTTTGGGTACTTGCATTGTTTAATTCCTATATTTCGGGCGTATTATAGTATTTGAGGGTTGTAGCATCGCGCCTTAGTACCTGAATAGTGCAAATTCGCGTAGTCGTCTGTCTTCTGTTTTTGTTGTGAACGCCCAGTGTCGGTTGGCCAGTCAGTGTGCTCCCTGCCGCTGTTGGATAAGCAGCCGCTGCAGCAAGTCGTATAACCCTAGCTTACTTATTTGTTAGATAGTTTAATTAATTTCTTTGCGTGTTTTTGGGTACTTGCATTGTTTAATTCCTATATTTCGGGCGTATTATAGTATTTGAGGGTTGTAGCATCGCGCCTTAGTACCTGAATAGTGCAAATTCGCGTAGTCGTCTGTCTTCTGTTTTTGTTGTGAACGCCCAGTGTCGGTTGGCCAGTCAGTGTGCTCCCTGCCGCTGTTGGATAAGCAGCCGCTGCAGCAAGTCGTATAACCCTAGCTTACTTATTTGTTAGATAGTTTAATTAATTTCTTTGCGTGTTTTTGGGTACTTGCATTGTTTAATTCCTATATTTCGGGCGTATTATAGTATTTGAGGGTTGTAGCATCGCGCCTTAGTACCTGAATAGTGCAAATTCGCGTAGTCGTCTGTCTTCTGTTTTTGTTGTGAACGCCCAGTGTCGGTTGGCCAGTCAGTGTGCTCCCTGCCGCCGTTGGATAAGCAGCTGCTGCAGCAAGTCGTATAACCCTAGCTTACTTATTTGTTAGATAGTTTAATTAATTTCTTTGCGTGTTTTTGGGTACTTGCATTGTTTAATTCCTATATTTCGGGCGTATTATAGTATTTGAGGGTTGTAGCATCGCGCCTTAGTACCTGAATAGTGCAAATTCGCGTAGTCGTCTGTCTTCTGTTTTTGTTGTGAACGCCCAGTGTCGGTTGGCCAGTCAGTGTGCTCCCTGCCGCCGTTGGATAAGCAGCTGCTGCAGCAAGTCGTATAACCCTAGCTTACTTATTTGTTAGATAGTTTAATTAATTTCTTTGCGTGTTTTTGGGTACTTGCTTTGTTTAATTCATATATTTCGGGCGTATTATAGTATTTGAGGGTTGTAGTACCTGAATAGTGCAAATTCGCGTAGTCGTCTGTCTTCTGTTTTTGTTGTGAACGCCCAGTGTCGGTTGGCCAGTCAGTGTGCTCCCTGCCGCTGTTGGATAAGCAGCTGCTGCAGCAAGTCGTATAACCCTAGCTTACTTATTTGTTAGATAGTTTAATTAATTTCTTTGCGTGTTTTTGGGTACTTGCTTTGTTTAATTCATATATTTCGGGCGTATTATAGTATTTGAGGGTTGTAGCATCGCGCCTTAGTACCTGAATAGTGCAAATTCGCGTAGTCGTCTGTCTTCTGTTTTTGTTGTGAACGCCCAGTGTCGGTTGGCCAGTCAGTGTGCTCCCTGCCGCTGTTGGATAAGCAGCTGCTGCAGCAAGTCGTATAACCCTAGCTTACTTATTTGTTAGATAGTTTAATTAATTTCTTTGCGTGTTTTTGGGTACTTGCTTTGTTTAATTCATATATTTCGGGCGTATTATAGTATTTGAGGGTTGTAGTACCTGAATAGTGCAAATTCGCGTAGTCGTCTGTCTTCTGTTTTTGTTGTGAACGCCCAGTGTCGGTTGGCCAGTCAGTGAGCTCCCTGCCGCTGTTGGATAAGCAGCTGCTGCAGCAAGTCGTATAACCCTAGCTTACTTATTTGTTAGATAGTTGAATTAATTTCTTTGCGTGTTTTTGGGTACTTGCTTTGTTTAATTCATATATTTCGGGCGTATTATAGTATTTGAGGGTTGTAGCATCGCGCCTTAGTACCTGAATAGTGCAAATTCGCGTAGTCGTCTGTCTTCTGTTTTTGTTGTGAACGCCCAGTGTCGGTTGGCCAGTCAGTGTGCTCCCTGCCGCTGTTGGATAAGCAGCCGCTGCAGCAAGTCGTATAACCCTAGCTTACTTATTTGTTAGATAGTTTAATTAATTTCTTTGCGTGTTTTTGGGTACTTGCATTGTTTAATTCCTATATTTCGGGCGTATTATAGTATTTGAGGGTTGTAGCATCGCGCCTTAGTACCTGAATAGTGCAAATTCGCGTAGTCGTCTGTCTTCTGTTTTTGTTGTGAACGCCCAGTGTCGGTTGGCCAGTCAGTGTGCTCCCTGCCGCTGTTGGATAAGCAGCCGCTGCAGCAAGTCGTATAACCCTAGCTTACTTATTTGTTAGATAGTTTAATTAATTTCTTTGCGTGTTTTTGGGTACTTGCATTGTTTAATTCCTATATTTCGGGCGTATTATAGTATTTGAGGGTTGTAGCATCGCGCCTTAGTACCTGAATAGTGCAAATTCGCGTAGTCGTCTGTCTTCTGTTTTTGTTGTGAACGCCCAGTGTCGGTTGGCCAGTCAGTGTGCTCCCTGCCGCTGTTGGATAAGCAGCCGCTGCAGCAAGTCGTATAACCCTAGCTTACTTATTTGTTAGATAGTTTAATTAATTTCTTTGCGTGTTTTTGGGTACTTGCATTGTTTAATTCCTATATTTCGGGCGTATTATAGTATTTGAGGGTTGTAGCATCGCGCCTTAGTACCTGAATAGTGCAAATTCGCGTAGTCGTCTGTCTTCTGTTTTTGTTGTGAACGCCCAGTGTCGGTTGGCCAGTCAGTGTGCTCCCTGCCGCTGTTGGATAAGCAGCCGCTGCAGCAAGTCGTATAACCCTAGCTTACTTATTTGTTAGATAGTTTAATTAATTTCTTTGCGTGTTTTTGGGTACTTGCATTGTTTAATTCCAATATTTCGGGCGTATTATAGTATTTGAGGGTTGTAGCATCGCGCCTTAGTACCTGAATAGTGCAAATTCGCGTAGTCGTCTGTCTTCTGTTTTTGTTGTGAACGCCCAGTGTCGGTTGGCCAGTCAGTGTGCTCCCTGCCGCTGTTGGATAAGCAGCCGCTGCAGCAAGTCGTATAACCCTAGCTTACTTATTTGTTAGATAGTTTAATTAATTTCTTTGCGTGTTTTTGGGTACTTGCATTGTTTAATTCCTATATTTCGGGCGTATTATAGTATTTGAGGGTTGTAGCATCGCGCCTTAGTACCTGAATAGTGCAAATTCGCGTAGTCGTCTGTCTTCTGTTTTTGTTGTGAACGCCCAGTGTCGGTTGGCCAGTCAGTGTGCTCCCTGCCGCTGTTGGATAAGCAGCCGCTGCAGCAAGTCGTATAACCCTAGCTTACTTATTTGTTAGATAGTTTAATTAATTTCTTTGCGTGTTTTTGGGTACTTGCATTGTTTAATTCCTATATTTCGGGCGTATTATAGTATTTGAGGGTTGTAGCATCGCGCCTTAGTACCTGAATAGTGCAAATTCGCGTAGTCGTCTGTCTTCTGTTTTTGTTGTGAACGCCCAGTGTCGGTTGGCCAGTCAGTGTGCTCCCTGCCGCTGTTGGATAAGCAGCCGCTGCAGCAAGTCGTATAACCCTAGCTTACTTATTTGTTAGATAGTTTAATTAATTTCTTTGCGTGTTTTTGGGTACTTGCATTGTTTAATTCCTATATTTCGGGCGTATTATAGTATTTGAGGGTTGTAGCATCGCGCCTTAGTACCTGAATAGTGCAAATTCGCGTAGTCGTCTGTCTTCTGTTTTTGTTGTGAACGCCCAGTGTCGGTTGGCCAGTCAGTGTGCTCCCTGCCGCTGTTGGATAAGCAGCCGCTGCAGCAAGTCGTATAACCCTAGCTTACTTATTTGTTAGATAGTTTAATTAATTTCTTTGCGTGTTTTTGGGTACTTGCATTGTTTAATTCCTATATTTCGGGCGTATTATAGTATTTGAGGGTTGTAGCATCGCGCCTTAGTACCTGAATAGTGCAAATTCGCGTAGTCGTCTGTCTTCTGTTTTTGTTGTGAACGCCCAGTGTCGGTTGGCCAGTCAGTGTGCTCCCTGCCGCTGTTGGATAAGCAGCCGCTGCAGCAAGTCGTATAACCCTAGCTTACTTATTTGTTAGATAGTTTAATTAATTTCTTTGCGTGTTTTTGGGTACTTGCATTGTTTAATTCCTATATTTCGGGCGTATTATAGTATTTGAGGGTTGTAGCATCGCGCCTTAGTACCTGAATAGTGCAAATTCGCGTAGTCGTCTGTCTTCTGTTTTTGTTGTGAACGCCCAGTGTCGGTTGGCCAGTCAGTGTGCTCCCTGCCGCTGTTGGATAAGCAGCCGCTGCAGCAAGTCGTATAACCCTAGCTTACTTATTTGTTAGATAGTTTAATTAATTTCTTTGCGTGTTTTTGGGTACTTGCATTGTTTAATTCCTATATTTCGGGCGTATTATAGTATTTGAGGGTTGTAGCATCGCGCCTTAGTACCTGAATAGTGCAAATTCGCGTAGTCGTCTGTCTTCTGTTTTTGTTGTGAACGCCCAGTGTCGGTTGGCCAGTCAGTGTGCTCCCTGCCGCTGTTGGATAAGCAGCCGCTGCAGCAAGTCGTATAACCCTAGCTTACTTATTTGTTAGATAGTTTAATTAATTTCTTTGCGTGTTTTTGGGTACTTGCATTGTTTAATTCCTATATTTCGGGCGTATTATAGTATTTGAGGGTTGTAGCATCGCGCCTTAGTACCTGAATAGTGCAAATTCGCGTAGTCGTCTGTCTTCTGTTTTTGTTGTGAACGCCCAGTGTCGGTTGGCCAGTCAGTGTGCTCCCTGCCGCTGTTGGATAAGCAGCCGCTGCAGCAAGTCGTATAACCCTAGCTTACTTATTTGTTAGATAGTTTAATTAATTTCTTTGCGTGTTTTTGGGTACTTGCATTGTTTAATTCCTATATTTCGGGCGTATTATAGTATTTGAGGGTTGTAGCATCGCGCCTTAGTACCTGAATAGTGCAAATTCGCGTAGTCGTCTGTCTTCTGTTTTTGTTGTGAACGCCCAGTGTCGGTTGGCCAGTCAGTGTGCTCCCTGCCGCTGTTGGATAAGCAGCCGCTGCAGCAAGTCGTATAACCCTAGCTTACTTATTTGTTAGATAGTTTAATTAATTTGTTTGCGTGTTTTTGGGTACTTGCATTGTTTAATTCCTATATTTCGGGCGTATTATAGTATTTGAGGGTTGTAGCATCGCGCCTTAGTACCTGAATAGTGCAAATTCGCGTAGTCGTCTGTCTTCTGTTTTTGTTGTGAACGCCCAGTGTCGGTTGGCCAGTCAGTGTGCTCCCTGCCGCTGTTGGATAAGCAGCCGCTGCAGCAAGTCGTATAACCCTAGCTTACTTATTTGTTAGATAGTTTAATTAATTTCTTTGCGTGTTTTTGGGTACTTGCATTGTTTAATTCCTATATTTCGGGCGTATTATAGTATTTGAGGGTTGTAGCATCGCGCCTTAGTACCTGAATAGTGCAAATTCGCGTAGTCGTCTGTCTTCTGTTTTTGTTGTGAACGCCCAGTGTCGGTTGGCCAGTCAGTGTGCTCCCTGCCGCTGTTGGATAAGCAGCCGCTGCAGCAAGTCGTATAACCCTAGCTTACTTATTTGTTAGATAGTTTAATTAATTTCTTTGCGTGTTTTTGGGTACTTGCATTGTTTAATTCCTATATTTCGGGCGTATTATAGTATTTGAGGGTTGTAGCATCGCGCCTTAGTACCTGAATAGTGCAAATTCGCGTAGTCGTCTGTCTTCTGTTTTTGTTGTGAACGCCCAGTGTCGGTTGGCCAGTCAGTGTGCTCCCTGCCGCTGTTGGATAAGCAGCCGCTGCAGCAAGTCGTATAACCCTAGCTTACTTATTTGTTAGATAGTTTAATTAATTTCTTTGCGTGTTTTTGGGTACTTGCATTGTTTAATTCCTATATTTCGGGCGTATTATAGTATTTGAGGGTTGTAGCATCGCGCCTTAGTACCTGAATAGTGCAAATTCGCGTAGTCGTCTGTCTTCTGTTTTTGTTGTGAACGCCCAGTGTCGGTTGGCCAGTCAGTGTGCTCCCTGCCGCTGTTGGATAAGCAGCCGCTGCAGCAAGTCGTATAACCCTAGCTTACTTATTTGTTAGATAGTTTAATTAATTTCTTTGCGTGTTTTTGGGTACTTGCATTGTTTAATTCCTATATTTCGGGCGTATTATAGTATTTGAGGGTTGTAGCATCGCGCCTTAGTACCTGAATAGTGCAAATTCGCGTAGTCGTCTGTCTTCTGTTTTTGTTGTGAACGCCCAGTGTCGGTTGGCCAGTCAGTGTGCTCCCTGCCGCTGTTGGATAAGCAGCCGCTGCAGCAAGTCGTATAACCCTAGCTTACTTATTTGTTAGATAGTTTAATTAATTTCTTTGCGTGTTTTTGGGTACTTGCATTGTTTAATTCATATATTTCGGGCGTATTATAGTATTTGAGGGTTGTAGCATCGCGCCTTAGTACCTGAATAGTGCAAATTCGCGTAGTCGTCTGTCTTCTGTTTTTGTTGTGAACGCCCAGTGTCGGTTGGCCAGTCAGTGTGCTCCCTGCCGCTGTTGGATAAGCAGCCGCTGCAGCAAGTCGTATAACCCTAGCTTACTTATTTGTTAGATAGTTTAATTAATTTCTTTGCGTGTTTTTGGGTACTTGCATTGTTTAATTCCTATATTTCGGGCGTATTATAGTATTTGAGGGTTGTAGCATCGCGCCTTAGTACCTGAATAGTGCAAATTCGCGTAGTCGTCTGTCTTCTGTTTTTGTTGTGAACGCCCAGTGTCGGTTGGCCAGTCAGTGTGCTCCCTGCCGCTGTTGGATAAGCAGCCGCTGCAGCAAGTCGTATAACCCTAGCTTACTTATTTGTTAGATAGTTTAATTAATTTCTTTGCGTGTTTTTGGGTACTTGCATTGTTTAATTCCTATATTTCGGGCGTATTATAGTATTTGAGGGTTGTAGCATCGCGCCTTAGTACCTGAATAGTGCAAATTCGCGTAGTCGTCTGTCTTCTGTTTTTGTTGTGAACGCCCAGTGTCGGTTGGCCAGTCAGTGTGCTCCCTGCCGCTGTTGGATAAGCAGCCGCTGCAGCAAGTCGTATAACCCTAGCTTACTTATTTGTTAGATAGTTTAATTAATTTCTTTGCGTGTTTTTGGGTACTTGCATTGTTTAATTCCTATATTTCGGGCGTATTATAGTATTTGAGGGTTGTAGCATCGCGCCTTAGTACCTGAATAGTGCAAATTCGCGTAGTCGTCTGTCTTCTGTTTTTGTTGTGAACGCCCAGTGTCGGTTGGCCAGTCAGTGTGCTCCCTGCCGCTGTTGGATAAGCAGCCGCTGCAGCAAGTCGTATAACCCTAGCTTACTTATTTGTTAGATAGTTTAATTAATTTCTTTGCGTGTTTTTGGGTACTTGCATTGTTTAATTCCTATATTTCGGGCGTATTATAGTATTTGAGGGTTGTAGCATCGCGCCTTAGTACCTGAATAGTGCAAATTCGCGTAGTCGTCTGTCTTCTGTTTTTGTTGTGAACGCCCAGTGTCGGTTGGCCAGTCAGTGTGCTCCCTGCCGCTGTTGGATAAGCAGCCGCTGCAGCAAGTCGTATAACCCTAGCTTACTTATTTGTTAGATAGTTTAATTAATTTCTTTGCGTGTTTTTGGGTACTTGCATTGTTTAATTCCTATATTTCGGGCGTATTATAGTATTTGAGGGTTGTAGCATCGCGCCTTAGTACCTGAATAGTGCAAATTCGCGTAGTCGTCTGTCTTCTGTTTTTGTTGTGAACGCCCAGTGTCGGTTGGCCAGTCAGTGTGCTCCCTGCCGCTGTTGGATAAGCAGCTGCTGCAGCAAGTCGTATAACCCTAGCTTACTTATTTGTTAGATAGTTTAATTAATTTCTTTGCGTGTTTTTGGGTACTTGCTTTGTTTAATTCATATATTTCGGGCGTATTATAGTATTTGACAGTTGTAGCATCGCGCCTTAGTGTTTAATTCGTAGATTCTTATTTAAATTGCGTGTGAGTTTCGTATAGGAGGTGCAATTTCGAGTTTGAGTTACTGTAATCGTAAATTCAGCAGATTGTAGCGCAGTCGTTAGACATTTGTACAGGTTAGTTGATACATTCTTTGTGTGTTCCGCTTGCGTTATCTAGGCACGGACTCGTGTTTCAGTAACTGTTGTTAAACATCAATTAGAATGGACAGGGACTGCGATTGCTGTGTTCGGATGAGGGCTGACTTGGCATCCCTTCGCTCACAGTTGCAATCGGCGCTGACTTCGGTCGCGCAGCTTGAGGCTGTTGCCAATGGGCACCACTGTGGGGAGCCGGACTCGGGTATCACGGGGATGTCAACCTCATCCTGTCTGTCCCCAGATCGGTCTGCCGCTGTGGTTGCCCCTGTTGCTGCCCGCAGTGGGGCTGAGCCCTCGCCTGTGGTTGATTGGGAGGTCGTTCCAAGGCGTGGCAGGCAGCGAAAGGAGTCCCCGGAGGCTCATCAGAAAGCCTCCCCGGTGCGTCTGACAAACCGGTTTCAGGCACTGTCTCTGGCTGAGCCAGATGCAGCCGCCTGCCCTGTTTCAGAGGATCATTCTCAGCCTTCAAGGTCCGGGCAATCGCAGAGGGTGGGCTTACTGGTAGTTGGGAGCTCCAATGTTAGGCGCGTAATGGGGCCCCTTAGGGATATGGCGGCTAAGGAGGGGAAGAAATCCATTGTGCACTCCGTGTGCATTCCGGGAGGAGTCATTCCTGATGTGGAAAGGATCCTTCCGGATGCCATGAAGAGCACAGGGTGCAGCCAGCTGCAGGTGGTGGCACATGTCGGCACTAATGACGTGTGTCGCTTTCTCTCTGGATTCCAGCGGCTATCTGATTTGGTGAAGGCTGCCGGTCTTGCTTACGAGATGAAGGCAGAGCTCACCATCTGCAGCATCGTTGACAGAACCGACTGCGGACCTTTGGTGCAGAGCTGGGTGGAGGGTCTGAATCAGAGGCTCAGACGGTTTTGCGACCGTATTGGCTGCAGATTCCTTGACTTGCGCCATAGGGTGGTGGGGTTTCGGGTTCCGCTGAATAGGTCAGGAGTTCACTACACTCAGCTGGCGGCTACACGGGTAGCGGAGGCTGTGTGGCATGGACTGGGCGGTTTTTTAGGTTAGAAGGCCTCGGGAAAGTGCGGGATGGGCTGCAATGTCAAAGGGTGCTTGGCAATTACAGGACGTGCTTGGATCAAGGAACAGTCTGAATTATAGTTGTAAACTGTTGTAGTTACGCTGGAAAAGTCCCTGAGCTTCAAGCGCTAATAGAAAGCACAGAACCTGATATCGTTATAGGTACAGAAAGCTGCCTAAAGCCTGAAATAAGTTCTGCAGAAATTTTTACGAAGTCTCAGACGGTGTTCAGGAAAGATAGATTAGGCAGAATTGGTGGTAGAGTGTTGGTGTCTGTCAGTAGTGGTTTATCTTGTAGTGAAGTCGAAGTAGATACTCCGTGCGAATTGGTGTGGGTGGAGGTTATACTTAACAGCCGAATTAAGTTAATAATTGGCTCCTTCTACCGACCCCCAGACTCCGATGATACAGTTCCGGAACAGTTCAGAGAAAGTTTGAGTCTCGTAACAAATAAATACCCCACTCATACGGTTATAGTTGGTGGGGACTTCAACCTACCCTCGGTATCTTGGCAAAAATACTAGTTCAAAACCGGTGGTAGGCAGAAAACGTCTTCCGAGATTGTCCTAAATGCATTCTCCGAAAATTATTTCGAGCAGTTAGTCCACGAACCCACGCGAATTGTAAATGGTTGCGAAAACACACTTGACCTCTTGGCCACAAACAATCCAGAGCTGATAGAGAGCATCATGACTGATACAGGGATTAGTGATCACAAGGTCATTGTAGCTAGGCTCAATACCATTTCTTCCAAATCCATCAGAAACAAACGCAAAATAATTTTATTTAAAAAAGCGGATAAAGTGCCACTAGAAGCCTTCCTAAAAGACAATTTCCATTCCTTCCGAACTGACTATGCGAATGTAGACGAGATGTGGCTCAAATTCAAAGATATAGTAGCAACAGCAATTGAGATATTCATACCTCATAAATTGGTAAGAGATGGAACGGATCCCCCGTGGTACACAAAAAAGGTCCGAACGCTGTTGCAGAGTCAACGGAAAAAGCATGCGAAGTTCGGAAGAACGCGAAATCCTGAAGATGGGCTAAAATTTACAGACGCGCGAAATTTGGCACGTACTTCGATGCGAGATGCCTTTAATAGGTTCCACAACGAAACATTGTCTCGAAATTTGGTAGAAAATCCGAAGAAATTCTGGTCGTATGTAAAGTACACAAGCGGCAAGACGCAGTCTATACCTTCGCTGCGCAGTGCCGATGGTACTGTTATCGACGACTGTGCCGCTAAAGCGGAGTTATTGAACGCACTTTTCCGAAATTCCTTCACCAGGGAAGACGAATGGAATATTCCAGAATTTGAAACACGAACATCTGCTAGCATGAGTTTCTTAGAAGTAGATACCTTAGGGGTTGCGAAGCAACTCAAATCACTTGATACGGGCAAGTCTTCAGGTCCAGATTGTATACCGATTAGGTTCCTTTCAGATTACGCTGATACTATAGCTCCCTACTCAGCACTCGTATACAACCGCTCGCTCACCGATAGATCTGTACCTACAGATTGGAAAATTGCGCAGGTCGCACCAGTGTTCAAGAAGGGCAGTAGGAGTAATCCATTTAACTACAGACCTATATCATTGACGTCGGTTTGCAGTAGGGTTTTGGAGCATATACTGTATTCAAACATTATGAATCACCTCGAAGGGAACGATCTATTGACACGTAATCAGCATGGCTTCAGAAAACATCGCTCTTGTGCAACGCATCTAGCTCTTTATTCGCACGAAGTAATGGCCGCTATCGACAGGGGATCTCAAGTTGATTCCGTATTTCTAGATTTCCGGAAAGCTTTTGACACCGTTCCTCACAAGCGACTTCTAATCAAGCTGCGGAGCTATGGGGTATCGTCTCAGTTGTGCGACTGGATTCGTGATTTCCTGTCAGGAAGGTCGCAGTTCGTAGTAATAGACGGCAAATCATCGAGTAAAACTGAAGTGATATCAGGTGTTCCCCAGGGAAGCGTCCTGGGACCTCTACTGTTCCTGATCTATATAAATGACCTGGGTGACAATCTGAGCAGTTCTTAGGTTGTTCGCAGATGATGCTGTAATTTACCGTCTAGTAAGGTCATCCGAAGACCAGTATCAGCTGCAAAGCGATTTAGAAAAGATTGCTGTATGGTGTGTCAGGTGGCAGTTGACGCTAAATAACGAAAAGTGTGAGATGATCCACATGAGTTCCAAAAGAAATCCGTTGGAATTCGATTACTCGATAAATAGTACAATTCTCAAGGCTGTCAATTCAACTAAGTACCTGGGTGTTAAAATTACGAACAACTTCAGTTGGAAGGACCACATAGATAATATTGTCGGGAAGGCGAGCCAAAGGTTGCGTTTCATTGGCAGGACACTTAGAAGATGCAACAAGTCCACTAAAGAGACAGCTTACACTACACTCGTTCGTCCTCTGTTAGAATATTGCTGCGCGGTGTGGGATCCTTACCAGGTGGGATTGACGGAGGACATCGAGAGGGTGCAAAGAAGGGCAGCTCGTTTTGTATTATCGCGTTATAGGGGAGAGAGTGTGGCAGATATGATACACGAGTTGGGATGGAAGTCATTACAGCATAGACGTTTTTCGTCGCGGCGAGAGCTTTTTACGAAATTTCAGTCACCAACTTTCTCTTCCGAATGCGAAAATATTTTGTTGAGCCGAACCTACATAGGTAGGGATGATCATCAAAATAAAATAAGAGAAATCAGAGCTCGAACAGTAAGGTTTAGGTGTTCGTTTTTCCCGCTCGCTGTTCGGGAGTGGAATAGTAGAGAGATAGTATGATTGTGGTTCGATGAACCCTCTGCCAAGCACTTAAATGTGAATTGCAGAGTAGTCATGTAGATGTAGATGTAGATGTAGATGTCTACAAAATACAGGTTTTCTGATAAAGTGAGTTCTGGAAAAAGGAAATTTAAAGAAACTACATCGACTAAGATACTGGGAAATGAGGTCAGGTTGGAAAGAGAGACGTACCACTGGAACAAGTGCATACTGAGACAATGGTACTCTTATCGTTCCTTTCATAGATTTGTTAGTGCCTGTCTTTTAAAGCTGGAGATTTTCTTTAGTTCTTTAATATAATGTGGGAGGTTGTTCCAGGGTCGGATTCACGCTACAGAGAAGGCCTTCGAGAAGATGGCTGATCGATGGCTTGGGACAGAGAGGATTTTTCTCTAATGGTGTTGTTAAGACAAGAGCGTTTATTCGAGGAGAGTTATGAGGAACAATGTTCATGGATAAGATAGCAGAGAAGACAAAGGATGTGTAAATCTATGGGTTTGCCTGCATGCAGGCAGTATAGCCTTCTGTAGGGGACACTTTGAAGGTATAGGCAGCTGATCGATGGTACGCCCACGCAGCAGGGTTGGGTCGAAGCGTGCCCCACTTATTGCGACACAAAGCACTTCTGCTTATGCTACTGTTTCCGCCCTGCTTCTTGCTGCTTGTCGAACCGGGGATATGAACACTGTGTATAGAGTTAACTTTACGTCTGGATGGCCACTCTCATGCTACAAACAACGAGCATTATGCTGAGGTCACAGTGTGCTCGTGCACTTTGGTCGTATTATCTTATTTGCAATGCTTTCAAGTCTACAGATATACTTTCAGTCATGTGCACACTCAACTTCCATTGTTCAGTAAGATACTTGATGTTTCACACTTGTAGAAATGTATCGGTTTTTCAGTTGTTCATGTGGGAGGTTAGCGTCCTAATTTCTTTACAATCTCACTGATTCAACGTTGCTCCAAGTTTTCTAGCGTATATGTAATTTCCTTTCCTTCATATTTTCGTATATCATGGTAATTGCTTACACTATCTGTTTAAAAGTATCCGGAGACCTGACTGAAAATGACTTACAAGTTCCTAACGCCCCCCATTGGTAATGCTGGAATTCAATATTGTGTTGGCCCACCCTTAGCCTTGATGACAGCTTCCAGACTCGCACGCGTACGTTCAATCAGGTTCTGGAAGGTTTGTTGGGGAATGGGAGCCCATTCTTCACTGAGTGCTGCCCTGACGAGAGGTATCGATGTCGGTCGATGAGTCCTGGCACGGAGTCGGCATTCCTAAAAATATCCCAAACGTGTTCTATAGGATTCAGGTCAGGACTCTGTGCAGGCCCTTCAATTACAGGGATGTTACTGTCGTGTAACCACTCGGCCACAGGCTGTGAATTATTAACACGTGTTCGATCGTATTGAAAGATGCAATCGGCATTCACGAATTGCTGTTCAACAGTGGGAAGCAGGAAGGTGCTTGAAACATCAGTGTGATGTTATAGTGCCACGCAAAACAACAAGTGGTGCAAACCAACTTCATGAAAGACACGACCACATCATAACACCACCGATACCTAATTTTACTGTTCGCACTGCACACGCTGGCGGAAGACGTTCATCGGGCATTCACAATATCACACCCAGCCATCGGATCGCCACTTTGTGTACCATGATTCATCACTCAACACAATGTTTTTCAACTGTTCAATCTTTGAATGTTTTCGCTCCTTACACCAAGTGAGGCGTCGTTTTGCATTTACCGACATGATGTGTGGCTTATGAGCAGCCGCTCTATCATGAAATCCAAGTTTTCTCACCACCCACCTAACGGTCATAGTACTTGCAGTGGGTCCTGTTGCAGTTTTGAATTCCTATGTGATACTCTGGCTAGATGTCTGCCTATTGCACATTACGACCATCTTCAACTGTCAGCGGTCTCCGTCAGACAAGAGCCGAGGTCGGCCTGTACGCTTTCGTGCTGTACGTGTCCATTCGCGTTTCCACTTCACTACTACATCGGAAACAGTGCTCTTAGGGATGTTTAGGAATGTAGAAATCCCGCGTACAGACGTATGACACAACTGACACACAATCACCTGACCACGTTTGAAGTCCGTGAGTTCCGCGGACCGTCCCATTCTGCTCTCTCACGATGTCTAATGACTACTGAAGTCGTTGATATTGAGTACCTGGCAGTAGGTGCCAGCACAATTCACCTAATAGGAAAAACATATTTTGGGGGTATTCGGATACTTTTGATCACACAGTGTATATCGAGGTCCATCGCGGGACAAACTTAAAATCATTGGGTATCGATTTATTTATTAATATTCCAGAATATCGCTATAGAATTTTTGGTTTATTTTTCTTCCCAGTCTGTTATAATACCAGTCCAATTTTTTTCAACTGCAAACACGTTCTCCCATAATCATGCTTGAGTCTCTACATGATTTGAGAACGAACTTTATAATGAATTCTGACTTCAGCGATATTACTACCCAAAACGGAAACGATTACCATCAGCAGACACTACAGCATTCTTTGCAAGGTAAGCCATCTTTGCTGAGACTTGGAAACATCGAGTTCTTACAGATAATAAAAAAATCCTTCCACAGGCCCGATGGGAAGCGTTCTGATGCCTCACAGAGCAGCACTCATCATAGTACATCAGATAAAGATTTTAGTACATAATTGATTACCAGTAGAAGTGGGTATGGAACATTCCTGGAACTAGCCTCGCTTGTAAACGATGAGAGTACTCACATACCCGAGAAGCCGACTGAAACCACATGTCAACAGCAATAGACACTGATTTGAATGTATATCGCAAACATACGCTGAATGCTGGTGTGGAGGCGCGTTTACAGCCATAAAAATACGATAACATCTAGTGAGATTAGTATAGAATACGACTACGGTATAATTTGTAGACTATAAGCGTTTAAGGTGGATCAAACAGGGTCATCGTATGCTGTTAGGGACTCCCTGCCTCAGCGGAGAAGTGGAGCTACATTTGAGGGAAAACTTGGAGAATATTTCACCTAAATTTCCTGGCCATGTTAGGGTCTTAGGTGTAGATTTCAGCTTACCACTTATAGACTGGGAAACGCAGATGATTAGGGCGGGTAGTAGGGAGAGGGAATCGAGTGAAATTCTTCTACGTACTTACTCCCAAAATTACCTAGACTATTTAATCAGGGGACTGACTTAGGAATATATCTCTTAGATCAGGTAGTGACAAACAGATCCGAACTTTTCGACACAGCCTAGAACAGGGAACCAGTGATCATAAGGCCGTTGCAGCATCACTGAATACTATAAACAGGTATACAGAGAAAGGTAGGAAGACGAATTTGCTTAGCGAGAGTGACAAGAAACAGGTTTCAGATTACCAAAGTGGTGGGCACGAAAATTTCATCTCCAGTGTTAACAATGTTGGGATTTAATGGACAAAGTTTAAGAGTACTCGTATTCTATAACACACTTTAGATAGTTATGTACCGAGCTAATTTGTGACGGATGGAAAAGACCTGCAGTGTTTCGACACCCATTTTAGACAGCCGCTACAAAAACAAAAAGGTGTTCACCACAAAATTAAAATGTAATCAAAGCCGCACAGGCAAACAGAAATTAAACGAAGCCAAAATTAGCGTAAGCATAGCCATTCGTAAGGTGATCAACGAACTGAAAAGTAAAATTCTATCTACCGACTTGAAATAAATCGTAAGAAGTTTTGATCTCATGATAAATCAGTAAATGGATCGAAGCCATCCGTTCACACTCTCTGTGGCCATAATGGCATTGAACCTGAGAATGACACTGAAAAGACTGAAATACAAAAGATCTTATTCCAAAACTGCTTCACAGACAAAGACCGCCTTGTCTTACTTCTTTTAAATCATCGCAGAGACGATAAAATGACAAATATCGAATTAAGTGATCACAGTATAAGAAAACAACTGAAGTCTCTCAAGAAAGGAAAGGCCACTGGCCTGACGGAATACCAGTATTATTCTACAATAAAAAGAGTGCGAAATAATTTTCCACTCTTCCAGCGATAGTGTACCGTTGGAGGAGCGAAGAGTTCATTATGATTAAAGAAAAAACGCAGGACATTTCAGTTCTTAAGAAATGTCGTCGAGCAGGCACACAAAACCATTGGCCTTTATCCCTGACGTTGTTCTGTTGTATACTTTTAGAACTGTTTAATGCCCACATATTGTGACATTTCTGCAAACCAAGAATCATCATTGTAGGAATAAATGTGTTCGAGAACAACGATCGCGTGGGAACGAGCTCGCTCTGTTGGTCTACGAGACCTAGAAAGCAACAGATACCGGCGCCTAGAATAGAGGCTTTTACGTTCCTGAAAGCGATGTATGCAGGTCCACACTGCCACCTAATGAACAAAATAGGTAGGTGTGGAATATCCGATCATCTGTGTGACTGGACTGAATAGTTTCTAGCAGACACAACACAGCCAATCATTCCCAAAGGAGGGAAGTCTTCAAACGCACAAATAACTTCAGGAACGCGCTAAGAGAGTGTTATAGGACCATTACTTTTCACAAGATACAAGTTGATTCCGTGATGTTACAAAGTGTCAGGGTTGACGAAGAAGGAAAAATGTGTCAATTTCAGCCGGTAGCCCGGTCCAGATACAATGTTATCGAACGATACAAGCGACAATCGTTCCGACACCTCTGAGCGCAGCAGTACAGTTGTTGCTAAGATTGTAGGGTAAGCAACTTGGAAATGTGATAATGTGGACAAAAACAAGCAAAAGAATCTCATAAGCATGGGCTCTAAAATGCGTACCTCTGAAAGTTGCCTACCCTGTTATCTTAGCAACAACTGTACTAGTGCATGTATTCCATTACCAGAGGCATCGGCAAGATTTTCGCTTATATCTTTCGACTCCACCGAATCTGGGACATTGTCCTTTACCTCAAATTTATACATTTCCCCTTCTCTATCACCCACGAAAGTTTGAAACATCATCAGGGAATCTCCCTGTATATAAATGATCCAGTAGATGCCATCTGAAGGTCCGTGAGGCTTTTCGCGGAGAATCTGTTGCATAAAGAGAAATCGCAACGCTAGAAAATTGCAGAGAAATGCAGCAAGATCTACAGAGGATCGACGCTTGGTGCAGGGAATTGCAATTGATTCTCAACATAAACAAATGTAACATATTGCGTCTACACACAGAGAAAGGCCCATTATTGTTTGATTGAAATATTGCAGAAATATCCCTGAAAACAGTTACTTTTTCCACAAAATGTTTAGAAATACACGTATGAAGCGAGTGAAAGTGGAACGATGACATAAAAACAGTTGCAGGTGAGGCAGATGCCAGGCTGATTTTCATTGGAAGTATCCCCAGGAAACGTAGTCCATCAAAAAAGAAGGTGGTTTACAAAACATTCGTTCGACCGTTACTAGACTATTGCTCATCAGTATGGGACCCTTAGCAGATAGGAATGATAGAGGAAACAGAGCAGATGTGTTTCATTATAGGATCATTTAGCAGACACGAAAGCTTCACGGAAATTCTCAACCAAATCCAGTAGCAAACACTGCAAGAGAGGCCTTCTGCATCACAGTATGGCCTACTGTTAAAATTCCGTGAGCGTACGTTCCTAGGAGAGACAACCAATGATTTGCTTCCTCCTACGTATATCTCACGAAAAGAGCATGAAGATAGAATTAGAGAGACTCGAGACCACACGGAGCCTTACCAGAACCGTTGATCTCGTGAAACATTCGCGACTCTAATAGAGAAAAGTAGTGGCAGTAGTAAACAAAATAGTCTCCACCAAACGCCCTAGTGGAGTTTTTTCAGAGTATAGACGTATATGTTCAACGTGACTCTTAAAGCTCATGTTTTTTGTGGAGAGATGTTAGGGTAGCAGCGTGTGGTTGTACATCCTCACAACACGTGAACAACGCACTAAGGGAGGTCACCTCTACACTTCCGTCATGCTAGGACAACACCGTATGCAGTCGTGAACTTTGTTATTCGAAAATTCTTTCACGCCCTCGTTTCTTTCCCATTGTGAAATGAAACTTTCTCATACTCTTGAAAAGTTCAATTACACCATGTTCAGATAGCGTTAGTAATTATTCCTGGATCAACATTTTCATGTAATTTGGCAGTAGCCACATTTACATGCACTGCATTTATTACAGAGAAAAGGTACGACAGGCTTTCACAGACATGTTCTCACGCAAAAGTGTCTGTCATTTTGATATTGAGAAATTAACGTACTGCCTTGTTTTGCGTGCTTTCATTGAATTTTGTCTTAAGAAATGTCTTTTGAGGCAATATCGATGAAATAAAACTGTGCTTGTTTTCCAAAGCTAAATGTGATATTATTTCGTCAACTATATAGGTGCACTCACTTACAGAAACTTTTAAGATGCCTGGCCATTTTATATTATATTTTAAGTACATAAGAAACATGAAAATATTTGTATCTAGTAATTAAACCAGATTCAGAAACGCTTTGATTTACACACCTACAATATAGTACAAATAAATAATTTCCAAATATAATGTGCCGCAATGTATTGAGTTGAGAGCGGATTTATTTATTTTGACGGTTTTTGACAGACTTCCATTTGACGTAAAACAATAAATTCGCAATATCTGTAAATTCAAGAGAAGCTTGTATCTACATTCAGGAAATTGCGATTTTTTGATTGTATCACCGACTGCATCTACACCTACGTCAAGAATATTCCGGGTGGTCAGAAATGTGTGAAATGCTTGTAGGGATGTTACAGGGCAGCTTGTACTAAGACATAAATTTTAAGAAAGAAATTCGATACGTTGCTCCGTTTCCGAGTTATTTAGCATTGAAGTTAGCCAACCGGGGCGTCGCGCGCTCGCACTCAAGTGGCCTACCAGGGGCGGTGTTGCGCAACGAGTGCTTTGTCTCGTTAGCTGAAACTTCAATTTACGCGCGCGACGATCTGATTGGCTAACTTCAATGCTAAATAACTAGGAAACGGCGCAACATATCGAATTTATTTATTATTATTATTATTATTATTATTATTATTATTAGTAGTCGTAAAGCTCCACGTGGAAGACGCTAAGTAAAGCTGGTTCACTTTCCGTTCTTCTTGGTCTTCTGGTTCTTTTTATTTGCCCACAAGTTTTTCATTGTTTGAGAAAATTTATTTCTTCTTTCTTCGCTCCATTTTGTTCCGGTTCTCGGTGCTTTTGTCTCTGGTTTAACCTCCCACTTTTCAACTTTTATTCTAAAATTGTTCCTTGCAGCTATTTCTTCTTTAGTAATTTTTGCTAATTCCAAATCTTTTTTAACTTTTTGGATCCATTCTCCTCCATTAACAAGAGAATCTACGTATTTTACAATTCTTTTTGTTAATCTGTGTTCAGGAAGTCTCATTATGTGGCCATAGAATTTAAGGCGTCTTTTCCTCATGTCTATCTCTATGTTAGAATATTCTTCAATTTTTGATGTTTTCTGTAATATATATCCATTCTCGGTCCATCTTAGTCCCAAAATTTTTCTAATTATTTTTCTTTCTTCTTTCTTTAGATTTTCTAGATCAGTTTTCCTGTTTAGTGCCAAGGTTTCGCTGGCATATAACATTGATGGTTTAATGACTGTATTGTAATGCCTAATTTTTGCATTTAAAGATAAACATTTTTTATTATAGAGGTTTTGCACTAATCCTAAACCTTTACGAGATTTTTGTATTCTTTCTTGTTGTGCAAATTTTTCCGAGATAATTTCTCCAAGATATTTGAAGTATGGAATATTTATTATTATTATTATTATTATTATTGTTATTATTATTTTGCAACATTCATATCTCAGTACAACCTGCCCTGCAACATCCCTACAAGGGTTTTAGACATTTCGTACCACACTGTATAGGCCACTATTCTTGGGCCACATAGGTATTGTAACTCTAAAATGAAAATCAATATTTTGATAAATACGTCCAGCTAGCTATAGGAAATAAACAGCGTTTATTTAAATTCAATTGATGAAACACAGAATTTTCCAGTATTACGGTTTTCCAACAGATGTTGCAATGTGTAATTTAGCTCAGATAAACGTAGATTGCTTCTATCAGCTCAATAATTATCATTATTAATAATATATTTTTCGTATGTTATGGCATAGTTGCTTTGATTCTACAGCTCTGGAAATTTATCTTTCGGTGTGGAACTCAATGAGTGAGTAAATGTCTGACTGTACCCTTAAAACGATGCAGTCCCTGCTACTACCTCATAAATTAAGACAGGTTGTTAATAGTACAGACTCATTTTCTGTATTCTGTTGCGGCTTAATATACGTGATAATGGCTTCTGTGAAAAGGCTACATTGTAGGCCTCCATGCGGTCGGCTGTTCGACTCCTGAAATATTCTGATACGTAGGGAATTCGGATGTGGAAATGTCTCGATGATGGAGAGCACGGAAACTTGATGGCAGCATAAATGTCAAGAATCCAGTTGAACACCAGAACGGAGGGTAACTGTATTGTGTATGAGGCACATCGTAACCCCTTCACATCATCACTTGCCTGCCGAAAACAGGTAATGGACGTCCTGCAACGTTGTATGTCATCTCGCATTTTTATTTATTTAATCTTATGACTAGGGACCCCCGTCGGGCAGACCGTTCACCGAGTGCCGCTGTTTCTATTTTACACCACTTCGGCAACCTGCAATCGATGAGGATGATAGGATGTCGATGAGGACAGCAGAATACCCAGTCCCTGGGTGGACAAAATTCTCCGACCCAGCCGTGAATGGAACCCCGGCCCAGAGGATCGACAATCCGTCAAGCTGTCCATTCAGATAACGTGGCCGGACATCGGAGACGATCAGCAGCCAGAACAGAGAATTACCGCTCCGTGTTTAGGCTGCCGTGGTACTGTCAGTGAGACACATACCGCTGCTGAATGGCGTTGCATAGCGTTCAGTGATGAATTGCGTTCTGTACTATCATGGATGAAAAACGTCGACTAGCATGGTGGCGACTTAAGGGGAGGTTCCTTTAATCCATTATTTCCGAGAGGTACAGTGATGGTACTTCGGATGTCACGGTGTGAAGACTTCGGCTGAGACTGCAGGTAACAGCTGGTAGTGGTTGAGCGAACTCGGACGGCACAAGGGTACGTCACGGACGTCGTGCTTCCTCCTGTATTACTTCTCATACGACGGTATCATGGTGCCAATGTCTACGGGGTCTGTCGGTGTGGTTTCGATGCACTTCTGTGGCCAGCAAAGTCCCTTCATCTGCCACAGTAGAGTAGGTGTGGGACTAGTTTGGACGTCAACACCCTTCCCGCCCAGTATCCAGGTATCAAGGAACAGTTACAACACTTGCTGCAGGGTACAACGCCGTTATAATATCGCAGGATAATCACCGAGTACATCCAGGCCATAGGTGCTGCAACATCATTCTGATAAGTGGGCTCATATTGCCAAGTTCTCTATAAATTTGACATTAATTTGTAATCGATGATACATCATATACGCAACCCGTGTAGCTTCGTTTCGTTTTCTTCTGTCTTTCTGGTTACTTAATTTGTTTTAAAGGAAACACGAAAGAGGAGAGATTGGGTTTAACGTCCCGTCTACACCGAAGTCATTAGAGACGGAGGTCAGGCTCGGAATGTGTCAACGATGTGGAATGAAATCGGCAGTGCCCTCTTCAAAGGAACCATCCCGGCACATGCATGGAGTGACTTAGGTGCATCACGGAAAACTTAAATCTGGATGACTGGACGCAGATTTGAACCGTCGTGCTCCCGAATGCGTGTCTCGTGTGCTAACCATGCGCCACCTCGTTCGGTTGCACTTTTTTTTTTGCTTTTTCAGGCGGTGTATATTACTCACGGTCATCACCAGGTATCCTACGGTTATATTACGTATGCGAAACGTCTTTAAGCTATGCAGCTATTAACTAAGTCCGTGTTAGAGCAATGCAGTGGTTGACGTTCTAACTTTCAGACTTGAAATGTTATGTAGCAACATGCAAAAATCAAAATTATATCAAATCACAAGAAGGGAGCGAATAATGTATCAGCAGAATTAAATGGTTCATTGCACGCTATTGATTAATACTTTTCGCAATTGTATAATCTTATCTTCATCGAGCGGTCTAGGGCGCCGCAGTCATGGACTGTGCGGCTGGTCCCGGCGATGGTTCGATTCCTCCCTCGGACATGGGTGTGTGTGTGTGTGTGTTTGTCCTTACGATAATTTAGGTTAAGTAGTGTGTAAGCTTAGGGACTGATGAGCTTAGCAGTTAAGCCCCGTAAGATTCCACACACATTTTTTTAATCTTCGTCTGTATCGTCGACAACTACATGGATACTTTTCAAATCACGCTTAAATGGCTGCAAAGGGTTTATCGAACCACCCTCATAATAATTCTCTATTATTCCGCTCTCCAACAGCGCGCGGAAGAAACGAACACGTATATCTTTCGATGCGAGCTCTGATTTCCCTTATTTTATTATGTAAGTGTTTCATATTCGCAGAGGCCTCACTACAAAACGATAACATTTACACCAAAATGGAGGTACTGTCCTTTTATTGGTGCGATTTGTACTTTCTCCCACACAGATGGACGCTGGTTTCGTTCTCATGACATGTTTTCGTCTGGACTTCCTACATCGATAAACAGATGAGCGGATGAAAGAGCACTCTTCGTGTCCAGTGATACATTCCAGTGCTCTTGCTTATAAAAGGCCTTTGCTTCGGATGAAAATTAAATTATCATAATACTCGTTTTCTTTCACAGTCCTTGTTTCAAACGAAATTTAACTATCAGAAAACTTATTTTGAATGAATACATATCTGTACAATGTCTTTTACAAATATTCTGAACGCCTGAACATGACAATACCACCACAAGTGATATCGTTATTTTCAATTGAGAGGAATTTGAGGTATTCGCTTTGACCAGTGACATGAAGATAGTGGCTACTGTGACATAATTTCATGGTGCACATTTTGAATTGATTTCTATATTGCTTGTTTCGTTCTCATAATATTTTACCTCTGCTGTGTATCAAAAAAATAATATTTTCTGCTTTGGCTGTCATATCAGTCATTTTTATTGCGAAATATGGAAAACGCCGCAGGTCCGAGTACTACACCTAATTATGCTGCTAATTGGGATATTTTTTGAATTATCGATCGTCATATTCCGAACATCCGTTCCGCTATTTACAACAGGTTGAAGAAATTAGAAATCCGATGACTCGCAGACAGTATAATGTCGTGTATGTTAACCATTTCGATGTGGTCCAGATACATACATATATCTGTTTCGTCTCTGTGTATCGCACACTCCACTTAAACTCTATTTCCTAAAGTTTATTTAGCTTTACCAGATTCATTTATTATAAGGCAAATATATTTTTATTTAGTCCGTACCGTGTGTCGCAGCCTCCAGCTGTAGAGCATTTTTGTGATACTTTATTCGTTGTCTTTCCCATAGATGTTTCTTACATTAATCTGTTTCACTTATGAATCAAAATAATTTGTATGGTTACATTCGCCACATTGATAACGTACTCTGACGCATAGGCGCCTTGTTCATTACGCCATTGATCAACCTAGACAAATGGTGTATCACCTTAACATTCGTATTTTTTCGCTACGTAAGAACATATCTACTGCAATGATATTTTGGAAAAGATGTGCATTTGTATCGACGTCTATAAAATGACTTACTCCTTTTGGCATCTTATAATTGTGTTCTGAAGTAAAAGATACCTTAAGAAAAATAAATAAACATTAATGTGTTTTTCTGTTGAATTACAGATTGCTCAGGTATTCATTCTACACAAATAATCATCAGAGGACGCGGTAAGTTGTACACGTAGCGCATTTATTTGATTAGGACAGGCACAGGCAGCGAGTGATGTACGAATAGATTACAGTCCCAGGATTCGACGATCTGTCACTTCTCTACTCTTCGTAGACCATCGGATGGGACTCTCTCTTCCGAGGTGCTCTCTTGCGAGAGAAGGAGAGCAGCTCGGAATTTACAAAATACAAGTCCTAACAACAACCATAAGCTTGGTGGAATGTTGCTTTCCGACTGTGCTGTTACAAGGCTGATAAGTTATGAGTGGTATGCGAGAGTAATGCCTGCATTGAATCTGCACGTGGTTTCACACAAACTGCTTAAGTGATCAGGTCTAGTAAAGTGGAAGGAGAAAAGAGAAACAATTCAGCGGAAACTTCTGTTCTGTTCCATGCAAGTTATTTATAATGGCAAAGTAGTGGACGGTCCTGTAAACGTTTCGCTGTGGTTTTTCAAAAATTGGCGTTTTTCTCTCTTTGCAACGGAGAAGGATTGTGGCTTAATATGCAATTAGCGACAATCCGGAGGCTCTCAGTGTCACAAGAAATTTCACATGATTAGTTAATGAACTCCGTAAATAGCTATTCACTAAAAAATTCCAGTACTTCCGCTTGCAATTGACCAGTGCATGGCTCACATTTTGACTAGAGCACATCGTTACCGACCTCCAGAACCAGCCACCAGTTAGCCACACACCAAGAAGAATTGGAAGACAAATGTGTTGAGTTCCATGGATACCAGTTAAGTAACTATGGCAATATCTTCAGTAGGCCCACCATACGCCCGCAGCAACAGCTGTGGTTTGAACAGTCGTATGCACTCGACTCTCCTGGATATATAATACTTCACTTTACAAATAAATTTATAATTAATAATAAGTCGCCTCCAGTGAAATAGATGTATCATAATGTACATCAATTTGAGTACTACTGTCGTAAACAGTTTGCTGTATAAATCGTAGGATCGCGATGTAGCAACCAAAAATCGAACACCGATCGTCTTGGTCAAAGATGGAGAGCCTTCTTGCACGATCGTCATTTCACTCCGCAAGACCGTAACCCAAACGTGGTCTGTTTGGTCAGATGCTTCGCTGTTACACTTAACTGTCTGTACAACCTATAAATTTAATCAACTAGCTCTGTTCTGGGTTGGTGGGATGTTGTATTGGTTAGGTGAGTGCTTTGAAATTCCTCGTGCTAATTATACACCACATACCTATTCCATTGCTTTCTTAAAGTATTGTCAGAAGTTTTAGTAGTCGAAGCAGCCATCCTCCCAGAGTTTCAGCGTTTTTACTTCAGTATGTCGATATGTTGTCTTGTTGGGCAGTGCGCCCATAAAATTCACCTATGACGAGTACAGGGTCTCCATCAGTTCCTTGCTGAACGGTAAAATGCTTTCGTTTCTCATTAGTTATAAAAAATGAGTCAATTATTTTCCCTTGGAATTCGGTTCCATCCTTTTCTTCAGAAAGTGGCTGCGCGGTAAGAACTTTAGATCGAAAATGGGGGAAAAATGGTATTACTTACGGATTTGTGAATGAAGTTTCTTTTCTGTGTTTCAAAGTAGAGAGTGATGGAATTTTAGTACTTTCAGCATTGCATCCCAGTCAGCAATGGTGACAATATAATATAGAAGAAACTATCAGCTTCGCTGCGGTAATGAAACCAACCTTTACCTAGGTTTCACCCCAAGTAACTGAGCTTTCTTCAGAAGATATACCTCATTCTATAATATGTCTACGAGGGCATGGTCCAAAAATAAAAATAAAACAGCCTGAATAGTCGTAGTCAGATTTTATAAATGCCGTACATAGGTACAAAGTCACTACCAAGACTTGACTTAAGCTCCGGCGAGCACCCGTCTCCATGGAGAGACGAGAGAACAGACGGGGCGCTCGCCGGAGCTTAAGTCTTGGTGGTGATTTGGTACCTATGTACCGCATTTTTAAAATCTTACTACGCCTGTTCAGGCTGTTTTAGTTTTATTTTTATATCATGCCCTCGTACACATATTATAGAATCAGGTACATCTTCTGGAGAAGGCTCAATTACTTGGGCTGAAACCTAGGTAAAGTTGATTTCATTACCGCAATCTAGGCTGTCATTTTCTTATATATTTGTGTTGCAATTGATCTTCGAGGCCCACAGTGGTATTTTAATGATGCCTGAAATTTGTGAACAGCTTCGCGTCATCGGTAAATTGTACTATGTGGTCATGATGCGTATGTGGAACTTCGGTGGCTAAACTATTGCTAAGGACTCGTAAGAGCACAACGCCTTGTGATCGTCTCATGTGAAGATTTTTCTCTGTCTTGTGTTGCACGCTAGCATGTACTAAAACGACCAAACAACAGTGAAACGGATCATCGGTGTTTAGGATAATTGTCAATCGTTTAATTGTCGTAAAAACTCTGTCAAGTGGCAGCTTAAAACTATATTTTCTCCCGTTATCTGAAGAAATCTAATACGCTTATTTCTCTATAATATTTGTTCACTGTACTGAGTTGATAAATTTATTTGCATTAACTCGGCACTGTTAAACGTGTTCTTGTGTGCGAATGATTTCTTTTCCTTTTGTTTCTGACGGATGAAACGCGATCAGTGAGTTATCATCAACAGACAGTCTGTAAATAAATATGAGGAAACAACAATAAGCATTATAGAATCTATAGAAGTCGCCAAGTAATTGTGTATGTAATGATGAAACAAGAACGAAACTATGAGTAAATATACATGCTATGGGCGCTGACGTAAGGTTAGGGCATCAAAATGTGAGAAAATGGTTCAGCGGCACATAATGATGTGGATATGATAAATTACTAAATTATTGAATAGGCGCATTAATTACGCATATTAAAGCAATGTCGTAAAGAAGAGACTGTTTTTACAAGAAAAGAAGGTAATTAGTCAACCACGTATTTGTTCTCCATTGATAGTTCGTCATTATTTTCCCAACAATGAGAACGGCTTACAGAAGTAACTGTCGGAAAATTGATTTGTCGCAAACGTTTAGATGTGTCCTTAGTCAGCTTATGAAGCTATGACGTGAAATACGGACCAGCCATACATGGGTTGGATGAGAACCGTTTGTCACTTAGTTACGGTACGGTAATCTCAAAAACATCGTAGGGTAACAGTCGTAATAAGCTGTCAAAGGAAAGATAGCATTTCTGCGCCACTTAATCATATGAGTGAAACTTGTGTCAGCGAACGTTGAAGTGTTCAACAGCTCATAAAGCAGTGATTCGTCAGACGGTGTTTCTGTGGCCCTAACAGCATTTCGCTTCAGTACATCGGGTGACAATTATTGAACTATACGAAATAAAATGGTCATAACTTCTGAACCGTTTGCATTAGGAAGTTCAAACTCCACGATTGGCCAGCATACCCATGCACACACTCCTTGTTATTGTCTGCCAATTGAACGTGAAAATGTCACGTAAAGCGTGCCAGAGCGAATAGCGCTTTTGAAGGCCTACTATGTGAACAGAACAGCCCTACTGCGGCTCGAAGGAAGTTTGCGAATGAGTTCAAAATGAAAACACCGGTCGAAGTGTGCTAATAATCAAAAATTTGATTCGCAATTTTGAGAGAACGGGTCGTGTTCGTGGTGATAGTGTTGGCAGTGCCGGTCACCCAAAAAGAGGGAAAACGCCTGAAAACATCGGGAAGACACGCGCTGTGTTTCAAACCAGCCCCAGCAAATTGAGCAGTCGAGCTGCGCAGCAGGTGGAAATGAACCGGGAGACACAGCGACAAATTGTTATTGAGGACCTGCAGTTCTTCCCAAACAAAACTCAAACCCATCAGCCATTAAGCCCCAGGACTGAGGAACAGCGGTTATGTTTGGCGAACATTATTGTCCACAGCACTGACGATCAGGACTTTGAGGTGAATATGCTTTGGCTTAGCGACGAAGCCTACTTTTATTTGGATGAGTTCGTCAATAAGCGAAATTGGCGCATTTGGGGGTCTGAGAATCCGCATTTCGCGATCGAGAAGTCTCTTCACTCTCAGTGGGTGACTGTGTGGTGTACAAAGTCTAGTCACGGAATAATCGGTGCGATATTCCTTGTTGGTACGGTGACTACCGTACGGTATATGAATGTTTTGGAAGAGGATTTCATACCCATTATCCAAAGTGACCCTAATTTCGACAAGATGTGGTTCAAGCAAAACGTAGCTCGACCCTGGAGGAGAACTTCGGGGACCACATTGTGGGTCTGGGGTACCCGGAGGCCACTGACATGGATCTAGATTAACCGCCATATTCTTCGGATCTGAACATCTGAGCACATGCGACTCCTTTTTGTTGGGCTGTATCAAAGATGAGGTGTACAGCAATAACCCCAGAACCATTGCTAAGCTTGAAACAGTCATTCAGAAGGTCATCGACATCATCGATGTTCCGACATTTCAGCCGATCATGCAGTAGTTTTCTATTCGTCTCCGTCACATCATCGACAACGATGGCAGGCATTTCATTGAATAAAGTGTGAACACGTCGTAGTTTGTAACACATTTACATTCATTTCATATAGTTTAATAATTGTTGCCCTGTATTAGGTGGAGAGCACTCCGAACTTGGAGGTGTTAATAAGGCTAGCACACTGGCAGGTGCCGCGAAGGCACCTGCTGCTCGCCAGCAGGCACCACACGTGGACCGCAGGTGCGGTCAAAGCCCTCACGCGCGCCCGCTAAACGCTCCAGTGAGTCGACTCTCCGCTGTAAGTGTTCCCGTGCCCCGTACCGGCTCACCGGCGGCTCGCGAACGGCCGCCGCTGGACCACGTGACGCCTTCGTGCCGCACGCTGCCTTATCTACTCGTGCTGCTCAGCGCCAGCAACGTTGGGAAGCCAGACCAAGGCGCTCGTCTACGCACTTCATTTATCTGTCAATACAGGGTGGTCAGAAACAGTATAAAATGCTTGTTGGGGTATTGCAGGATAGCTTCTGCTGAGAAATACATTAGTGGCCATTAAAATTGCTACACCAAGAACAAATTCAGCTGATAAACGGGTATTCATTGGACAAATATATTATACTAGAACTGACATGTGACTACTTTCTCACGCAATTTGGGTGCATAGATCCTGAGAAATCAGTACTCAGAATAACCACCTCTGGCCGTAATAATGGCCTTGATACGCCTAGGCATTGAGTCAAACAGAGCTTGGATGGCGTGTACAGGTACAGCTCCCCATGCAGCTTCAAAAGATACCACAGTTCATGAAGAGTAGTGACTAGCGTATCATGACGAGCCAGTTGCTCGGCCAACATTGACCAGACATTTTCAATTGGTGAGAGATCTGGAGAATGTGCTGGGCAGGGCAGCAGCAGTCGAATATTTGCTGTATCCAGAGAGGCCCGTACAGGATCTGCAACATGCGGTCGTGCATTATCCTTCTGAAATGTAGGGTTTCCTAAAGATCGAATGAAGGGTAGAGCCACGGGTCGTAACACATCTTAAATGTAGCGTCCACTGTTCAAACTGCCGTCAATGCGAACAAGAGGTGACCGAGACGTGTAACCAATGGCACACCATACCGTCACGCCGGGTGATACGCCAGTATGGCGATGACGAATACACTCTTCCAATGTGCGTTCACCGAGATGTCGCCAAATACGGATGCGGCAATCTTGATGCTGTAAACAGTGCCAGGATTCATCCGCAAAAATGTTTCGCCATTCGTGCACCCAGGTTCGTCGTCGAGTACACCGTCGCAGGTGCTCCTGTCTGTGATGCAGCTTCAAGGATAACCGCAGCCAATGTGTCCGAGCTGATAGTCCATACTGCTGCAAACGTTGTCGAACTGTTCGTGCAGATTGTTGTCTTGCAAACGTCCCTATCTGTTGACTCAGGGATCGAAACGTGGCTGCGCGATCCGTTCAGCCATGTGGATAAGCTGCCTCTCATCTCGACGGCTAGTGGTACGAGGCCGTTGGGATCCAGTACTGCGTTCCATATTACCCTCCTGAACCCACCGATTCCATATTCTGCTAACTGTCATTGGATCTCGACCAACGCGAGCAGTGATGTCGCGATACGATAAACCGCAATCGCGAAAGGCTGCAATCCGGCCTTTATCAAAGTCGGAAACGTGATGGTACGCATTATCCTCCTTACACGAGGCATCACAACAACGTTTCACCAGGCAACGTCGGTCAACTGCTGTTTGTGTATGCGCAATCGGTTGGAAACTTTCCTCATGTCAGCACGTTGTGGGTGTCGCCACCGGCGCCAACCTTGCGTGAATGCTCTGAAAAGCTGATCATTTGCATATCACAGCATCTTCTTCCTGTCGGTTAAATTTCGCGTCTGTAGCACGTGATCTTCGTAGTGTAGCAATTTTAATGCCCACAAGTGTAACTGTTTTAAAAAAATTCGATACGTTATGCCGCCTCCGAGATAATTAGCACTGAAGTTAGCCACCCAGGCCCTTCGCGCGCAAATTCAAGTAGCTCGCTGGATACAAATAAAGTCACTTGTTCTCACAGTGTAGTTGATAGAGGACGAGACTGTTCAGTCTTTTCCTCCGGCCCGATCCTTACTAACGTTCCAAGTCTAATTTTTGTATCTCTGTCTTGGTCGGTTTTCGGAAATCTAACGAAGAACACGGTTGGCGACACAGTCAGTGGTAGGCCGCACGAATCTGCGGCTGTGACTGCCTGATCGGCTAACGTCAGTGCTAATTAATTCGGGAACGGCGCTGCGCATCAGATCTTTTTCCTCAATAATTATATCTCAGCACAACCTGCGCTGCAACACCCTTACATGCCTTTCAAACCGTATTTCGGACACTATCCGCTCTGTTGTCTTATCTATTTCGTTGTGACACGTAATTCCTGTTCGTGGTACTATACGTTTCCTTCTTGATGTCTCTGACAGCTGTAGATCTGTCCTCAGCATTTAATGGAGAGCTTTTGCCAAAAACTTGTGGGTAAATCACCCGCGGATCTCTAATTGCGATTGGCTTACGATGAATTTATTAGAAGAAACATAAACGTGGTCTATTGGTCCACGAACTAGTTGAAGTATCAGAGCTCAGAATTTTGTGGAAAAACAGCAAAATCTTGGAAGAAACGAGGGAAGCGGGAGAAGAATTAATTTTTATAAATGGACTAACTCTCCCACGAGAATACCTCCACCTCAGTCGTCAATGGTGTCCTGTTGTCAATTAGGATGCATCGACTCTGTTGCCTTATTTGGTTAACGAACCTATCTATCTAGTTACACACTCCGCAAACCACCATACGGCGCATGATGGAGGATACCTTGTACCAATTCTATTGATTCCGATCCCGGTTCCACTCGTAAACGTATCGAGGAAAGAATGTCTGTATCCCTCCGTACAAACGCTAATTTCTCTTATTTTGTTTCCTCGGTCCCTGTCTGAAACGCAGTAGAATCGTTCTGCAGGCAGCCACAAATGCCAGTCCCTAAATTTCCTTAAAAGTGTTTCCCGAAGAGAATTTTGTCTTAGATCCAGGCTTTGCCATTTGAGTTCATAAAACATATCTGTAATACATCGAGCATCAATAACAATTTAACTATCGCATCAATTAGCAGCTGTAAGCACAACAGATCGGATCAGCAATGGTCAACCATAAGAAAAATAATCTTTACTTGTATCATAGAAATATTATTTAAACTCCCGTAAATAGAAAGTGGTTCTCTCATTAAAACAGCCAATAGAGAATGCAACGTATATATACCGATTTTCATTTGTGACAACTCTGTGTAGTTCTATAGAAGAATGTATTAATAAAATTATAAGAACGGTGCCCACATGGCTTTAAGTAAAACAGCGCTAAGTAAAACTGAACTTGCATTTACCTTAGTACAAAATAAATTACAGCAAATCAACGCAAAAAATAATAACATGCATAAATTACGAACACGTCATAAACCAGACAGATAGGAATAACTGGAATATAAACAGTTTTAGGAAGGTAGGTTAGCCAAGTTGAGACCGGTAAACTCTTGAAATACAATCGTGTTAACCCAAACGTAAAACAACATAGTACACAATATACAAAGATTTAAGTGGCTCGGCGAGTATCTCTCAGTAACTGTTCGTGCAGCCTCTACAGTAAGGTGCTCATTAGACACATCCAAGAAGAGCCGATGACTACGGCTCAGTAATCCCTGTTTTCCCTTGAATTCTGTTGACATAAATAGCACACAAAGTTATAGTCACCTCAGCCGCTGATAAATGACATTCATCTTCTGCTAAGGCTCTTGGCATATACGGGCCACATGACTCACAGCACCTGTCCCTTGATGGCCATCCTGCAGTCAGCAGACGAAAACGCCTGAGGGTTAGCTCATGCGTATGGCCGTTAAATCATCGCGGCGACAGCGCTCACGTCCGTGGCAGGACGTAAAGGAGACGGTTGCTTAGCTACACAGGCAAGGAGATTATATCACGCTTTCGATTTGATATCGAAGCAACGCACGTGTTGTCTGACAAGGATGATAATGCTTTTTTCACGTCGTTTTGACATCACCTGCAATATCGACTACAGTATGATCGGCTATTGACTTTGTGACAAGAACGTATATGAATATTATAGCTTCTTGATTCACTAGCAACAATTTAAACTGTCCTCTTACATTCCTGCCTAACCACCCACTCAAAAAGCGGCACATATTCAGAAATGAAGAGCAGATCGTACTTGTATTACATTCATAAGAAAGTAACAGAACGTATTAACAACGCTAACATAAAAAAGTTGCATTTAACTTCATACACCAGAAACCACAACTTTATTCACTACACTAACATTTATCCGTGCGGTGTTAACTCCAGTCTTCGTTATCACAATGTATCTTGAAGGCTTGTGTCTTTGACGCGTTGTTAAGTGACGTTTAATGATGATGGTGATGTGTTTGCGATAAGTTTGCAATGCTCCTATTCTCTGAAACGACATACTGTAAGTTTTAATTTCATTTTAATTTGTAAAATATTGACGATAATAACTCACTGCTAAGAGAGCACTCTCATACGTAGGCATTAACAGTCGATAAATCATTACCTGAGATTTTATTATAGCAATAATTATAATATATCATACCAAAAATTACGTGTGTTTGTAAAAACGGAAGTCGATAGCCGATCATATGCGCGTAAATATTGTGTGTGATGTCAAAATGATGTCATGTTTCTAGGAACTGTTGTGAAACGAGCGTTAGCCCTATACGTCAACACCCTTAGCTAGCCTGTCATGAGGTTGGCAAGTAGGTGAAAATTCTGAAATGATCCGGTCATATGCTATCCAGACTTTTATCTCTGCCCTGCCGATAGGGGCACGCCCTGCCCATCAGTACATATAACAGTGCGTGACTGAGGGAAGCATCTAGAACATACGGTCGATGTCAATGTGTCCTCATACTTGTACACACCGTTGGTGGGTATGTGAGCAACTAAGAGTTGCAATTCATTGTGACAGATAGAACCAGAGTACTTTAAGTGTTTTTCTGGTGTAGTCGCTAGACATGGTACTTCTATAGCTACTTCTCCATCTATACTGCGATACTTCGCAATCCACCTTATAAATGGGAATGTCGTGTGGCTAGGGTCTCCCGTCAGGTAGACAGTTCGCCCGGTGCAAGTCTTTCGAGTTGACGCCTCTTTGGCGAATTGCGTGTCGATGGGGATGAAATGATGATGATGACAACAACACAACACCGAGTCCGTGAGCGGAGAAAATCTCCGACCCAGTCGCGAATCGAACCCTAGCCGTTAGGTATGACATTTTGTCTCGTTCAGCACTCAGCTACTAGGGGCGGATATCTACCTTATGATGTGTAACGAAAGGTATTTCGTGTACCACTGTCACCTCGTCCCTTTTCCTGTTCCATTCGTGAATGGTTCACAGAAAGAAAGATTGCTGGTGAGCGTCCATATGCGCTCTCTGATTTTATGGTCCTTTCAGGAGATGCACTAGGAGAATGCAATATATTGGTCAATTGTTCCGGAAGCGTATGCTATCGCAACTTCAACATTAACTCAAACCGTGATGGAGCAGACCTCCTCTCTTGTAACTTCTCCCACTGGAACTGACGTCTCCGTCACGCTTTCGTGCCTAATAAATGAATCTGTAACGAAATGCGCTGCTCTTTCTGGGTACTTCCCTATTTCCTCTATTTATCCTGTCTTGTACGAATCCCCCTTTGATGGGCCGGATTCAAGTATCGGTCGTCAGAGGGTTTTTTGTGTGGGTGGACTACATTTCTCTATGATTCTTCCTATAAATCTCAGTCCCGTAGCTGATCTACCTACGATTAATTTTATGTGACCGCTCCACTTTAGACTGCTCTGTGTGCAATATATTTTACTGTGCAATTTCCCGAGGTGAGTGAGACTGTGAAACCTATCAGAGTAATGGACCTGCCGAGACTGTTCAGTTGAGACTCCACGTTAACTGCAAATTACGCAACGGAATCGCTATCTTGGAATGCCCTAACATAGAACCATAAGGTGGGAAATTACGATAATCGTACTATATAGCTATCTATTCAATCAATAGAATAAATCAGTGATCTGAAGGGAACTATCTGCTCCTTCACATAGAAATGCAATTGGAATATAAACTCATTATTTATTATTTTACCACTCAGAAAGTGTTTGTATGAACATTCTACGAAAAAAAAAGCAAAGTTAATTGCTGACGACAACTAACACGATAAACAAGCGGAGGGATGGCCACCGTATCCTAGCTGCACATTAAATCATTAATCCAACATAACAACCCAACGATTAATTTAAAAACTCCAGCGGATAAAGTGCCACTAGAAGCCTTCCTAAAAGACAATTTCCATTCCTTCCGAACTGACTATGCGAATGTAGACGAGATGTGGCTCAAATACAAAGATATAGTAGCAACAGCAATTGAGATATTCATACCTCATAAATTGGTAAGAGATGGAACGGATCCCCCGTGGTACACAAAAAAGGTCCGAACGCTGTTGCAGAGGCAACGGAAAAAGCATGCGAAGTTCAGAAGAACGCGAAATCCTGAAGATGGGCTAAAATTTACAGACGCGCGAAATTTGGCACGTACTTCGATGCGAGATGCCTTTAATAGGTTCCACAACGAAACATTGTCTCGAAATTTGGTAGAATATCCGAAGAAATTCTGGTCGTATGTAAAGTACACAAGCGGCAAGACGCAGTCTATACCTTCGCTGCGCAGTGCCGATGGTACTGTTATCGACGACTGTGCCGCTAAAGCGGAGTTATTGAACGCACTTTTCCGAAATTCCTTCACCAGGGAAGACGAATGGAATATTCCAGAATTTGAAACACGAACATCTGCTAGCATGAGTTTCTTAGAAGTAGATACCTTAGGGGTTGCGAAGCAACTCAAATCGCTTGATACGGGCAAGTCTTCAGGTCCAGATTGTATACCGATTAGGTTCCTTTCAGATTACGCTGATACTATAGCTCCCTACTCAGCACTCGTATACAACCGCTCGCTCACCGATAGATCTGTACCTACAGATTGGAAAATTGCGCAGGTCGCACCAGTGTTCAAGAAGGGTAGTAGGAGTAATCCATTTAACTACAGACCTATATCATTGACGTCGGTTTGCAGTAGGGTTTTGGAGCATATACTGTATTCAAACATTATGAATCACCTCGAAGGGAACGATCTATTGACACGTAATCAGCATGGCTTCAGAAAACATCGCTCTTGTGCAACGCAGCTAGCTCTTTATTCGCACGAAGTAATGGCCGCTATCGACAGGGGATCTCAAGTTGATTCCGTATTTCTAGATTTCCGGAAAGCTTTTGACACCGTTCCTCACAAGCGACTTCTAATCAAGCTGCGGAGCTATGGGGTATCGTCTCAGTTGTGCGACTGGATTCGTGATTTCCTGTCAGGAAGGTCGCAGTTCGTAGTAATAGACGGCAAATCATCGAGTAAAACTGAAGTGATATCAGGTGTTCCCCAGGGAAGCGTCCTGGGACCTCTACTGTTCCTGATCTATATAAATGACCTGGGTGACAATCTGAGCAGTTCTTAGGTTGTTCGCAGATGATGCTGTAATTTACCGTCTAGTAAGGTCATCCGAAGACCAGTATCAGCTGCAAAGCGATTTAGAAAAGATTGCTGTATGGTGTGTCAGGTGGCAGTTGACGCTAAATAACGAAAAGTGTGAGATGATCCACATGAGTTCCAAAAGAAATCCGTTGGAATTTGATTACTCGATAAATAGTACAATTCTCAAGGCTGTCAATTCAACTAAGTACCTGGGTGTTAAAATTACGAACAACTTCAGTTGGAAGGACCACATAGATAATATTGTCGGGAAGGCGAGCCAAAGGTTGCGTTTCATTGGCAGGACACTTAGAAGATGCAACAAGTCCACTAAAGAGACAGCTTACACTACACTCGTTCGTCCTCTGTTAGAATATTGCTGCGCGGTGTGGGATCCTTACCAGGTGGGATTGACGGAGGACATCGAGAGGGTGCAAAGAAGGGCAGCTCGTTTTGTATTATCGCGTTATAGGGGAGAGAGTGTGGCAGATATGATACACGAGTTGGGATGGAAGTCATTACAGCATAGACGTTTTTCGTCGCGGCGAGAGCTTTTTACGAAATTTCAGTCACCAACTTTCTCTTCCGAATGCGAAAATATTTTGTTGAGCCCAACCTAAATAGGTAGGAATGATCATCAAAATAAAATAAGAGAAATCAGAGCTCGAACAGAAAGGTTTAGGTGTTCGTTTTTCCCGCTCGCTGTTCGGGAGTGGAATAGTAGAGAGATAGTATGATTGTGGTTCGATGAACCCTCTGCCAAGCACTTAAATGTGAATTGCAGAGTAGTCATGTAGATGTAGATGTAGATGTAGATGTCCTCGACTGAATACGACATGAAACGATACTAAGGGATGAACCGTCTTTGGCGTAGCTATGGCAACGGTACGCTTCCTATATGGACATTAACCCCCGTGTAATGAGCCGTGCTGCTATATACTCTCACCAGTCTGCTGTGGAGGTAAGTCGGAGGACTGTGGTCGTAGTGGACAATCAGAATCTCATTTGTCATGGGTCGGACACTTCCAAGCGCCACGTCACCTCGAACCAGCGACATGTCTCCGTTGATTATCAAACCAAGAGTGTCTTTTCCCTTCCACCAGTTCCCGATTCGGCGGTTTATACCAATGTGGCCGCAAACTGCAGTCAGGAAAAATGTTACTCTTTTCCGGCAATAGCGCGTCAGTGTCAAGTTTGACACATCCCCACCCCAGAATGTCGTCAGTCACGGACCAATCACAGCACATCTTCCTCGGTAAATTCTCCTATGTATTCCCGTCCGACGTCAGTCGCCGATGGGCGAATCAGAGCCAAATTTAATACTACTGAATTCCCCGAGCCAAACCACAACTGAGACGGGTTTTGCGCCATAAATTGTGGTGTCCCTGCAACTGTTGCTCTGGGCTATCAGAAGAGGCGAGTAGTGCCATAGGCTGCTAACCCCGAAGTAGTGAAAAGGGGATTAGCCGAGCGGTCTAAGGCGGTGCAGTCATGGACTGTGCGGCTGGTCCCGGCGGAGGTTCGAGTCCTCCTTCGGGCATGGGTGTGTGTGTTTGTCCTTAGGATAATTTAGGTTAAGTAGTGTGTAAGCTTAGGGATGGATGACCTTAGCAGTTAAGTCCCATAACATTTCACACACATTTGAACATTTTTTAGTGAAAAGGACCGCTCGGTCCCATAAGTTAGCGTCGGTCGCCACTTGACACGTGCACGCCAGCATAAAGCTTTGAGAGCCTACGACACACCTGCTACATTCAGAGCAGTGTGCCGGCTGTGCCTTTCTCACGTATTAACAGACTAGAACTATTAGCCCCTTTACCGACGACCACTGAAATCTTATGTATATTTTCCCGTTTTAAATCAACGCAATGAGAACTTAAGTAGATGCAAGTAAAGTGCTCTGCCTATCGCCAGTCATGAAAGGGCAGATAAATTTATTGTAATTGGAAGGAAGCGAGCCACACGGCTCGTAAGGTTCCAACGGAACTAACTGTTCCCAGTGGTTGTTCTGCAGTAATGTAATCTTGTAATAATGGGTCGTGCTGCCTGTTTATACGCAATCGTTACATTTGTTTATGCTGAGCGTCAACTGCTAGTCCCTGAATTAAACATCAGTCCTCTGCAGGTCTTGCTGCATTTCGTTACCATTTTCTAGCGTTGTGACTTCTCTGAATACAACAGCTTCATTCGCGAAAACCCTCATCGAATTTCCGATGTTCTCCACTTCGTCATTTGCCCGTATGTGAATATGGTGTATAAGGGCTGCGAACAGCCTCATTTACTGATTTGTTACTGTGAATTATATGGAGATGCTATGTACCCTTCTGGAGCAGCGTTATTGGTACCTGACTGAAATCGAAAGTGAGTTCCTTGTGGGTCTCAATTTAGCTGGATGGTCGTATCGTGCAATCAAATTTTTGGGACATTCGGGTTCGACAGTGGGCTGATTGCTTATTACATGAGAACGTGAGGCAGGCATACTCATCGCCCAGGTTCTGGTCGACCACGACTGACCTCCACAAGAGAGGGTCGACGTATTCTCCACGAAGCACATCGTAACCTCTTCACATGTGCGCCCGGCATCCAGACTCCCTGCTACACTCTGTATTCTCCCACGTCACTGATTGGAAACCAGCTGCACCAGGTCTAGAGAATTACCACGACGCGTGTAGGTTGCCGTTAATGCCGCTACGTTTGCATTGGTGCCGAGATCAGGAGGCACGGAATGCTGCTGCTGAATGGCGTCGCATTGTGTTTAGCATTGACTCTCGGTTCTTTGTGAACCGTGGATAACAGTGGTCGATATGTACAGCGGAGCCGGCCGCAGTGGACGAGTGCTTCTAGGTGCCTCAGTTCGGAACCGTGTTGCTGCAACGGTCTCAGATTCGAGTCCTGTCTTGGGCATGGATGTGTGTGATGTCCTTAAGTTAGTGAGGTTTAAGTAGTGCTAAGTTTAGGGGACTGATGACTCAGATGTGAAGTCCCATAGTGCTTAGAGCCATTTGGACCATTTTGTACGGCGGAGGTGCAGTGCAGTGTTACTCCTGGGGTCATGGGGAGGAGGGGGTTCATTGGGTAAAACTTCAGGTCTCCGCTCGCAGTGATTGAGAGAACTCTGTGCCATCAGTGGTACGTCACGGACATCCTGGTGTATCATATTTTATTAAATAACACTGAAGAAGATTTCACTCGTTGACACCCTCAACTATTTATAGAACACTGAGGGATACACTGTGAAAGGAGAACACTGAAATACTGATAATGATTAGCAACATCAACAAACACACTTTTATTGACGAATACTCAACTTGTAGAAATCGGCTCAGACAGCACATCCTGGAGTTCAATTACTATTCCAGAAGTTAAAGGTGGATAGTAAACAGTTATTGTCCCACTATAATGTTAAGTAAAGACGGTGTGGTGTGGACTGGTTAGGAGAAGACGATGCGGCGCGACCAGAACGCGGTCTGCTAGGTAGTCGAGCTGACTTGGCATTGCCGCTTTGCTGTGCCACCGGCGTTTGTCACTTCTTTGGTGGCGCCACCGTTGCGACTTCTTGCTGCGCCAATCGCTGGGCAGTACGCCATCTCTTGAATGGGTTGTCGGCCTGTGGTGCTGTCTAGTGGTGCGTGCTGTGCTTACGACACGACACATCCTGCCCCCTCATGTTTTCCTTCTCATTCGGCAATATTTTGATGTTATATTTTCAAAAGGATAATTTTGGTCTACAAATGGCACGTGTCTCTGTTAGATATTTAAGTCCTCCGGCGGCCAATGAGCTCCCCAAATCTGTCCATGATAGAATACGTGTTGGACAGGCTCAGATGACTTCTCTGTCCCAGTGCTAGTACCTAGGATATGAAGGACCAGTTGCAACAGTTGGGGCCAACGTACTTCAGGAGAGGATTCAACAGTTTTTTGACATCCTTCTGAACCAAATCAATGAATGCATCCAGGCTGGAGGTTACTATCTCATGCTGATAAGTGGCCTCACAATGACAGTTCCTTGTAACCAGTGAAATAACGTCACATAACTCCGTAACCCGAGAACCTATCATACCGTTTCCTTCTACCCTACTGCGTCCTTCACTAATTCATGGGAAGTGTATTCAATTCAGCAAGTAAACGAGGTGAGCGTAACGCTTCTCTCAATAAAAGCTTGCAACCAGCTGGAACTTTACATGAATCCAGTGAGTCATTTGATGGGCGCAATAGTTTCTGCGCACCAACATGTTTGCGGAAACTACTGATGAAAGAGGAATGCGAAACTATGTTTTCTACTATGCTACTGAATTCAGAGCACTGAATGGTAGACATCGAAGGGAAGAACAGTTACGTTTATACAAAGTTTTCGAACCTGTTAAAAAGGTTTTGAACATAAATGTCAAAGAATGTCATCAAGAAAAGACTTACATAAAGTGACCTACTTTAATCAGACAGTTCATTATCTTGAATGAAATTTTCACTCTACAGTGGAGTGTGCGCTGATATGAAGCTCCCTGGCAGATTAAAACTGTGTGCCGGAGCACTTTCCCGCGAAAGGCAGAGGTCCCGAGTTCGAGTCTCGGTCCGGCACACAGTTTTAATCTGCCAGGAAGTTTCAGTTCATTATCTTCCTTATTGCCACGGAAAAGGTCTAAGTGATAGACGAGTTTGGTCTATGTGACAATATGTGTCAGTTAAAATAAGCTAATGAATGAAGGCGTGGTGCTGCTAGGAAACGTTAATACTTTGAATCTAATATAATTAAATTTTCCTTGAGACATATGAATCTCAAATTTATCTATCATAACTGGAGAAGCGATGAAATGAAGTAAAATTTGTTGGAACAGTGACGACTTAAGAAGGGCAAAATTGGCTGAAGACATGAACTGAGGTGTGTGTTGGGGAGGACATTTTACTACGATCGTCCCTGCAAGTTTATTATATTTGTCGCTGTTGTGGTGTAATGGCTAACACAGCTGCCTAATAAGCAGGAAACCTAAGTTCAAGTCTCAACAATAGCACAAATTTTAATTCATTCTTCAGCGTCCGTCATTATTGTAAACTTTGAATTTTGTTCCACTACGAGAGCAACTGGCAGTTTTGGGAATCACTATAACAAAGTGTGACTGTGATATTCACTTTTAAACGTGGGTACGGACTTTAAATTTTCCATCATTATATGTGCACTCAGTACTATAAACATTCAGACCTCGTGGTATGTGGTAAACGTAAAGATTAATAACATACACTGCCACAAGATAATCTTTTAATGTATTTTTACAAAAAACTAATGACCTAACTGCATGCATAGATATCGATTCGATTGAAAACATTCGATGAAGTGCATGTACGTACCATCACTGCTTCGTCTTGATAAGCGAGTTATTTCTGGAATCATGAAAATTTAACAACACAGTAGTCTCCATCATATCTCTTATGTTAATGTCTGCTAAACTATTGAAATACGCAACACTTAATTCATATATCTTCTTTCAAGAGATCAGTGACAAGTAATTCAAAAATCGTCTTCATTAACCACCAGGCAGACTAATCATACCATTTATTGATAGGTACGTAATTCCTACTAAGTATTTAACTGAGTACATTTCTGTGTGAGAAAAGTATATATTACTATTCTGTCAGTCAAGTAACAATTAGAAACATGCAAATAGTCCTATATTTACCTTTGAGCCGTTTTTGATTCTTATTATCAGCATATCAAAAAATACCGCGATTTGAAGGTACTCTACTCCATTGTTTTAGATCCCGAAGATATATAATATTTTCAGTTGAGAAAATGATAACGGCAGAACAGTTTTGGGATTTCACGAAAAATAACTCAACATACTCTTTCTACTAGTCAGCACAAATTAGTCGTTCTGGATTACTTCAAAATGATACGGAATTGATATGGCTTGTACTGTTTTATAAGTTGCAAGTTTGATTAGCGAATATATGTTGTTTTCGTTTTCTGTGGAGAAGTTGTGCTGTATGTCGACAGAATTTGATGAAAATCTTGTGCGTCATTCGTGTCGTTTGTTGCAGACAAGAAGGTAAATATTTATGATGATGCCAGAAGTGGCCTATAGACTTCAGTCGCAACGAACTGCTACGGAAAATTGAGGAACAAGCGGTAAATTGGACATTCACAACTGCTATAGCGTCGGACAACTTTCTGTCGATTTTTCGAAGTGTTTTGCATAAAATGCCACGTTAGCTTCCAGATCACCTTTTTCAGAACCATAGATCTCAATATCGGAAATAGAATACTTTCTGATCTAAATCTTGTCCAGGAGTGGTGCGTGGTATTGCTGCATTGTTGCACAACTCCCAATAGTTTTACACTTCATACCTCCCCTTCTACACTTTTTGTTTAGGAAGCCTTTTGTGTACAATGCAATACGTTACAATCCACTGTCTTTGGTCCTCCGCTGACTTATTGCCTCATAAGGGAGCAAAAAAGCTGCCGGGTTCAAAGCAAATTCAGGAGGTTTGCACTTCTACGCAAATCCTTGTCGGACAGCGCCGCCCATAGTACTTCAATCAGGGATGAGTCATGGCCTGTCTATAGCGCCAGGTACCATGCTCGGCGTGCCAACGTGGTGTACGGGCTCTGCAACGAACTTGTGACGTCACAATAGTCGGCTGTCCGTCACGCTTCTCGAACGCTCGGCTCCGTACATGTCCCACGGCTGCTGCTTTCAATAATTTTTGACCTCTGGCATGAGTGCCGGTACATTGTGGAAGGTGTTGTCTGTTTACATTTCCTCTTGCCTAGAATGGGATTTTGTTTCCTGTAATTGGCCTGTTTAAGGTGTGACCTCTGAGTGTAGGCAGCCACACGGGATATCAATACGTAATTGAAGAAGTACCGCTAAAGGCCTTGCATTTCTCGTATGCTGTCGTGAGCTTACACGACTTTAAATGAGCACTCAAGAATTATTAAACTAGTCTGAAATAGTTACTCGCTCCCGGTCGGAAACGGCTGCTGGCACTCGTTAAAGACCTCCAGTCTCACGTGCTCTGACGTAAGCTCCATGGCCTAACTTTCTCGTGAGCCTCGGCATGCTCGCTAGCGACGTCACTGAATGTTGAAGTCGGCGTGCAAATTCCATGTATAGAAACAGTTCCAAACAAGGAGAACACTTTTCTCCTCTTTCTATCCTCCCAGAACGTTAATTTATTATCCACGGCATTAGAGCACGTCATACCGTTACTCGAACTATAACCAATAGTGATTATTTCAACAGCAATCATAATAATTTTGTTTCTTTGACAACTTTGTTTTGAAGATATAAATTTGAAGGATACGTCTTCTCTTCATCATAACTGTATTTTAAATTTTTGTCAATTGTAAATAGAGCTCTGATTTTATGTTAACTCTGTGACGGTCTTGAATCTGACTTGAATATTGCCATTGTTAGTGTTACTGCAGCTGTAAGGTTAATGTTTATCCCGTGTATGAGTATTATCTCTAAGGACCTTGCGTATGATACTGTGGTGTACCAAGATGATTGAGTGCTATGGTTGTTATTAACTCAGTTTGGTATGTGTTGTTATATCTGATACGTTCTGAACAGTGGAAACTAGCTAGGCACATACTTTCTACGTTGTGGAGTGTGAGTGAAAATGAATAGTATTAATGATTTACAAGACATTTTCCACCTTCCTGATGAGTAGAAAACTGTAAAGCGACTGTGACGACCGTTACCAGTTTTAAATATTGTGCAAAATATTCATACTGGAAATCGACAGTTTAAGAGAGCATTTACAATGGGAATGGTAAAAACAGTGACTGGGTATGTGGCTGTGAAGCTAAAAACGCATTACTCTGCTTCCCGTGTCTTTCGTTTGTTGGGGAACCCTAGTGGACGAAACTGAAAGCTACGAACATAAATTATATGAGTAGCAAACTGAAGAAGCATGAGTCTTCAGCTGTTTAAGTACAAAATTGTTTAAGACTATCTTTTTCCTTGGGAGTGTCTTCGTTGAAGAAGAACTGGATAGCGCTTTTAGAAGGAAAATAGCGGCATACGACAAAGAAGTTAGGCCTGATAGGTACGCGTTAAATATTTTTATGAATTTTATTCATTTCTGTTGCCCTTTTGAATCGGCCATCATGAGTCGTGAAGAAACTCTGGTGTTTCCAGAAGACTGACTAATTTTAGCGTCGAATTGGATGCAGAACTAAAAGATTATTTGGATAATGTAACTGATTTCAAAGGTACACTCAAGACAATTCAGAATGAACTTTTATAAATTATGTTGAATGTATATCAAGAAGAAATTTCGAAGCAAATAATGAAATCAGAACTATTAGCTGTTGTGGCAGATGAAACTAGTGATATGTCAGATTTATTTCGGATAACCGCTCTAAACCGCTACGTATTAAAATGTACCAATTAATGATTCTGTAGGTTCCTGTCTTTTCCAAACATGATGGACAGATCTTAGCTGCGAATTTACTAAAACAATTACACTACGAAAATGTAAATGGGACTCGCCAAAAACTAATTGCACAGAGCTACGACAGGGCATTCGACATGGCTGGTTCCTCTGGTGGGGTACAATCTATTTCGAAACAATTCTGCTCTTACGCAGAATATGTAGTTACTTTGCTACGCCCATCAAGTTAATCTAATAATGACAAGGATGGAGTTAATCAACTGCTAAGTGAAATATTATTTTTCAAGTTTGCAGGGAATCTGTACTTTGTTGTCAAATAGCTCTCCTTGATGAGATGTTGAGAAAACCTTTGGCTTAAACTTTTCCTACTAGGTGGAATTCGCAATCGCGATCCATAAACACAGTTCATTACTGCAAGAAAGGCATTATTGAGTGTAAGAATCACATATTGGAAAGCGACTCTGTAATGAGTGAAACTACAATTATCCAGACTCTTGATACTAAAAAGTGCTTTCCAATTGTAGCTTTAATTATTGGTTGGAATTATTCGGTCAAGCTACACTACTGCTCGAAGTTCTGTTCGGTCAGCTATAGCATGGGACGCTATAGCCTGCTCTGCCCGTAACGCCATTTCAGTGGTCAAAGCAAATATTATCAATATCCGAGAACAAAGTGACAATACCAGTGTTAATGAATCTACTGAATACTCAGTGAAGAATAGAAAATTCGATATAAGACTCAGTGGAAAAGAGTAGCAAAGGAGATGTATGATGTGATAATTTATGAGATTAAAGATCGTTCTAGTTTCGCAGGTCATCTTGTAGCTTCATTACGGCTTTTTTTCTCTAAAAGTTCGCTTTGTACTGTTCTAAATTTACGGACGATATTTTAAAGGAACTGTATTCAGTGCATGCGCCTTTGGATAAGCTAAAACTACATTAACCATTTTCTATCTATCTCGCACAAGTACTAAAATCATTGCCTCGCGTTGCTGGTCAAGCTGAGTTCTTATGAACGCTCGACCCGGGGAAGATATTCACAATATGTTGTTAACTGTTGAAGCCAATACTTACATTTCCCATCACGTCAGTCGATGCAAAATGGTGCTTCTCACCACTGAAAAGAATAAAATCTGTTTTACGCAACTCTAAAAGCCAGGAAAGATTGTCGGCCTTGGCAGTTGATTCCACTGAAAGAGATGTAATGAAGACCAGCGGGTGACTAAGAAGTTTGCATCAATAAAAAAGATAAGGGAAAATTTGCAGTGAGGTGAGGTAAGAATAAGTGTGCTTTAATGTATAATTTGTCTCTTATTTCCAATGTTTTAAATGACAAATATATTTCATTTTTCATTCGGAATGTAACTACTTACGTAACGATGATACACTCCTGGAAATTGAAACAAGAACACCGTGAATTCGTTGTCCCAGGAAGGGGAAACTTTATTGACACATTCCTGGGGTCAGATACATCACATGATCACACTGACAGAACCACAGGCACATAGACACAGGCAACAGAGCATGCACAATGTCGGCACTAGTACAGTGTATATCCACCTTTCGCAGCAATGCAGGCTGCATTCTCCCATGGAGACGATCGTAGAGATGCTGCATGTAGTCCTGTGGAACGGCTTGCCATGCCATTTCCACCTGACGCCTCAGTTGGACCAGCGTTCGTGCTGGACGTGCAGACCGCGTGAGACGATGCTTCATCCAGTCCCAAACATGCTCAATGGGGGACAGATCCGGAGATCTTGCTGGCCAGAGTAGTTGACTTACACCTTCTAGAGCACGTTGGGTGGCACGGGATACATGCGGACGTGCATTGTCCTGTTGGAACAGCAAGTTCCCTTGCCGGTCTAGGAATGGTAGAACGATGGGTTCGATGACGGTTTGGATGTACCGTGCACTATTCAGTGTCCCCTCGACGATCACCAGAGGTGTACGGCCGGTGTAGGAGATCGCTCCGCACACCATGATGCCGGTTGTAGGCCCTGTGTGCGTCGGTCGTATGCAGTCTTGATTGTGGCGCTCACCTGCACGGCGCCAAACACGCATACGACCATCATTGGCACCAAGGCAGAAGTGACTCTCATCGCTGAAGACGACACGTCTCCATTCGTCCCTCCATTCACGCCTGTGGCGACACCACTGGAGGCGGGCTACACGATGTTGGGGCGTGAGCGGAAGACGGCCTAACGGTGTGCGGGACCGTAGCCCAGCTTCATGGAGACGGTTGCGAATGGTCCTCGCCGATACCCCAGGAGCAACAGTGTCCCTAATTTGCTGGGAAGTGGCGGTGCGGTCCCCTACGGCACTGCGAAGGATCCTACGGTCTTGGCGTGCATCCGTGCGTCGCTGCGGTCCGGTCCCAGGTCGACGGGCAAGTGCACCTTCCGCCGACCACTGGCGACAACATCGATGTACTGTGGAGACCTCACGCCCCACGTGTTGAGCAATTCGGCGGTACGTCCACCCGGCCTCCCGCATGCCCACTATATGCCCTCGCTCAAAGTCCGTCAACTGCACATACGGTTCACGTCCACGATGTCGCGGCATGCTACCAGTGTTAAAGACTGCGATGGAGCTCCGTATGCCACGGCAAACTGGCTGACACTGACGGCGGCGGTGCACAAATGCTGATCAGCTAGCGCCATTCGACGGCCAACACCGCGGTTCCTGGTGTGTCCGCTGTGCCGTGCGTGTGATCATTGCTTGTACAGCCCTCTCGCAGTGTCCGGAGCAAGTATGGTGGGTCTGACACACCGGTGTCAATGTGTTCTTTTTTCCATTTCCAGGAGTGTATTTCTTCTACACAGCCGATACGTCGTAGCGTGTTCTTTGTCACACATATTTTGTCGTAGATATATCTGTAACCTTCCGTAGGATCGTAAATTGGACTCGTATTTAAAAATTAGTATTTTGTGACCTTCATACTATATGAAGTCCAGAGGTTTTCACATCGTAACGAATGTAGGGAAACCTGGGGCCAAGATAAAGAATTTCTTCCCTTGTAAGCGTCTCATACAAAAATGCTGGACTCAAATTTCGGTACAACACTCGACTTCAAAAATATCACTGGCCGCCACTGATCGTAACCCATGTGGAGAGCAAACATCACCTCGGGAAGTTTGTAGTTCCGGTTTCTGGATTTTGAGCAACTTATAACGACAATCAGTCACAAAGCCAGTGTGAAACACTAACGAAACCGAGAAAAACAATACAAAACAAGTGACACAGTCATACGTCCACCGTATGCTTCCCACTTTGCTCTGCAGCATTTTGCGTGGAAAACACAAGAATTTTTGTGTCAGTTCAAATGAGACGTTTTGAAACATCTGCTTTACAGCCTAGACTTGGCTGTCATTTCTTTCACTACTTCACGAACTTGAAGAAGTGGATTTAGAATCTTAGCCCGCAAAATTTTGCACAGAATTCATTTCAGTTATCTACTACAGGATATCATTTATATCCTAGCAGAAGCTGTTTATCAGATAGTCTACCTAAAAACTGATATTATCAGCACCAACATCCCTCTTCGCACCAAATCATACAAAATAGCTTACAAATATAAAATGGTGGACCGTAATATTACCTTTGCTATGGGACAGCTGACAAGAGATAGACCGAAGGAGTGAAGAGTTCTCTCGCACTTCATCCATCTAAACACTTCCTCAGGCCAGTGACAGGTAGAGATCGCTCTCATCACAAATATTTTAAAATATTCAGAAAATAACATACTTGTCGTCAGGTCGACGATTTTGAAAGCAACGAGAAAATTTACAAGCATTATCGTTATACTTGTGTAATGTGTAATTTGGAATGATGCTATTCACTTGTACTGTATGACGACTTAAGACACTGAAGCTTGTCACTTTAGATGTGATGCATAATAAAATTAAATCTTTGAAAAAATTGCAAGATGTACTTTCGAAATACGTCAAAAATAGGTGATCAAGGTCTCAGTTAACTACAGCGTTAGACAGTTACACAGATACATTCCATACTATAAAAATTTCCCATAATATATGGCTATTAAAAACATTGAAGTTTTGATTAATAATCTCTGAATAATATAACAGCTACAGAAATTATAACACACTGTTTAGTCTCAATTAGTCACATGAGCTAGTACGAATTTATTAATTTTTAATCTTTTACGATATGGCGCACGTGGGCACCTACGTATACCTCTTTCAGCTCTTCGGTATCAACGACAGCAAAATTACTGCTTTTGAAATTTATCGTAGTGCTGTGAGGAAAACAAGAGGAACAACAAAGATTCATAATGTTCTTGCCTGACACCGCTGGATTCCTAAATTAGCAAGAGCAGAGATTACCAATAATTCTAATAACGAGATATTGCAATGTCCCTAACGGGAGCAGGCAACATATACTTAGTAAAGATATCTGTCGCAAGTCTGATTTCACACGATTCGCTAGTGAGCTACATTTGGGTTAACATGAGAAGGTACAAGTAGGATTGGCCCGGGGCAGAGGGGTATTTGTCACTTTTAAAAATACGTTAACGTATTGATGTGAACTATGATGAAGTGACAGGAACCAATGAAAATAGGGTAGCGTAATAACTTCAGTTCATTCAATGCATCAGCGAAATTCCATTACGTAATATTTTCTTTGTACATAATCACCATGTATTCGCTGTATATATTTATTTCCTCTTGAGATCGGATTATAACTTTTACCAAGGATTAAAAGATTCTCAAGGCTGTCTTTGCATTTAGTCAAGTCTTGTGGAAAACCACGGAAACGTGAAAGAGGGCTTTAACCTTCACGAGACATTTAATCCTTGTATATAATTATGTTTTATTAGAGTACTTTTGAATAGTGATTTTCAGTTGATAAATGCAATGGACATTTTTATGCCGTTGCATTTTTCGAATGAAAATTGTGAAGGTACTGTGACGTTGGCAGTTGGTTGCAGCAGTTGTATAAGTTGTTGGTGCAGCCCTGTCTTGATGCTCCAGCCGAAGGTAAGGTTCATCTTAGGTTCACCGGATGGTAATAGATAAAGCTCAGAAAACAGCCATCCTCCACATTAGATGTCGGGAACACATGTTACAATTGTTCAAACAACGTCGACAAATATGCAGCAGAATCAGTTTCCTGACGGAAAAACAGGATAACTATTGCTAAAAGTCCTCTAACAGAAGGCAGAGGTACGCCTTCTCCTGAGAATCACCTGAACCCAACATGAACCAGAATCATGGGGATTCGGTTAAAGTGGTCTGATGAACAACTTATTTGACACAGGAAAGCAGATTTTATCTGCCGGCTTGAGCAGTTGACTGTCGATCATTTCCTGGCTCGCAGCATGTATTGAAGTAAATATCAAATCAGCGCCTCCCATAACAACAACAATCGCAGTCACATAGCTTGTTTGCAGTAAATTAACCACAGTATTGACAACTTTTATATTACAAAGATGCTTAATGCACACAGTTAACCACTAGAAATACTGTATGTTAAGTTAAATTTTGGGCGCAATGACAGTTTCCCAGTAGGAATTCGTAATTAATAATGTTCACGACACACTGAAATTTACAGTCGTTAATAGTCCTGCCCTCATCACACGTTACAGAAGTTCTCATCTTCACTATCCGAATTACTGCCTGTGAGTAAGAATTATACACAGTTTTAAACACGCTAAGCTGCAACTTACTGCCTGTGCTCGCATTCTGTAATCATTTTAGTCGGTTATGACTCACTCACTCATAGGATGTACATACATATTTCCAGTCTGCGAACACAAATCTGCCAGGCTTGAATCGCATCCTCACCGTATACTATTCAAGATTGCGATCTCAAGTCGCATGCAATTTTGGATTATTCGCTTAAATAAAACTAATGTGTCATCATTAACGAAGAATCTGTCCTTCAAACATGAATTAATAAAAATTCCACCTCTAATTCTCAACTGTCTTACGTACACCCATGCCTTGAAATTTACCCTACTGGCCATTAAAATGGCTACACCAAGGAGAAACGCAGATGATAAACGGATATCCATTGGACACATATATTATACTACAACTGACATATGATTACATTTTCACTCAATTTGGGTGCATAGATCCTGAGAAATCAGTACCCAGAACAACCACCTCTGGCAGTAATAACTGCCTTGGTACGCCTTGGCATTGAGTCAAACAGAGCTTGGATGGTGTGTAGAGGTACAGCTGCCCATGCAGCCTCAACACGATACCACAGTTCATCAAGAGTAGTGACTGGCGCATTGTGACGAGACAGTTGTTTGGCGACTATTGACCAGACGTTTAGAGTTAGTTAGAGATCTGGAGAATGTGCTGGCCAGGGCAGCAGTTGAACATTTTCTGTATCCAGAAAGGCCCGTACAGGACTTGCAACATGTGGTCGTGCATTATCCTGCTGAAATGTAGGGTTTCGCAGGGATTGAATGAAGGGTAGAGCCACGGGTCGTAACACATCTGAAATGTAACGTACACTGTTCAAACTGCCGTCAATGCGAACAAGAGGTCGCCGAGATGTGTAACCAATGGCACCCCATACCCTGACGCCGGGTGATACGCCAGTATGGCGATGACGAATACACGCTTCCAGTGTGCGTTCACCGCGTTGTCGCCAAACACGGATGCGCCACCATCATGCTATAAATAGAACCTAGAATCATCCGAAAAAACGACGTTTTGCCATTCATGCACCCAGGTTCGTCGTTGAGTACACCATCGCCGGCGCTCCTGTCCCTGATGCAGCGTCAAGGGTAATCGCAGCCATTGTCTCCGAGCTGATAGTCCATGCTGCTACAAACGTCGTCGAACTGTTCCTGCAGATGTTTGTTGTCTTGCAAACGTCCCCATCTGTTGACTCAGGGATCGAGACGTGGCTGCACGATCCCTTACAACCATGCGGATAAGATCCCTGTCATCTCGACTGCTAGTGATACCAGGCCGTTGGGATCCAGCACGGCGTCCCGTATTACCGTCATGAACCCACCAATTCCATATTCTGCTAACAGTCATTGTATCTCGACCAACGCGAGCAGCAGTGTCGCGATACGATAAACCACAATCGCAATAGGCTACAATCCGAACTTTATGAAAGTCGGAAACGTGATGGTATGCATTTCTCCTCCTTACACGAGGCATCACAACAGCGTTCACCAGGCAACGCCGGTAAACTGCTGTTTGTGTATGAGCAATCGATTGGAATCTTTCCTCATGGCAACACCATGTAGGTGTGAATGCTCTGAAAAGCTAATAATTTGCATATCACAGCGGTTAAATTTCGTGTCTGTAGCACGTCATCTTCGTGGTGTAGCAATTTTAATGGCCAGTAGTGTACACATTGGCAATTCTTGTGTCAGAATATTATCAGACTATCTCTGAATGAAAGAACACACCTAACTTATACTGACCTGTTTAGCCTATGGCTGTTAAAATCGAGCAACATATTTTTAACTCATTAGTCGGTGACCAATATCTGTTACATGCATCTAGGCTCAATTCTTTAGTTGAAAATAACCATATTAGAAATTTCGTTTCTGAAATACCATTTCATTTTCATTGAGGAGAGAACGGAAAACGGACTAATTTCAGGTTGAATACGTGGTTCGACTCTTCCCAATCATCCATCCAGCCCAGTCCAATTCTTCTATCTTGGTGGATTCGAGACTGCACGTTGCAAGCAACAGCATCAGAGACAGAGTTGTCTGCTAATACCGTGTGTGACTATTTTGGGTTTTGCAGAGAAGTCTGTCGCGTGGTAGTGACGATCTACAGTGTACCAATTGGTGGAGCGAGTAAAGTTGTGGAAGTGGGTGAACCTCATACAGCTAGATGGAAGAACCAGAGAGGACAGCCTTCAAAGAGTGAAATCGATCATATTTGGGTATTCGGTGGAATAGAAAGAGTCCCGGAAGTGTTTCGTTGTGAGAGTATTGTCCCGAGACAAGGTCACTTTAGTGCGTCTGATAAAGCACTTCATGCTGCCTGGTACTAAAGTGATTGCAGACGGATTTCAGTCGTACAAGACTCTGAAAGCTGAAGAATTCGACCAGGACTTCGTGAACCACTCTGTAGAGTTCGTGTCTTTGGATGATGCTAGTGTGCACGCGCAGGATATCGAGTGGCTGGAAATTTGTGAAGTCTTCCATTAAAAGAGAAACGTGTCCAGGACAAAGAGACGGACTGTACTTGTTTCAGTATCTCTATTTCCGCAACTTGCGTTTGCAGGGAAAAGTTAACGCATGTGACACTCTGCCTATATTCATGCAGAATTTACTCAGGCTATGGTAGAACGGAATTATCCCTGTAGCGTAAACATAACATGGATTTTCACATGACGACAACACCGACAACGAGTAAGGTAAGTTGTCTCCTTTGTAATTACAAGTATTTTTTAATGATCTTCTTTTATCGTTGCAGTAATGACCACCGTAAACGTACTCATAACGCCCGCGACGAGAGTCGCACGATCGATTTACAATCGCATGTTAAATATGTGTATTTGGATCCCGCGACTTCTATAGGGAATCATTGTTGGAAATTACACATCGTTGAATAAATCATTCGCAGAAGACTGCTACTGCAGGGAAATCAACTGCTGTTAGTGCCTGCACACACTGTAAATGGTATGGATACAACTGGTCCTCGTGTAACATATACCAGGCAGTCATGTGGTCAACACTGTGTTGCAGCTACATGTCTTGCACTGACACCACGGACGTCGTCAACAGCATGAAGAATTTCCGCCTCCCGTTGCGGTGTGCTCGTCCTTCCAGGTCTGCCCCGGTCGCGACTATCAGACTTAAATGCTCCATGTTCTCGAAGTCGACGATCATTGGCTTCAAACGTTTACCTGTTGGGGCACTTTTGTTGTAGAAATCTCTCCCAGTGCAAACGTTGAGCGCGAGCGCCATTACCGTCAGCCAATACATACATTAAATGAGCATATGCCTTATTTGCATTTGTGTAAACAGCCATTGCACGAGCGGAGTCAGTGATTAACTCTACGTAGTTACCCGTGTGCTTGCAAAGGTCGTACTAATCGCTGGAACACTTGATGGAACCTGAAAACATGCAATGACGGTCGTCACATGGCAACGGGGAGATGTAAAAGGAAACACTGGTGTAGCATGGAAACAAAGAATATTCAGACCCTTGTTCATATAATATAATTTCCTCGTCTACATGTGAGAAATTTGTCCCGCAATTTGAGTCGAACATTTTTGTTGTAGACTGTATATTTAACTCCAGCCGAAGCACATTTTAGTGGGCCATGTATATTGGTAGATCGGCCATATATTTTGATAGACGCAATTTTCAAGAGCTTTCTAGGTATGATGGCAAGCAACTTATCCTTACAGGATTTGATACACTAAGTATGTCTCTAATATCTGAGACACTTGCTATGTCATAATTGGAAACTAGCAGTATGAATGAATTTTATTTGCACATTTTATAACACCGAAGTGTCCCCATTCGTGATTCATATACCATATTTGTCTGTTCTGATGCCCACAGAGGCAGCATCACAGTCTTTACAGTTGTGTCCTATGCTCAGACTCACTCAGCGCACTTCAGAGTCCATGTGCGTTGTACACCACCCATCCCTTAATGCAGCGGCTGCAGGAAAACTGTCACTTGCTCACTCTTGTTGGAGCCAGTGTGATGCTACTTTGGGTTCTGTGGGGTCTGCCAGGAAACAAGGTTGCTGACGCTGCTGCCAAGGCTACAGTCCTCGTTCCTCAGCGCGCGAGTTCCTGTATGACCTCTGTGTTTCCGTCTGGTAGGAGGTGGTGTCCTTTGGCATCACCACTGGTCCTCCCTTCACGGGAGTAGGCTTATTAAGCCTGTCCCAGCGGCCTGGACGACCTCCTCTAGGCCCTCCCGCCGGGAGGGGTTCATTTTAACTACGCCGCGTATTGGGCCCTGCCTTTTTGGCCATCGTCATTTGATAAGTGGCGCTACCCCACCACTTTGTACACATTGCGCCCAAGTTTTAACTGTCCGCCACTTCCTGAGGGAATGCCCATTTTTCAACCATTTACGTTCCCGCTTGGGTTTGCCGTCTGAGTTATCGATAATTTTAGCAAATGATGCACGGGCTGTCGACCACATTTTACTATTTATCCACCAAAGGAATATGGCGAAGACCACTTAAGTTTTAGTATTGGACCTACGTTTCTGTATTGTGTCTTTTTTAGCCCTTAATCCATGTGTATCGTTTTAGCTGTCTTCTATTATGTCAATCGGGACTGACGTGTAGTCGTTTTTTAACTCCTCTCTGTCTTGGTGTTCTATAGTTTTGACTTGGATGCGTATGACCCCAGAAATTTTTTGCGCCATAAAGTAAAACAAAACCAAAAACCAGTCAGGGGCAAGACAAAATTCAGGAGACATGTCTGGGTGATGCAGCGTCTTAGAATTTATTAAAACTTGTTTAATTTTATGATATATGTTGTGTACATAGTTCCGCGTAGTCAGCGCGTACACAACTTTCCCACTAGAGCGCGCCCCGCTAAGCACAACAGCGCAGGCGCAAAGCTCGTCCGTCTCCACACTACGAGATGGCGCTGCCTTAGAGACGAACCCAATTCTGCTTCCGCCGATCCGAGTATTAATATGTGACGTAGCCAATGAGATTGCTGCTAACGTAGAACCTTTTCTCCTCGAGGATCACACTCGCGCAGTGATACATGAACGCGCAAGGTATTATAACGAGTGTACAGACCTCCGATTAGTCAGTCTGCATTTATCTGCACCTGCCTGTACCAGTCTACATTAGTCTGCATCTAATAAGATTGCCATATTCCTGTACATAGCCATGAAGATACACAAATAGACACTTTGTCAAGTATCAGAGATATGTGAGAATAAGATTAACGTACCAAGACCAAAGGAACTTTAGATAGTCAATTGTAAACAGCATCCAGAATCAAGTTACGTAATGTCTATGCTTTTTATTATTTTAATAAATGTGTGTGAAAATTAATAAAGGTGTGTTTAAAGTTGGTCACCGTCAAACTGCTACTCTAAGCGTGCAAGCGGCATTTCTATCGTCTGACCTAACGGCAGAAGATAAACAAGCCACAATAAGACCACGAGACATATTGCTGACACTCGCCTACTTCGTTAGAGCGACTTGTCGAATAATTTGATGGTGTCTATACCGAAGGTCTTACAGTACGCACAACACTATACGCTACTTATTATTGTTTTGACCAGTAACAAGTCCTATGTTTTTTAGCAAATTCAGCTACAGTTCGCAGTTTAATAGCTGATCCGATACAAATCATCTGTAGAATGAGGTAAACTTGATCAAAGTGGTTAATTGCTTCTTAGCCCAAGGAACTGGAATATTTTTTATTGCACTTATTTTATCATTATCCACAAATATAGCGTGGGGTGTATTCAGATGTCCCTAGAATTTGGTTATCTGGTATCCGAATTTTGATTCTTGTAAGCAACATGTGCGTGATATCCATTCCATGAGATCGACATGAGCTTGTCATGTTTATTTCACGATCTATAAACAATCTACAAACAGGACTACTCTCATGTGGTCTTAGTACAGGGGTGAGTTCTGCAATAAATACAACAGAACTAGTATAACATTTCATCCTAGCTTCACTACTGCAAGCAGCAGGCTACAATACGGTTACGTGGTGGCTAACTGTGTTCCAGTTGACTATTTTTCGAATCCCTTTGGTAACAGCAGGTCCTGTTGTACACAGAATTTAGTAAGAATTCTGACAGGAGGCTTTACATCAAATGTCATGAAGGTGGAATTCATAACTTTGGATTAGACCGGGCTTCTCTTCAAAAACATTCTAATATTTTAATAACGTACTTGTTAAATCATACCACTGACAATTGTACAACTACGTAGACTAAGCTACTTTACTCATGACTTGCTCCCTGACGGTAATTACGTTGCTGCCTATTTGTATATTTACTCTCACTGCTGATTAACTTTATTTTCTCCTTTTCGAAATTTGCCGATAGCCTTTGTCAGTTTTCAGCAATCCCCAGACACTTCAACACCATCGACTACTAAGTAGCATTTCCCGTACGAAAGGTCAACCTTTATATCCTTTCCCATATAAATTCCGTACCTAATGTAAAGTCCCACAACCAAAGAATCAAAACTGGAGACATGGATCCTATCATTGCATTTCTAGCTTAGTAGACAGGCGGGCAGGCAGGGCTGTAATTTCAAATTTCGAGATTTGGTGCGTACAGCTCCTAGAATCTTACAGTTACCTACGGACAAGATTGGTACGTTAACATTCTCACACAGTCTCTTGAACATCAGTGGTGGCCATATTAAAAGCAGTGGATGTATCTAATATTATCACTATCGGACTGTGATTCTGTAGCATGTTGATCATTACAATTATTTACGTCACAAAACGTCTGCCCTCTAAGCTGAGCTGTTACGTGTTTGCCTACCACACAGTGGGCCCAGGTTCGATCGCCGGGCGGGTGGGAGATTTTCTCCGCTCGTGGAGTGGGTGTTGTGTTGTCCTCATTATCATTTCATCATCACTGACGCGCAAGTCGCCCAATGTGGCGTCACCTGGAATTAGATGCGCGACCCGGCGGCCGAACTTTCCGGATGGGACCACCCGGCCAACAATGTCCCACGATCACTCCATTCTTTTTACATCGGAGTAAAGTTTTAATTTTTTGTATGACCAGGGCTGTATCTATTATCTTGTCATCTCTATTTCCGTATCAAGATAACTGAGCTGCACTCCCTCTACCAAACGCCGTGCCTGACATTTCGGCGCATAATGAGGTCCTAATTAGTTTTCCTGTACAGATATGAATGGGTGATCGTTTTCGTCCTCCACTTTTCTGTCCGGGTTTCGGTTACAAGAGCTTCGGCCAGTTTGACAGTCTTGCTCTCAATTCAGCCGATGCTTGTGACATTTTTGCATGATGGGGACTGTATCTATTATCTTGTCATCTCTGTTTACATTTGCTAGTGTAATTATGGTGACTGTTGTTACTATTTTCATGTTAGTGTCCTAGCATGTTTCTTGCTCAAAACGATTTGCACAATGGTTCACATCATAATAATCAGTTTATCTATTCCAGTTATTGTTGTCTTTTGTTATTGTCATTTTTCACACTGATTGTTCAAGCTTCTGCATCTTTGTAAATCAAATGAATTGAATCAAATATGGACATGAATTCCTCTAGATTTCAGTTGCGGAACATTGATTAGTTTCTCTCTTGTGTGTATCGGCCATTTTTCCTTCAGTAGTCACAGTGTTTTATACCCATATAAGTGAGCGAAGTGGCGCCGTGTTAGCACACTGGGCTCGAATTCGGGAGGACGACGATTTAAATTCACATCCAGCTATCCACATCTAGGTCTTCCGTAATTTCCCCTAATGTCGGGATGGTTCCTTTGAAAGGAAATGGCCGATTTCCTTCACAATCCTTGACACAATCCGTCTCTAACGACCTTGACGACCTAAATCCATGCCAATACTTTATTTTGCTGATGTATTTTTCAGAGTATTTTGTAGGCTACCCTGACGGATATGGAATGGTTCGTGATTGGAGAACTCCTTCCAGAGTCGTTTCTGTATCCCTAGAGACCAGTACTTCACGAAGACAGACTTCTCAAAATCCATGTATCTGTTGAAATACTCTGCTGTCTCTATACCCCAGATTGAACATCTCCTTTTACATAACTATTTACAAAACCTACTGTCTGTACTTCCGACCACGAACAAGACAATGCTATACAAAATTATTTTATAAAAAAAAACTCAACAGACACTCTTTTTTGTCAGTCATAAGCCCTTGGAATTGACATGTCTCATCAAATTCTCTTCAAGTAGAGTGGAAATAAACATTTGCGGCAGCGCGCGCGTTATGAGACGATTCGTTCAACAGTTGAGTCGGCGGTTCACATTCTGCCCGCTGTCACTTACTTGACATTGCTTCGCAAGCCTGAATATCTTCCGACCTGTGACTGCCGTGCAATATTTTCTTTGCTTTGCCCAAATCTTTCTTTACATTTGCTGTCTGCTCACTTACTGCATTTTGCCATAGTGATAAATCTTCGTCTGCCTTTTCTGTAACTTTGCATAACTTGCTTTTATCTGACTTGCTAGATGATCCCATTCAAATATAACCTCATTCGTTATTTTGCAAATCGTTTCTTGGAACTTCGCATGTATTGTTTCAATTATTTGTGTGTCCTTTTCGGACGTCCTGGGTACTATGCATTTTTTTTCCTTTTTAGCTCGCATAGTGTGTGAATCATCTTTAATGTTTGGCAGTGCTACTCTTCTTCTTTTAGTGTTCAACCATGAGGTTTCTTTGCAGCAGAGCACCATTCCTCTCTTCTGTCTGCCTTCCTCTTCATTTGCACGTATATGTTACATCCAACGTCATTAATGATCTGTTGCATGTATCATATCCTTGGTCGCCCCCGCCGATTCCTTCCCTCAGTAGCTCCTTCTGCTATTTTTCCAATGATGTTGTTGTGTCGTAGGATGTGCCCTACAAATTTGTACCTTCTTGTTTGGATGTGCCTCCACAGAGATCTGGTTTCCTGTACTCTTCGCATGTTACTTCCTCTCTCCAGCTTATCTTCATCATCCTTCTATAGTACCACATCTCCAGGGCCTCTAGCCGTCTTCTCTCTTCTCTTCCAGTTGTCCAAATTTTACATCCGTATAGGGCCACACTCCAAACGAAACCTTTCAGCCGGCCGATGTGGACGAGCGGTTGTAGGCGCTTCAGTCTGGAACCGCGCGGCCGCTGCGGCCGCAGTTTCGAATTCTGCCTCGGGCATGGATGTGTGTGATGTCCTTACGTTAGCTAGGTTTAAGTAGTTCTAAATTCTAGGGGACTGATGACCTCAGATGTTAAGTCCGATAGTGCTCAGAGCCATTTGAACTATTTTGAAACCTTTCATGATGTTTCCCTATTTTCATACTGATGTTGTTGCTGGCGAGTAAGTTCCTTCTCCGATTAAATGCATTTTTGGCCTTTTGTATTCTGCTCACAATTTCTTTCCGGTTTCTGCCATCCCTTGTGATTTTGCTCCCACGTAAGTAAATTCCTCTATCACTTCCAGTTCCTCTCTTCCAAGTCTCACTCTAAGAGGTTCATGTTGTGCTCCTGTTCTGCATACCATCACTTTAGTCTTTTTATTGTTTATTCTCGTTCCATACTGATTGCATAGAATTTTTCCATCGTTTTGAGCACCGTCTAGATCTTCTTTTGTCTCCGTGACTACAGTAATATCATCTGCACAACGCAGCATGTGTATCTTCTGCCCATTAATTTTGATCCCTACCTCAGTAATTTCTGGAACTTGGTCTATAGCTTCCTGGATCAGCGCTATTATTTACCCTTATCTGCGGGATGACGAACAATTTCAGATGATGTTGTTCGTGTTTGTTTCATCTCAGCTACTTCATGGATTAATTTCTGTATGGCTTCTGACAGACCTGCTTTTGCCAACTTTAACGCTGAAATTTCAGCTGAGATTTCTTTTGACAAACCATGTGCTTTCGCTCATATTTCTAACACCGAAGCCTCGTGCGTAGCTGAATTTTCTGTATGCGTTGCAAACATGGTCGCCTGTGTGACGGACATGGTCGCTCTCGTTCGCGAAATTTCACTTACGCGATGTAATACCTGTCGTTGCCATTAGCTCCATTTTTAGAAAAAGTTCTGTTAATGGATCAGGCGAAAGATTTCCCTGAGCGGTATATTTTTCTGCTTCACTGTTCAATTCAGTATCGCTAGTCTCAGTAGAGTCCGTTTATTTGTTTTGCAGTTTGTAACACAAAGTGAAATTAAATAGAAATTTCGCAAGGTAACCAATAACCAAACCCATTACTATGCTCAATGAATGCCAACAATGGTAGCTGGTTCGTAAAACATTTTGAGGGGGGAAAATAGGCGTCCGTGACAAGTGTCTGCACGACGCGGAAATACTTCTGTCTGCCGTACAACAAATTACTAATTACAGGAACTAATTTACAAGAGAAAGAACTTGGTAGTAAGCAAGACAGTATAAGAATAAGAAAAAATTCCAAACTTACCGTCGGGCTCCACCGACGAAAATTGTTATTCTCTTTTCGTGCTAATTCTTAATTATATTATTTCCTTCTATGACCATATACTATTTTTTTGTAGATATCCTCCTTTCAGAAAATGAGAATACGGTTTACACGAAGCATAAAATATATTTCCAGTTATAAGTTAATTTAATGACTTAACAACTTGTCATGACGTCGGTAGTCAGGTATAATTTGTAATGAGATTTAACATTCCCTTGTACTATTTGACAATTTACATCAGACAAATCTATGGGGTAAGCGAAGTTATTCTTTAATACGAAATTTTACAAAGCAATAAACTCGTACAGAAGCTATCGAAAGCGGAAGAAACTGACGTAAACCTTCGTTCGTTACAATCTGACATGACTAATTTCAGGGTAAGCCATTTACATGGACTGTCGGAGGAGACTGTTAGTGAGCTCAGAGATCGTCGGCCATATAATGAGTCAATTTAAGGTTAAATTATGCCCAAAATATAAAGGAAATTATACTTTATTGTAGTTGTGATACTGATATTTTGATGCATACAAGCTACTTACGTTTCCTCTCATTGTTAGTTAGCAAGATTCGTTGTCATTACTGTTTTGTAAAGCATCGTTTACCTATTTCTTGGTACTACATTAAAAAATTGCAGTTACTAATGCTAGTGCTACGAGCAATTGCTTGATGAACATATTGTGTTGCTAACAGATTTCCTCCTAGGGCCCGCACTGGATGCCACAAAGGTGAGCAGGCGCCGAGGCGTCCAGCAGATAGAAATCACATCACTCCTCAGCGGCGAAGAGGTAACAGGTCTTCCAACGAGCTGCTTGTAATGTAGGCAATGTTAACCGACGCCGCTGCCCGGAGCACTTACGGTATCGCACGGGGCCATCTTTACGGCCTAACGGCACCATTTTTACTTCATTTAGACTGACGATCGTAGGATGTGAACAAGACGTGAGCGCATCGTAGAAGATAGTTGTCCGTCCTTTGAATTATAAGAATCTGACATGTATAAACCTGGCTACTTTTATGTATATGTCAAAATAATGATGCCTGAGGTTCCAAGTAAACAAGGAAGTGTTTCAGTTGCGCGGCGGTGTGTAAGGGTTGCAATATTAATGCCTTTACTTACGAAGTACGCCTATAAATTATTCTTCAACGTTGATTCTCAGTCGTTTATTCTTTAGTTTCGTCTCTCTTAGTTGTAGTGTATTTTAATGCACAATACATGGAACTACACGTTTTTACCGTTGTATTCAAGTTGTTGAATTTATTTCCTCCGTTAAATATGACGGAACTACTCAAAATATGTGGATTCTCACTGTTGTCTTGTCAGTATCTTGATAAATTTCTACTGGTTCCAACATCTAATATCATTAACGTAGACTGTATTCACTTATTACCTAAACAGCGCAATTACTCGAACACCAGCAAAATATTTCATCAGATTTTTGTTATCGTCTGTTGTGCAACTGAAACTTGCTATATGCATTTATGCCATGTAAACTTCGTTTTTCTTGGGGATTATGCAAAAAATAAATAAATAAATAAATGCATATGGGTATGGCGCATGCATACATCACAAATGTTAGCTTCGTAATAGGCAGCATAAACTCGCAGTCAACCAGTTATTGAACGTGTAAGTGGGTACGAGAAAAGTCACAAACCAAATGAAAATAGAAAAAAAAACTAAAAATGTGTGACTGCAAAGTACAAAAAAATGCTGAATCTTCGTTGGAAGAAATAAAAGTCTGGCGTGTTCTGTTTGTAGTTTAAATATTTCGGTGAGTTTCATGCTTTTTTATTTTTATTTTGTTTTAAATTCTTATTCCCTAATATAAGTTTATGGGGTTTACAGTTCTACGTCATCACTATTAACGCCTTACTTTTAGAACATTAACAGCCACAGAAAGTATTGACGTACGCTTTACAGAACACAACATTGCAGGTGTTTCCATAAAGATGGTTTCCCAACGAGGCGAAGGGCGACGGGCTCCTTTTTGCTATAGCCTTGTACATACTGAGCTAGCGTTCCGCCTTCGTCTATACGTTTCTGTGTGTATGTGTTCATCCATTTAATATTCTGTAATCAACACGGTACTACATGCGCATTTCATGTTATTCCACTATCATTCGTTGATTCCAATGCGCTAATCTTCTGCTTATATCAACAGGTACATTGTCTACAAAAAACGAAAAACAGCTTACGCACCTACCGTGTATTTAACAAACATAATAGGATATACGAAGCGCTGATCTGAGGAAAATTCGAATTTCAGAAGACAGCTGCACAGAGAGTGCAAAGATGAGTGGGGTTCCCGTCAAATAGAATGTTACCTGAGCCAGCTGTGTAATGTGACGAGTTTAATCTATTTCCAAACCAACACCTATTCTCTTCGTCAGTCCTCCTTCGTCTTCCTTTCTACGTGTCACTACGGATTACATGTAACTGTTTCCATTTGAAATGGAAATATAGGACACGAGAGGGGCCTGAGTGTGTTCTGCCGCTTCAGGAAAGCAATTCTAAGAAATGGCTCCAAGCACTTAATGTCTGAGGTCATCAGTGCCCTAGACTTAGAACTACTTAAACCTAACTAACCTAAGGACATTACACACGTCCATGCCTTAGGCAGGATTCGAACCTGCGCCCGGCGTCCGGACTGAAGCACCTAGAGCAGCTCGGCCACAGCGGCCGGCAGAGCGATTGTGTACCATTCCATTAACCTGACTTCTTCTATAGCTGTCCTTGTTCCAGCACAATGTATTGAACGGATGACGAGTTCGGTTTTCTTTGAGGTTGTAAAATAACTGGTGAGCTGGCTAACGTTCTCAGTTCTACTAAGAGATCTTATAAGTTCCAAATTTGGAATGCCAAAATCCTTTCGTTTTTCCATAACACATGTAACAGATAAAGATATAAAGTAATAATAAGGCGTTTTGCATACATACGTCTAAAAAGTCTCACGTATCACAGTTCATGTTAGAATCCATCATACGCCTAACACAGTACGTGTCTTGTAGAAAATATGTTCGCAAAATAATAACCACTTCTACTTTGTTCTTCTCTGCTTTGCACACAGAGTCGCGGGAACTCAATACAATTTTACACCGCACGCATCGGATATCTTAATTGTGCAGCCTGTAACGCCATCACTATTGTCCAACCCTTAGTTCTCGTTTGTCTAGCCAGCGCGAAACATTTTGCTTCGTAGCACACTTTTTCCGGGAGCCGAAGATTCACTAAGTGCTACGTCTTATTCTAATGTTAATAAAAATCGTTTTAAAAACAAGATCTGAAATAAATGGATTGAAGGTTGCTATTCACAGTGTATTCAATATGTGACGAACTGCGTATTGACTTCTGTCTCGGGTTCTTCAGCCGACGTTCATCTAATGAATTTACTGACGTTTCGCCAGCACTGTTCACGAACAGTTTCAATAAGAAAGAGGAAAGCCTTAAGGTAAACGGATCCTGGCTTTCCGTACTGCAGCGAACGACCGTCGTAGGTAGCAAGAGGAGAACCGCACCGAAAATGACGGAGGAGAAGCCCTAGGACGTTGGCGCGCCAGGTACATATAGTCTGCGGCCGCGTGCTCGGCTCCAGTTCACCACCAGCAATAGAGGGTGAAGCTTTGACGATGCCAGCCACTCGTAATGGCGAAACGCCAGTAAAATCATTACATGAACGTCGGCTGAAGAACCCGAGACAGAAGCCAATAGGCAGTTTGTCAATAAGTGGCCACGAAATCCTTAACAATTTTGAACTGTATGTGAATTTTACTTCATTAAATATTAGTAATGAAATCTGAGAACTATGGCCCACTGTCTCCTGTGCCGGCAGCCAATCAGCGTATAATCTTACTGAACCGGTGCAATTCCTCACGCAATTGATATTGAGTGTAGCATCTATTATCAGCATTACAACCTAATTATTACGTCATGTCTCAGCCTCTGTGGTCTCGGCCAACCTAAGAAGTGAATCCAGGGATGGAATCTTAGAACTCCAAAGCTAGAAATGTCACACTGTGTTCCAAACGTACTTTCTCAAAAATTTCTTCCTCAAACTAAGGCCAGTGTTCTTTTGGCCAGGATTTCCCTCTTTGCTTGTTCCGTCCGTTATGTTTTATCTTGGTTCCAAGCTGGCGGAATACCTTCTTAGCATGAATGTCAGTTTTCCTGTTTTGACACTCCGCCTGTATTGTCGCATGTTGACTGTGGAATGAACTAGGGCCTGGGCAGATAAGGTTCGAAATAGGTGCCCGCTGCCGGGTCACGCACAACGCGGCTCCATGATCGGCCATGACAATTGACGGGGTGACTACTGCGGCATCACATGCACATGTGGCATAGAGTCAACCTTCACATCGTTGAACACAGAAAACGGCGACACGGCTTATTAAGAGATGTGGTTTAAGAAACCTGTGTAAAGCAGGGAACTAGCGCAATCAGTGGAGTGTACCGCAAATGTAGTATCTGTAAGCACGTTTGGAAAAGAACCCAGAAACAATACTAATTCCTTAACTAATTAATTAACTGCAAAACACGTGCTATATTCGCAATATGAGAAGTGGTGGCTTGTAGTGCTGTATCGATATAAATATGTTCTTACCTCCGGGTCTGAGAAGTTTACCAGCGAGAGTAGCTCCCTCTAGCATGCCTTGGATGGCCGGGTTGATGGGCCCACACGGGCAGAATGACAGTTAAGTGGAGCAACCACCCGGAAAGGAGGCTTTTGCAGCCTCCCAACTCTCTCTGTGTTGGCGTAAACTGGGGAGGATACACGATGATCATGGCCTGTATTTGGCTTGAAGCAGTGGATTATTGAGTCTATTGAAACCTTCCAGGCTTTTGCAGGTATTTTTACCGGAATTTCTCGATGCTCCGATTCCAATTCACGCCTTCATGGAATTTTCAGGATGATTTGTATGAGCAAGAATTTATGTTAAATATTTGAATTGGATCTTTGGATATTATACCTTGCTAGAAGTCTGATATGTATCCGTGGTACCTTTAATTTGGGTTAATGTTAATGGTAGCACTTGCCTCTACAAGAAAGCATGCTGAGTAGTTCGTTGGCAGTGTAGTATTTACGTTTGTTTGCCTCTACCTACCTGTAATTAATACCTGTCTTACTTGAGGCAAGCAACTATCAGCTGATATTAGTTCTGGCACACAGTATTGGTGTTTCATGATATCACAGAATGTCTGTTCCTAGATGGCAAGTAGACTTCCATGTTCCGCAAATGCTATCAGGTTTAGTGTTAAGAACCGTGTGACTTAAGTTGAATTTGAAATTTTGGATAAATGCTTTGCTCAGTTTTTAATTGCCGTTTGGCTGAATATTAACCATTCTTGAGGACTTGGCTCCACTTTGTTTTATTCATTGAGACTAATGTACTGCTTATTCTGCTTCAGATCACGTATGTCGTGTGTTTATTTTATTTAAGTGGTTTATATGGAAATTTTAGTTTGTTTTAGGACACCTTGTCCTTCCTGAGCTCGGCCTGGATCTTTACGTCTCCTGGAGCCGCAGAACTTGAGGCTGTTGGCTTGGGGGTGGCTTAATCATTTGTTCGAGCATTTCTTGCTATAATTATTTAATTCTGAAATTTCCTTAAGCCAAATGTAAGTGTTTTCTGAAATTTTCTGCTAACTTCTTAGAAGATTATCGCTTCATAGAAATATGTATTAACTACTGCGAGCGTAATCATATAGTTGTTGATGTGGTCTTCAGTCCAGAAAATAAGTTTGATGCAACTCTCCATGCTACCCTCTCCTGTGCAAGCTGCCTCATCTCCAGGTACCTACTGCAACCTACATCCTTCTGAATCTCCTTACTGTATTCATCTATTGGTCTCCCACCACGCTGCCCTCCAATACTAAATTGGTAATCCCGTATGTCCTGTCAACAGATCCCTTCTTCTAGTTAACTGCCACAAATTCCTCTTCTCCCCAAATCTAACAGTACAGTTACTTGCCTGATCTATCCATCAAATCTTCAGCATTCTTCTGTAGCACCACATTTCGAAACCCTCTATTCTCTTCTTGTCTGAACTACTTATCGTTCACCTTTCACATCCATACACGGCTACACTCCAAAAAATACTTGCAGAAATGACTTCCTTACTATTAAATCTATACTTGCTGTCAATAAATTACTCTTCTTCACAAACGCTTTCCTTGTCGTTGCCAGTCTACATTTGGTATCCTCTCTACTTCGACCATCGTCAGTTATTTTGCTCCCCAAATAGCAAAACTCATGTACTACTTTAAGTGTCTCATTTCCCAATGTAATTCCCTCTGCATCACCTAACGTAATTCGACTACATTCCATTCTCTTGGTATTGCTTTGTTGATGTTCATCATACATCTCCTTTCAAGACACTGTCCATTCCATTCAGCTACTCTCCCAGGTCCTTTGCTGTCTCTGATGGAATTACAACGTCAATGGCGAACCTCAAATTTTTTGTTTCTTCTCCATGGATTTTAATTCCTACTAAAAATTTTTCGTTTGTTTCCTTAACTGCTTGCTCAATAGAGAGATTGAATAGCTTCGGAGATAGGTTACAAGCCTCTCTCATTCCCTTTCCAACCACTGCTTTCCTTTCAACGCTCTCGCCTCATATAACTGGCATCTGGTTTTTGTACAAATTGTAAATAGCCTTTCGTTCCCCGTATTTCACCCCTACCACCTTCAGAATTTGAAAGAGGATGTTCCAATCAACATTATCAAAAGCTTTCTCTAAGTCTATAAATGCTAGAAACGTAAGTTTGCCTTTCCTTAATCTATCTTCTAAAATAAGTCGCAACGTCAGTATAGCCTCACGTGTTCCAACATTCCTACGGAATCCAAACTGGTCCTCCCCAAGGTCGGCTTCTACCCGTTTTTCCATTCGTCTGTAAAAAATTAGTATTGTTCTTTTGCAGCCGTGACTTATCACATCTGTCAACACCTGCTTTCTTTGGGATTGGAATTATTATATTCTTCTTGAAGTCTGAGGTATTTCGCCTGTCTCATCCATATTGCTCACCAGATGGTAGAGTTTTGTCAGGACTGGCTCTCCCAAGGCTATCACTAGTTCTAATGGAATTTATTCTTGATCTAAATCCTCCTCCATTTGCATAATATTGTCCTCAAGTACATCACCTTTCTATAGATCCTCTATATACTCCTTTCACCTTTCAGCTTTCCTTCTTTGCTTAGAACTGGTTTTCCATCTGAGCTCTTGATTTTAATACAAGTGGCTCTCTTTACTCCAAAGGTCTCCTTAATTTTTCTGTAGGCAGTGTCTCTTTTCCCCTAGTGATATACGCCTCTGCGTGCTTACCATCCGTGCTTCGCGATTTTTCACTTCCTGTCAACCTCATTTTTGAGACGTTTGTGATACGCCCACTAACCCCCTGGGAAGAACAGGTGATTAGGTTGTGGAAAGGGGCCTAATAGGTTGCAATCAGTTCCACCATCTAATTGTAATTTATTGTATTCTAATAACAATTTTACAACCTAATCAGCACATAGCCGGACCTTTACCGAATCCCACTCTTTCATGGCTGAAGGCCTCCGGATAAGAAATCTTAACAAATCAACAAGATAAAACTCATTTAAGATAGAAATAAATCATTGAAAGAACATCACCGCAAGGTGCAATATCAATGACTGAACGTCACCATTAAGTTTCAAAATTTTGGAATATATTAGCATAGGCTTTTAAAGACAGAAGATCACAATGTTTAAAAACAAGAAATCTCAGAGATCAAGAAGATAAAAATGCAATTAAAAGGAAAATAAAATAAATGAAGAAACATAGCAAGGCTAAGTGGAAAGCCTCAAGGCAAAGCAGATAGAACAAACACATGCAAGTTGCAATACCAATGGCTGAAGGCCACAATTAAGTTTTAAAATTTTAAAATATATTCCATAATCTTATAAAGGCAGAAGGCAGCAATATTTAAGCTTGAAAGACAAATTAAAGAATTAATTTTGCAAAATTTTTAAGGAAAAATTACCATTAAGCCTTAAATTTTGAACAGTTGAAAACAGATAATTAAACAAATGTGGCACTCAGAAGCCTCCAGAGAGATCGGTCTGCCCTTGTTCATTTGATCCGTCGGAACCCAACCAGGGGACAGCCACGGACCGACCGACACAACTACTTGCTTCCCACCAATCAGTACATGAGAACTCAAACATAAAAGGTTACGAACGTGATTATCCACAATGGAGAATGATTGGCTGTCAAACTTACACACCATGTTGGACAGCGACAACAGGTGAGGAAAGGACGCTGCCGGAATTTACGTTAGTGGCCAGGGCAGGTAACCGGAACACTAACAGCCACCGAGCGAGGTGGCGCAGTGGTTAGCACACTGGACTCGCATTCGGGAGGACGACTGTTCAATCCCATCTCCAGCCATCCTGATTTAGGTTTTCCGTGATTTTCCTAAATCGCTTCAGGCAAATGGCGGGATGGTTCCTTTGAAAGGGCACGGCTGATTTCCTTCCCAATCCTTCCCTAACCCGATCTTCTGCTCTGTCTCTAATGACCTCGTTCTCGACCGGACGTTAAACACTAGCAAACACCACCACCACCACAACCACTAACAGCCACTAAGCAGAAAATTTCGCTGGTACACTTGAATTTGAAACACATTAATATAGTTAACTTAAACCCAAAAAACACTGCCAAAATATACTTCAGTGCCCAAGGCAGGTAAACAGAACACTCACGGTCACAAGGCAGAAAATTCCACTGGTGCACTCGAATTGCAGTCAACCAAAATAGTTAATTGCACAGCATGGCGTCTAAATTTCAGCAGTGGAAACACTCGGTGTTGTTCACAGGAAAACCTCTACCACAGCAAACCACCGAAACGAACCACCACAACATCAATGCACGTGCCTTGGGCAGTTGGAACCACTACTCAACTTTGACGTCCTGGGTCGGTGAACCACGAAGCGATTGGACACCTCCACACATGCTCCAACACTGCTCAGGAGCTGCCAGCGGACCCAGCCAACTGCACCGCATGGAGATATCTTCCCTCATCCGCAACAACTGACCGACTCCTCAGAATGCCGAAAACATCTAATGTCGTCGTCAGTGGAAATAACGCCAAGTACACACACAACCTGACAAACACTTGCACGAAGACCTGAAAAATACACAACAGTAACTAAGCACGCATGAAGACAAATCGGGAGTCTATGCACGCACACACAGCCTACTCATGAACGATCGGCGAGCTAGAATGCGTCGTCCGGTAGCACGACCGACCGACGATCCACCAAGACCGTGGCCCGGCTCAAGTGATGCGTGACGGCAATGTCTGGGCGAGCCACGTCGGTGCAGACCTCACTGCTCAAACCTGACTGCACTAGTGCCGCATTGCAGCTCCCTGACTGGCAGGTCCGGACTGCGCTCCAGACGCGTTCCAACTGACTGTTGGACCCGAACTCGCGACCCGAACTTACGACAGACAACGACCAGGAAGTAATAGCAATCGAGCAAAGATAGTACGAGAGAGGATACATTCATGCGCGCTGCTAGCGCCGGTCATGGTCAGGCAAAGCAGCAACTCAGCAGTAATGTAAACTAACGTAATGAGGTAGAAGTACGTTAAAAACAGGGTGTAAAATACATGATGGCAGGAACACGAGCCTCGCACGGCTCAGTTTTTATACCTTTTTCCGGCTTCGTTTCTGCATTTTTATATTTTCTCCTTTCGTCAATCAAATTCAATATATCTTCTGTTACCCAAGGATTTCTACTAGGTCTCGTCTTTTTACCTACTTGATCCTCTACTACTATCATTATTTCATCTCTGAAAGCTACCCGTTTTTCTTATACTGTATTTATATCTCCCACATTCCCAACATGTCAACACCATAACATTCGTAGTGTGCTTAATACATGTTTGCCCATCACACTCATTACTCGTGGCAGATTAATCTACCACGTCCCTTGCATGGGGAGCGTGCAAGGGATAGATCCCTGCAGGTGCACCATCTTCTGTGCCCTCAGTAGCCCAGATGGATAGGGTGTTTGCAATGTAAGCAGGAGATCACATTTTCAACATGTCCCCAGTGATGTATCAACGCCTTTTTGCAGCTAGGGTGTATATTTAATTATCATTTCATTCTAGAGAAGCTCCACGGTCATCAGCGGTATCTGTTCTTTCGAGAACAGATACTACCTTCATATATAGCTAAATCCTTTTTTAATCTTCGTCAATACATGTCTTTCCAAAACAAAATATTTGTTCTACAATTTTGTAACTTATTTCTTGTATTTTGTACTACTGCGATGTGTTTTTTAATTTGCATACGTGCACAACATGTACGTTCGATTGTTGTTGGTTAGTGTTTTAATATTTAGTAAACAGATCGGCATTTGCACAGCCGCAGTGTCGTGAGGTGATGATCTCTCGCATCGCGTGGTTTACCTAGCAAATGCGAGCGCACTGAAGCACCAGTTTTTCGTGACCTTCTCATGGTGTATTATTTACAAGTAACATATCTCGATGAAACTTGGACCACAATAGAAAGTATTGGCGCAGTACAGGCACTGTCTATACTTTTACAAATTCATAAAACTTTGTCAGCATGACCAGGAGGTCTCAGTATTCACGCTCATAGGAATTGAAGTTGAAAAATATAACAAAAAAAATTTTTGCATGTGAAATGTCATCATTGTTTCACTTACTATTCACGAAAGGCAATAAGCTGTCAGACGAACAGAAATAACACTTTTATTCGAGGAAAATAACTGCGTGGAGTCAGTGCGCTTCATGACAGTTCATGGATGCTAAAGGGATGTATGATCAGTACAGACACCAGTGGATGTTCTGCAACTTGCTCGCATGCTGGGATGCAGTTCTTGTGGTAATGCGTTCCATTCCTCCACCAGCGCGGTTGATGACTATTGGATGATCTACGATAATGATCGAAAAAGAAGAAATGAATTAAAATTTTTGTTGCAGCCGGTACTCCAATCCGGGTCTTTTTGTTTGCTACCCAAAAATATTAACCATTACACTACAGACTTAAGTGTCTCAGGGAAAAATTTAATTATAAGATCTACTGGATGGTCGTTGGTGCTTACGGAAGCGCTGCAGTACGCCTTCTCAACACATCCCACTTTTGCTCTGCTCGTTTGAACTTACGGTGGGGTAACGGGAAGGCCAGTCCACCAGCTGAATGCCCTCAAATTCCAAGATCGCTTCCACCTGCGCTTTTCGACGTTGTCGTGTATTGTCATCCGTAAAAATGAAGTCATGTTAGAATGCACACATAAAAGGAATCATGTGGCAAAGGAGTGCAGTGTCACCGGTTAGTGTTCGGTGTTCGAAGATTCAGAGGACAGGACACCCATGTAACATTACACTTCTCCAAAACGTCAGAACGATCACGTTCGACAGTGCTGGGCGTACCCTCAATGATGACGATCCGGAACTCGTAATGTACTCCGTCATCGCGACGCTCCCAGGATTTATTGACACTAAAACAGTGATTTTAGATAAGTATTCCTTGTGCTATTGAGTCTCTTTCCACCCTAGTGTTATGAGTAATCTCATTGTTGAAGTAACGGAAGTGTTTTAAAGATTGTACGTTTTAAATTTGATTATTCAAATATTAAACAATCTGCAGAAGTATTTTCATTGACTAGGGTAACTAAGTTCATCACAGATTTCTAGATCTTCTCCAAGCCATTTTTATTTTGACCTTCTTGTAGTTTTGAAAGTAGAATCCGAATATTCGGATGATGTTATGCAGCCCAAATTCAATCCGCAACTAAAACGATGCCAGTATTTCCCTTTTACTCCAAAAAAGTCAATGATTAATGAACTAACTGTCTAAACATACAGCAGCCGTGGGTGCAAGCTAATTGACACACCAGAAAGCAGTAACATTTGGACGAAATGTCGAAGTAATGCTAACTAATTTTAACGATAGCAATCTATAGCGCCACAGAGGAAAAACATTTATCTTGATGGGTTCGGAATACGCAGCAGTCTGAAAAACAAATATTGGAAAGCTGAAACTGTCGCCTAAAATTCTACGAAGTTATTGAATACAGTGCGGATGACAACGAAAGTCGTTTGGAAAACGAGTGTCAGTTTGGAATACCTTAGCGATCGCTGTCGTCCCTCATGTAACATTATAGTTCGAAAAATACTGGAATCATAAAAAAATGTTATATCTGTGATATTTCGGCGCTAGCTGTGAAGAATTTCTGGTCTGACGATTCCGGGCAACCCGCATTTTGTGGGCAGCAGCCCGGGTCGCTAAATTATTTGGGGACCTGCAGCGCGTTGGCGAAATGACACACTGCGGAAAACGGATCCTGCGACAGCCGCAGATTCCAGGTTGGCTGAATGGAATGAGCGACCGGTGGCAAATTCCGTTCGGTGGGAGCCACTGGCATGGAGCTAATGGCACCACAGGAGCAGAGTCACATCCAGTTAAAACCGCTGTGTCCATAAAGCGCTGCTAAAATTGTTTCATTGTTAATATAACGTATAAAACAGATTTAGAAAATATACCTTACAAAAACTTTGAATATCATAAAGTCTGGAAGAATGTTCGGGTTCAATACAACGTAGATGAAGTTCAGGATCGGCCAGCGAGCTGTAAGTGGTCTTCACAATATCCAGGATACAATTTGGAAGCTTTTGCTTGCGAATGTAGCGGTTTTCATGCCTCTGAGCCTGTAAGTATTTATATTAGGTAACATGACACAGATCAGGAATGGAATGTTCATTTGTATTTTTCAGACACTTCGGATGTGATTTCATCATTGAAACTTTGGGAATTTATTGTCCATAAGTTCTATTAACAAATAAAAAACAAATTGAAAATTGACGTTTTCTATCAGTTTCATTAACGTCCCACGTTAATGATGATTTGTGTTTAAGGAATCCTCAATTTACAGAAATACCGAGCTCATACAGTTTAGATCTTTCTTTCACAAACAGGTTTCCTAAAGCGGCATGATGAGAATATTCCCAATTCTCCCTATATTACTTCAGTTGCGATCAAGTGAAATTGGGATTCAATTCACTGACGAAATAAGCTCTTGCATGTTGACTGATAATGACTAACAACATGTGCACGCGACTATCATCAGGAATTATCACGTCCACAACAATAGCGTTCTCCAACGAAACATTCTGAAACAGTTGGACATTTTATTTAGGGACAATCCATGACTGACCTCGGTTTTCTGTGTGTGCTCTGTGTGTCATCGTTTTCGCCAAATTTTGCTAGCACCACCTTAGTTTGTAAAACTTAACTTAAACATCTCCTCTTCCACAGTTACAGTTAGTGAAAATAATTATTTATATTAGATCACTGAAATCTAACATATTGAATAAGACATTGTTGAAATTTAGCCGGCAAATACAATAACAAGAAGTCTCGGATCTAACATAAAAGGCGAACTACAAGAGCTCCTGCAAGGAAGAATGAAATCGACACGCTTCTACACCTGCTTAAGTACGAAAATTTGTGTGAGGTAAGATGGATGAAAAAATTTTAAAATATCGACGGAATGGTATTAAGTAATGTAGCAGTTCAGACAATATCCAAAACACAGAAGAAATGGTAACCAGTAGAATTCCCTCAATTTTTAAAAAGTATTAATTATCCGTACATTTATCATTGTGGCTCACTTCATAAATTACAATCCCGAATATCCCAGAGATGACACATCATTTGAAGAACTAATATGAGCTGTATCTTTTTTCGAAAGTGAAATATATCATTCCAACGCTTATGTATCACCTCAGACGCTACAAATCAGAAAGCATGTAATTGATCTCTGTTGAAATGTCTATGTATCGAATCATGCATATGTTCTCATAAAGACACATTCTCTTCATTTTTCTTCTGTACAGGACAAGCAGGGAGAAACTTTGTAACCGGCTACAAACAACATAAGGATGCCTTACCATTCAAAAACTTTAAAGGAAGTCCAACTTTCCTAACTAAAAATATCTCGGAAATTCTTTAATGAACAAACTGAATCAACAGAGCACATTTTTCATCAAGAATTTTCAATACATCTTGGCACCAAACACTCTCGAAAATAGATAGTAATTTGACCTATTCCTCCTCTAGCATAACTTATTATTTCACCAATCCACAACCAGGACCTAAACACGTATACATATAATTTTACAAAATATTAATATCTTTTTTTATGTTTCGATTATTTTAGTTATTATAGTTCAGTCTGATTAATTCTCACGTAACAGCTTTTAAAAGTCAAAGTTGATAGCTGATAAATCTCTGCGGCAGCGCCATGTGTATGGTGGACCAATGTCCTCTTTGTTTTTGATAATGCAATATGAACCAGATCGATGGCAGCCCTGTGAACAGTTCCACAGAGTGTAAAATATCACCGCCACCCCAACACCACTCACCAAGGCTGAAGGGAAATTGAGAATGGAAAACAAAGAAGCAGCTAGTCGGCCGTTATGGCCGAGCGGTTCTAGGCCCTTCAGTCCGGAATCACGCTATTGCTTTGGTCGTAGGTTCGAATCCTGCCTCGGGCATGAATGTGTGTGATGTCCTTAGGTTAGTTAGGTTTAAGTAGTTCTAAGTTCTAGGGGACTGATGACTTCAGATGTTTAGTCCCATAGTGCTCAGAGCCATTTTTTAGAGGGACAGTGTTAGCCACAGATGGCACCTGGCACCTGTTTGGCATATTAACTGGCCCCTGGAAAGTCTTTCGCCGCTTGCCACGCCTAGAGGCGACTTCCCACCATACCACAGGTGAGGATCAAACTCAATGCGATCAGTAACTGAGCTGGTCACTGGTGTGGACACATCAGCGGGCTCGTGGGTCGTGTGGGACGTCCGTTGGATCCCCACAAGCGGTCCATAACAGTGATGCCCATCCACTGCATCCTCAAGCTGTGTAACCGAAGCCGTCACAGCCTGGAGCTGAGTCCGAAGTATTACCATCCCATCTCACATCCGCACTCAGCGATCTCAGTCCCTATCCATACTAAAGACCATGCACAACTACACTACACAGACAAGGAACCACCAACATGTGATACAGAACTCTGCTGTAGACACTGGCTAGAAAAGAAGAACTGTATCTAATGAATTAGATTAACATGCAGAGATTCAGAAACTAAACGACCAAAGCACTCTGATGAGACTTAATAATGGATTGAGAACTTGTGTCACAAAATTGGTTTACTTTCCAAAGAAAACAAAACGTGAGAACTGTGACTATTATATATTAAATTAACATGCAGAAATTCTTCAATCGTAGAATAATTTAGACGTCTAAATATTTATTTCTAGCCGTCGGTTGTGCACAAAAGTATGAGAAAGTATGATACAGCACTGTTATCCAGATGTTCACAAGTGCTGACTAAACATAATAGAGTTGTAACATTTTAGATGTCGTACCACAGAAGAATGTTGAAAATTAGGTGGACTTCTAAAATAAAGAACAAGTAGATTCGCCGTAGAATCGGCTAAGAAAGGAACGCTGGCAAGATCAATGACAAGAAGAAGAGACAGGATGGTAGGGCCTGTTTTAAAACATGAGGGACCAAATTCCATGGTACTAGAGTGATCTGTGAAGGGGAAAAACTGTAGTGGAAGACAGAGTTTGGAACACATACAACAAACAAAACTGAAGATGCAGGCTGCAAATGTAGTCTGAGATGAAGAGGTTAGCTCAGGAGAGGTATCATTGATAGGCTGCATAAAACCAGTCAGAAGACTGATGACTCAAAAAATGTGCTGCCAGGCCTGTACGTTTATGACCTTAATATTGCACATGAGAATGTCTGTGTGTGTGTGTGTGTGTGTGTGTGTGTGTGTGTGTGTGTGTGTGTGTGTGGGTGTGCAAGTTTGTGTGTGTGGGTGTTTTGCTGATATGTTAGGTATGGAAAAACTGGAAGTTACACAATTTATGTATTTTTTTAAATAAATAATTTAGAACAAAGCGCAAACAATTCAGATCCTTCAGATAATTTTCATCCCGGCCAAGATGCCTGCTTCTGGGGCTACACTGTGATTGGCCATTATATTTTATTAATTCCTATAATACTACGATGTGACTGACTGCTCTCGTTGCTGGGGGGAGAGGGGAGGAGAAGGAGGCAGGAGGGGATCGACTGCAAAGCACCACTGGGATATTTACCCCATTATTATAATTTTTGAATTGATCTTTGAATTTTTGAACTTCTTTTTAAATTTTTTTAAATTCCTGCCGGCGCCATCTTGCATTTTAAATTCCCCTCCAGTATCATTTTGAGGATGTCATGCCTTTAAGGGCATTGATGAAGTCATTGCCCCTGGCATGTAAGCTAGCCCCTCTCTCTGCATGTAGGCAACTCGACAAGCAAAGGGTTAAGTGAGCCAAGGAGTCGGTAGTCTTACCATTAAGGTGTTATAAGAACTACGTATTCCTGAAGGTAGACTTATGATTCTAGCGGAAATAAAAGAAATTTCGTTAAGGAATACTTAAGAAACCAAATGAATGTCATGTTTTCAGATACTTCCACTGTACTGCCTTATGGTATCGGTGATAAAATCACACCGATAATGTACATTTTCCAGGTTGCACACATACACACATAGTTCTTAGGGGTATTTTGATTCACAGTAAAAAACACCAAGTAAATGTAATAACGGTAATATGTGGCAGATAAACAAACAGAATGGGATATTTACCAAATAATTAAATAGTGAATGAGGTGCAGGTGAATGTGACAGATATAGCTCACCATAGAAAGGTGTAGGTGTTTCGATGAAATGACTTGTTTTTCGTCGAGCCGTTGAATATAAAACAAGAACTTACAAAACGGTTAAAGGTAAACCAACAGAGTGAAATAGTCGTTACACTAATAAAGGAATGAAAGAGCTGTAAATACACATGGTGGATACAAATGGACATCAAAAGCTGCAGGTAAGTACGAAGTACATCACGTTTTCCCTGTGGCCGCTCGTGAGTGTACATTCTGGGTGTTCACCAAGTTTTAGATTCAGATAAATATGAGAATTTGAAATTAATACCATATGCTTTCTAACAGTCATGCTTATCGACATATTAATACAACTAAAGCTATTGACAATTATAATAATGGCAGTGGTAATAATAATAATAATAATAATAATAATAATAATAATAATAATCAGAGAAAAAAGAAAAAAATGTTTTCGTTGAATTTTGATACTTTGTTCCCAGTTAATAACAATTTAAGACAAGAATGAAATAATGTTTAAGCTTTCACTTTTCTCAATTACGAATTTTTGTGTATGATTCTGTAATTTCTTCTTTTTTCGGAAAATGTTCAAAATCTATAACACATGCATTAGCTAACGAATTAACTTCAGGACTAAAACTCAACATTCACACTTTGCACCAACATAACACATTAATGATCATTATATAATTCTTTGTTAGATGTTCGCTTGCAGTCACGTTTATCTGATTTCGTCACTTCCTCAGCCAATGGATTTGGTCCAGAAGGCTCTGGTTCCTTTGTACTAAACTTTCCTGGTGATTTTCTTTTCTGTTAGCACTTCAAACAGATTCAGTAGAAATCATGTTGACACCGATGCAGCAGCCAGCAGAGGCACAAGTAACAACAGGGAAGTAACCGATTTTAAGACAGTTTGGAGTTACGAAGCAGGCGCGAATAATCTACATTCATTGGCGTGCATTGTTCTTGCCAGCATTCCTCTCTTCGCCGATTCTACGGCGAATCTACTTGTTCCTTATTTTACAAGTCCATCTAATTTTCAACATTCTTCTGTGGTTCGACATCTGAAATGTTACGACTCTATTGTGTTCAGTCAGCACTTGTGAACATCTGGATAACAGTCCTGTACCATACTTCAGTGCACAATTAAAATTAAATATTTGCACTTCTAAATTATTCTACAGATATTTTCCAAGTGTCACTATGTCCTCCATACATTTAAAATGACTCCAAAACTTCTCCAGCAACACAAAAAATTTCAGTATTATGACAAGTGCAAAAAACTTAATTTCACCACCCTCATAGATATTCGTTAAAATTCTTATCTAATACGCGTCTGAGGACTCTGAAATTAAGAACCCCAATGCTACTTCCAAATCTAAATTTCTTCAAAACAAGTGTAGCTAAAATATTTCATCGTAAGTAGGTATTTGACATTCGACTTTTAAGCCTTGTGATGCGAAATTCCGACACGAGCCTGACTAAGCTTATAACTAGACATATGTTGACTAAAAGACTATGAAGTAGCAGCAGGCCTAAAAGACAGGCCACCTTTTGTGTTTATGGTGAGCAATTCACTTCCAGTATTCCTATCAAGCTGGAGCAGCATAGTGCATACGATGCACCGTCGGGATCCTCCAATGCGGTGAACAGCCCGCCACAGTGGTGTCTCAGCGAACGTGCCCCAGTCTTTAATGCCTGGTGCCGCCTCCCTCCGAAAGCTAGGCTGATTCTCTTCAACCAGTTCTCTCTGTATTGCAATTATAAACACGTGCCTTCCGGTACGTGTCTCAATGTCACAGTTAGCACACCTATCGAAACATCAGATCTCAGTGCGCACGTTAGCAGTGGCTTGGGAGCCAGAGCATCCCTTGAAAAAAAACGCAGGTATTTCTGGGATACCTGGGCGTCAGACGTCAGGCCATAATGACCCATTGCGGCGAGTGTCACGAAAAGGTTTTCATCCGCAGGCTGAAGCGGTATTCATTATCGGGGCTATCTGTGAAAGCTGAGGCATGTCTCTTCTCTGTAATAATAAATAACTAGTACCCTGTGCCGATACGATTCCGTGAAATAGCTGTAGAAACTCTGGCGCCTACCTCTGTATCGAACTGTCTCGTGTTCCACTGAGCGCGCCTCCTACAGGACATCGGTCTAACCCTGCTGCTATGGTTCGTCCAGCAAAATCCACCCACAGGGCGACTGGTGACCAAGACTTTGCCTGTTATCCAGCATTCCATAAAACTGCGGCGGTGACGCTGCAACGAACTGCCTCGTGTCCTGTTAAGTGCATCTCGCACAGGACACCCAAAGGTCATAAAGGTCATGGTAAATGTGAGATTTTTCAGAATATTTGATAGGGTAACTAATACGATAACCTATATTCTTGTACAAAGTCTTTATTAATTTATTCATGTGCAGGTAATTTACATACAGGAAACAACTCTCCTTTTATTTTTGTTGGGAATTATTTTGATAATATCTATCTTAATTTCCAATTTATAATGTAAATCTACTTCTGACTCGTATACGCGTAATTCTTTATCCAACAAGTAATTCGCCAAAATCAAAGAAGGTACGTTCCCGAATTCTAATGTATATCTAAATTTTTTCCTTATAATTCTCTTTTCTATGGCAGTAACAAATACTGTAGCTATGTCCCTATTTACAATTTTTCTACTTGAGAACACTCTCGAAATTTAAGTTAGCCTTTCATTTACTGCATAATAAAGGCATTCCACGAATCTTGGTTCAATGTCGTCAACTTTACACCACATTCTTGTGTAATTACTGTACCAAACGTTAACTTTACAGTTCTTCCAAAAAATGGTCATTACATGTAATTATTGTCTCGTTTTTAATTTCTGAAAATTTATATTCTATTGCTAGACGCACACTGTCCAGTTCGCCATATTAAAACACAATTTTTCCTGACACAAATTTTCTTTCCAAATTCGGTTGATGTTTATAAACAGATTTTTCAGCTTGGTTTTCTTTAACGTGGTAGTAGATGCTGTCATATCCACCATTCTCTGCAGTTACTCCTGAAGATATTCTGTTTACACTGCTGTTTACAGCAAATATTTATATCTTGTATTCCCATGTTGTACCCAGATTTTTCCATATACTTAAGGTAATTTCTAAGCTTTTCTTGCGCTTCTGCAATGGTTTCTTCTTTTTCCATTATCAGTTTATATTCTTCCTTTATTGCAATTCTTTTCACCAGATACTCAAGTTTTCGGTTTTTTCTTATATGTCTATTTTCACTTTTGTTTTTCATAGAAGGAAGACATTAACTGTGGTTAGTGGAGTGATTTCTTTAATAAGAGGTGGTTTAAGCCTATGCAATAGATTACTCTTTTTCTTAAAACCTATGGAAGAACATTACTCATGGGAGCTAATTCTAATTGGGAAATATCTATATTGATCGGTATTGTGGAGAATAATGTCCTATATTGAGAAAATCATGTTACTCTAGCTTTAAAATTATGTATACTAATTTATATTACTTATATGTACAATAGTTTTCTAATTTATGGAGTCTGTGTTATCTACTTCCACACAGTTTACAGGTGAGTAATGAAAACTATACGCAGATAGAACATGGTTTACAATCTTTTCTCGATCTTAAACATCTGGAATTCCTTGTACACCAGACAACTTTCAAATATTCGTATTTCCACAGTAAGGAAATTGTAAAACATTGTTAAGCACAACGCTGCAGCTGTTCAGTGAGTTGTTTCTTAGTTTTCACTACATGGAAGCGACTGGCACAGAGTACAGTGAAACCCGTCGTAAATATCGTTTATTAGTCTTTAGCGCAATTCTACAATCTTCTGCAATGTAGTTACATCTCATTCTGCTCTTACCTCAACTGACTGTACATTTGAACCTCCTTCGTTCAGTCATAATCTTCACTATTCCGATTTTGCCGCCTCAGATAGGCAACAACCAAGCAGAGAGACACACACACAAGGTACTGCACAATTCAGGGGTGGACGAGACGTGCAGATTGTATGGTCCAAGTTATCACTGTGTTGGTATGAGAAGGCTATCATAATTACTACCAGTGAATACGCGTTGCAACTGATCCGGCAAATCTACGATTAATCGTAGGACAAAGAAAAGGAATAAAGGACACATGAAAATGTATTGGTAAATTCGAAAGGATGAAAGTGTAGTTAAGTGATAACAAATGCCATTAGATGGGAAATCCCTTTCTAAAGTGGAATATACATAAACTGTTGGTGGAGGGGGGGGGGGAGGGGGCAGGTGTGAAAGGAAAGGGAAGGTATTATTGATGTCAGCTGCATTGAAACAAACGGAATCAGCGGCGAAGAGTGAAAATGTGTACTGGATCAGGATTCAAACCTAGGATCGCCTGCTTACTGCGCGTGTGTTCTGTGCAACTGCACGGACTACATCGGCACGCCTCACGGCCGAACCAGGTTCCCACCGAGCGCCATCAACCCGCAGTCTCTGTCCATTTCCTTCATGCTCGTTAGTCAGAGATTTCCACAGAAAGTCGGACGTATTTGCCAATCTAGGCGAATCAGTTACACGTATGAATGCATGATGTATGTTCTTTGTATATGCAGAATATTTGATAACGTTCGACTCATACTGTATACAGATTAGTGAATCTGCTGATAACAGACTGCAGTTTTGGAAGTGTTGGAGTTTTTCCGTCTGGCTACAAATGGTAGTGAAGAGAGGACACAGTAAGCACAACTACTGACTGTTCTCAAAGTCAAAGAAGCAATGACAGGATGTTTTACGGAAGAACATTGATGCTGTCACGGAGAATACATCTACATCTACATTTATACTCCGCAAGCCACCCAACGGTGTGTGGCAGAGGGCACTTTACGTGCCACTGTCATTACCTCTCTTTCCTGTTCCAGTCTCGTATGGTTCGCGGGAAGAACGACTGTCTGAAAGCCTCCGTGCGCGCTCTAATCTCTCTAATTTTACATTCGTGATATCCTCGGGAGGTATAAGTAGGGGGAAGCAATATATTCGATACCTCATCCAGAGACGCACCCTCTCGAAACCTGGCGAGCAAGCTACACTGCGATGCAGAGCGCCTCTCTTGTAGAGTTTGCCACTTGAGTTTGTTAAACATCTCCGTAACGCTATCATGGTTACCAAATAACCCTGTGACGAAACGCGCCTCTCTTCTTTGGATCTTCTCTATCTCCACCGTCAACCCGATCTGGTACGGATCCCACACTGATGAGCAATACTCAAGTATTGGGCAATACTCAAGTATAGGTCGAACGAGTGTTTTGTAAGCCACCTCCTTTGTTGATGGACTACATTTTCTAAGGACTCTCCCAATGAATCTCAACTTGGTACCCGCCAAGTATTGAGCAATACTCAAGTATAGGTCGAACGAGTGTTTTGTAAGCCACCTCCTTTGTTGATGGACTACGTTTTCTAAGGACTCTCCCAATGAATCTCAACTTGGTACCCGCCTTACCAACAATTAATTTTATATGATCATTCCACTTCAAATCGTTCCGCACGCATACTCCCAGATATTTTACAGAAGTAACTGCTACCAGTGCTTGTTCCGCTATCATATAATCAAACAATAAAGGATACAGTAGGAAAGGATACAGTAGGGAAGATGAAAAACCATAAAAAGGAGAAAATATCTCGCTTCTACAAATATGAGAAACTTACAGAAAACATCCAAACTCGAAAAAAGATGTGTAGACAAGAAATTGGAGAGTGTATCATGTTAGTTCCTGTGTACAAAAGCACGACACTAGCAATTTGCAATCGCTGAGGTCTGTTTAATGCTGCAGGAAACCAATGTTTGTGAGCAGGATAGCCGGCCGGTGTGGCCGTGCGGTTCTAGGCACTTTAGTCTGGAACCGCGTGACCGCTACGGTCGCAGGTTCGAATCCTGCCTCGGGCATGGATGTATGTGATGTCCTTAGGTTAGTTAGGTTTAAGTAGTTCTAAGTTCTAGGGGACTGATGACCACAGATGTTAAGTCCCATAGTGCTCAGAGCCATTTGAACCATTTTTTTTTGCAGAATGGTAGCTGATGTGGTGACAGTGTGGACAGCTACGGCCACCATCTTACTGTCATAGTCTCAAGGCTCTTTCCCGATAAAATTCGAAGCAACACAATTCATAATTTGAAAGCAAACTCAGACTGTGATGACAATGTGATTAAACCTATGTCCTCCACCCGTCCACAGACTGGGGCAGCGGCTTCTAAGCAGAGGACCGTCACCTGGGAACTTTCACAAAGGAAGAAAAGAGGTTAAAAGTCTCGTAGGTAACTGGTTTTTACCGTAACACTCACAAAAGGAGAGAGCAATTACCCCATCTGCAATAAAGTTTTGCCCTCACTGCAGACCCGCAAAGATCGATATCATCAGCATACTTCCAGACGGAGCTGCGATAGTGTCTTCATTGGATACACTGATACCCACTAGAGGGGAATGGAAAATGGTTCCTTCCATGGAAGTCGTACATCTCACATTGTAAACTGATATTTCGTTTGATTTGACCGGGAAATGAATCCATTACCACTCTTTGGCAGACAGTATGTCTTTCAGTCAGATGGTTCAACTTCAAGTTCATGTATGACCAAGTGGAACAGTGGCTGAGGAATTCTATGAACATTACGTTCCTACCAGTGGGAACAGGTACAGATTTCATTCCGTAACAGAACAACCATAGAGTAAGAAGAGGAATATACACAAAGGCAAATAAGGTGCTTGGTCACTCTTGCAACCTAAATCCCATCAAGTTAATTAGGAATGTTATCAGCAGCATACGTTTATCAGTGCCATAACTTGTGGAGTGCCAGTGATAGGTTGCTGTGGAGTGGGAAATTTATATAGACATCTAGAAAATATTTTTACCACGCATTGAGACATGTTATATACAGAAATGGCTTAGAAAGAAGAAAGGTGCCAGGTATTAAGAAACAGGAACGAAACAAAATAAAATATGCTCAAAGGTCTGTACACAAAAACAGATATTGGGGAAACAACAATAGTATAATAAGACTAAAGTATAAAGTATACTCACATACTACATTTCAGGTAAAGACCTCTAAAAAAACGGACAAAAGGACAAAAGACTGTGTGTGTGTGTGTGTGTGTGTGTGTGTGTGTGTGTGTGTGTGTGTGAGAGAGAGAGAGAGAGAGAGAGAGAGAGAGAGAGAGAGAGAGAGAGAGAGAGAGTGTGTGTGAGAGAGAGAGAGAGAGAGAGAGAGTGCAAATCGGCACTACAGACATAGAAAAATGAGTGGGATACGGAACTTGACACATGCAATGCCAGATGGCACATTCAGAGAACTTGGGTGAACTTGAATAAAGGAGAATTTTTCACAAAGGGCCTCAGATACAGGGCTTGCTGTACTCGTCACTACCCGTACACTCCAACAGCATGACTCCTGGCACTGTTAACCAAACCGACCGGTACGATTCAGCCAGCGCTGCTCTGTGCAGTCGCGGCCGCAATATCTGCGTTGTGCTCCCAACTGGATCGCCATCGCGCTGCCACATTGTTCGCTCTAAGCCGCCAACTGCGCTGTGTCCTCTTGCCCATGGCCCCTTGACTCACTCGTTCTGCTGTTTCCGGACAGACCACAAACCCTCACTCCAGTCGACAGGTCATGCGCGCTTTTGTCACTACACGCAGCATTGTCTGACGATTCCGACGCTCTCTCGCCTTCAGTGAGAAAACTGACAACAGCTTTGGTGCCTTCTCCTGGGCAGAGCAGGAACTCAGCTGTGCCACGATAGTGAAGACACAGTACCTTGCTGCTAGCAGCCCACCATTGCTAGACGCTAACTGCACTGGAAGTGGAAGGTACAAACCGTATTTCCATTTCGTGTATGTCCAGTTTTATTGTTTGGGGACAAACAGATTCATTGTTAATTGTCAAATTTTTTCATCCACTTGGTTCACATCTCACAATTAATGGTTGAAACAATAATCTCTTTGGCTTAAACGCTTCACTTACATATTCTGCTTCACATCTCCAAATGACATAGCAGATGCAAGGATTTTACTGATGACTGTGGCTTCACCCACATGTCCCCTTCTCTGTGACCACCGACATGAATCTCGAATTTCTGTCTATCTCTTTCTCACCACTCTCCCTGTCTCTTCATCACTTCTTCTGGCTGCTATTATCCGTTTCCTCTCAGCTCGACTGTTGATTGACACAGACCGCCGACATTTAAAGAGTGTCACAATGTGTAATAGGCAGACATCTATATAGACCATCACACAGGAATTACAAACTGCATCAGAAACCACTGCAGGTACTACGACAGTTAGGCGGGAGGTGAGAGAACTTGGATTTCATGGTCGAGCGGCTGTTTGTAACCCACATATCACGCCGATAAATGCCAAACGACGCCCCGCTTGGTGTAAGGAGCATAAACAAAAACTCAACTGGCTCTAAGAACATAGGACTTAACATCTGAGGTCATCAGATCTCTAGACTTAGAGCTACTTGAACCTAACTAACCTAAGGACATCACACACAACCATACGCAAGGCAGGATTCGAACCTGCTACCGTAGCAGCAGCGCGGTTCCAGACTGAAGCGCCTAGATCCAGTCGGTCACAGCTGCCGGCTGGAGCGTAAACATTGGATGATTGAACAGTGGAAAAATGCGTGTGGAGTGACGAATCACGGTTCACAATGTGGAGATCCCACGGCAGGATGTGGGTATGGGGAATGAACGGTGAACGTCTTGTGCCAGGGTGTGTAGACATAAAAGTAAAATTTGGCGGCGGTGGTGTTATGATGTGGTCGTGTTTTTCATGGAGGGGGCTTGCACCCCCCATTGTTTTGTGTGGCACGATCACAGCACAGGCATACATTGATGTTTTAAGCACGTTCTCGCTTCCCACAGTTGAAGAGCACTTCGGGGATGGCGATTACATCTTTCAACACGATCGAGCACCGGTTCATAATGCACGGCCTGTGGCGGAGTGCTTACGCGGCAGTAACATCCCTGTAACTGACTGGCCTGCACAGAGTTCTGAGCTGAATCTTATAGAAAACCTTTGGAATGTTTTGGAACGGCGACTTCGTGCCAGGCCTCACCGACCAACATCGATACCTCTCCTCAGTGCAGTACTCCGTGAAGAATGGGCTGGCATTCCCCAAGAAGCCTTCCAGCACCTGACTAAACATTGCCTGCGAGGGTGGAGACTGTCATCAAGGCTATGGGTGGGCCAACACGATATTGAATTCCAGAAATACCGATGGAGGGGGAGCCGAACTTGTATCTGCATCTACATATACATCTACATGGATACTCTGAAAATCACATTTAAGTGCCTGGCAGAGGGTTCATCGAACCACCTTCACAATTCTCTATTATTCCAATCTCGTATAGCGCGCGGGAAGACGAGCACCTATATCTTTCCGTTCGAGATCTGATTTCCCTCATTTTATCGTTGTGATTGTTTCTCCCTATGTAGGTCGTGTAAACAAATTGTTTCCGCATTCTGAGGAAAAATTGGTGATTGGAATTTCGTGAGAAGATTCCGTCTTAACGGATAACGCTTTTCTTTTAATGGTGTCCAGCCCAAATCCTGAATCATTTCTGTGACACTGTCTCCTATACTTAGCGATAATACAAAACGTGCTGCCCTTCTTTGAACTTTTTCTATGTACTCCGTCAGTCCTATCTGGTAAGCACCCCACACCGCGCAGCAGTATTCTAAAAGAGGACGGACAAGCGTAGTATAGGCAGTCTCAGTAGTAGATCGTTATATTTTCTAACTGTGCTGCCAATAAAACACAGTCTTTGGTTAGCCTTCCCCACAACATTTTCTGTGTGTTCCTTCCAATTTAAGTTGTTCGTAATTGTAATACCCAGTAGGTATTTAGTTGAATTTACGGCTTTCAGATTAGACTGATTTTTGTGTAACCGAAGTTTAACGAATTGGATGACTTCACAGTTTTCGATATTGAGCTTCAACTGTCGATTTTCGCACCATTCAGATTTTTTTTATAAATCGTTTTGCAATTTGTTTTGATCTTCTGATGACTTTATTAGTTGATAAACAACAGCGTCATCTGCAAACAACTGAAGACGGCTGCTCAGGTTGTCTCCCAAATTGTTTATATAGATAAAGAATAGCAAAGGGCCTATAACACTACCTTGGAGACACCAGAAAACACTTCTGTTTTACTCGATGAGTTTCCATCAGTTACTAACAACTGTGATCCCTCTGACAGGAAATCACAAATCCAGTCACATATATTCAGACGATATTCTATAAGCGCGCACTTTCACTACAAGCCCCTCGTGTGGTACATTGTCAAAAGCCTACCGGAAATACAGAAATAAGGAATCGATCTGAAAACCCTTGTCAATAGCACTCAAGGCTTAATGTGGAAAAAGAGCTAGTTGTGTTTCTCAGGAACGATGTTTTCTAAACACATGTTAACTGTGTGTTAATATACAGTTTTATACGAGGTAAATCATAATCTTTGAACACAATATATGTTCCAAAATCCTGCTGCATATCGACGTTAACGATATGGGCCTGTAATTTAGTGGATTACTCCTACTACCTTTCTTGAATACTGGTGTGATCTGTGCAACTTTCCAGTCTTTGGGTACGGATCTTTCGTCGAGCGAACGGTTGTATATGATTGTTAAGTATGGAGCTAACGCATCAGAATACTCCAAAAGGAACCTAATTGGTATACAGACCATAAGACTTTTATTAAGTGATTTAAATTGCTTCACTACTCCGAGGATATTAACTTCTACGTTAATCATGTTAGCAGCTGTTCTCGATTCGAATTCTGCAAAATTTACTTCGTCTATTTCTCTGGAGGCATTTCGGAAGGGTGTGTGTAGTAACTCTGCTATGGCAACACTGTCTTCGATAGTATCTCCAGTGCTATCGCGCAGAGAAGGCATTGATTGTTTCTTGCCGTTAACATGCTTCACATACGACCAGAATCTCTTTGGATTTTCTGCGAGGTTTCGAGACAAAGTTTCGGTGTGGAAACTGTTATAAGCATGTCGCATTGAAGTCTGTGCTAAATTTCGATCCTCTGTAAAAGATCACCAATCTTGGGGATTTTGCGTCTGTTTAAATTTGGCATGTTTCGTTGTTTCTGCAACAGTGTTCTAACCCGTTTTGTGTACCAAGTAGGATGAGCTCCGTCGTTTGTTCCTTTGTCTGGTATGAATCTCTCAATTTCTGCCGATGCTATTTCTTTGAATTTAATCCACATCTGGTCTACACTTATATTATTAATTTGGAATGAGTGGAGATGGTGTCTCGGAAGGCGTCAAGTGAATTATTATCTGCTTTTTTGAATAGGTATATTTTTCGCTTATTTTTCGAGGATTTGGGGTTTACAACATTCACTCTCGTTACGACAACCCTGTGTTCACTAATCCCTTCCACTCGACCACAGGTGAGGGGTCAACCTCAGTGCGAGCAGTAACTGGGTTTGCCACCGGTGAGGACAGATCGGAGGACTCGGACGCGCTGGACATCCACTGGATTCCCACTATCGGCCCACAACAGTGGTTCCCATCCAGTGCAGCCTCACGCTGTCTAACCGAAACTATGAAGCTGGGATCGAAGGGTCACCAACTCGGCTCGGATCCACCCACAACAATCGCAGTCCCTGTCCGTACTGAAGACTGTGGAAAACTAAACTGTGCAGATAAACGGACTATCGGTACGTGCTGCGCAACTCTACTGTAGACCCTGACGAAAACGCAGGAACTGTGTCGGATAATACGCAGGTATTCAAAAACCTAACTAGCGAAGCACCAAGGTGAAACCAAATTAATCGCCCCTGATGGCTCTGAGCACTATGGGACTCAACTGCTGTGGTCATTAGTCCCCTAGAACGTAGAACTACTTAAACCTAACTAACCTAAGGACATCACACACATCCATGCCCGAGGCAGGATTCGAACCTGCGACCGTAGCAGTCCCACGGTTCCGGACTGCGCGCCTAGAAAATCGCCCCTGATTAGGAACTTGTAATATGTCGCAAAATCGGTTTACTTTCTGTCGCAAAAAAAAGCGCGAGAACTCTGGCTATTAGATATTAAATTTACATGCAGGAACTCAAGAAACTGAACTATGAAAGTGCACAGATGGTACAATAAAATCCGCTCCTGGTTAGGAAATCGTAAATGTCACAAAAGTGGTTACTACCCTGCTGCAGCGTCTGTCTCGGTCGGCTACTACTCATTTTCAGCCCTGTGTCCGGATACTTTTTATCACATAGTATATATAATCTAACTTAATTATACCAGGTGGCCCATGTAAGCTGTCGTCCGTAGTTTTGAGTTGAGTCTTCACTGCTAGCCAAGGAGCCATACAAGCGAATATCCACGAGTAGTGCCACAATCTGCGTGCATTTTCTTTCTGGTTCCAATATGAGAAGGTCGAGTTTCCGTCTGTTTGCAGTTTAAGTCAGGTCTTACAGTCAAATAGATAACAACTGCAATGTATTCCAGAGAAGACTACATCGATAAGATATCGATCTGTTGCGAGAACCACCGCAATGCATCTGAAGACCGAAGGCTGTATTCACAATATTTGTACAATGTGACATCTACATTCCGCACATATTTTTAGATCTACAGAGCATTCCAGGTATGTCGTGGAAAGACGAATTCATGACGCAGCCGATGCTGGAAGGAGGGTTACTGAGTATTTTGAAGCACATCCCACGCAAAGTAAGCATTGCTTAAACGGAAATAACAAGTATGTAAAATTGAGGATAAACGAAAGGGCTATTGTGCTTTGCATTTAGGTTGCAGTTTTATTTGTATCTATAATAATATAGTTATAGTTATTGATCTTATAGAAGTCATAAAATTTCACCCAGTAACACCTATTTCTCATCATAATTAAGACAAAGAAGACCTGCATCGGATCTGTGGATATCGAAGTCTTTGGAACAAAAGATTATGGAGGAACAAAAATGGCATACCTTTAAGCTGCACTTACAGTATCGATCGCAGACGTCACGTAAATAAACTAGGCTTAAATCTGAGTTTCATCTGGCAGATTTTATGGGGACTGAATGCTATTGTAAAGGGGCCACATCTGATAGCAGTGTAAACGGCCCGTGTAAACAGGTGCGGGACTCCACTGCATGTCCTCAGATTCGAACGTAGGTTGTCCCTCTGTTGTTCCTAATCTACATAAACAATTTCGGAGAGAATCTGAGCAGTCCTCTTAGACTGTTCGCAGATGATACTGTCTTTTACCGTCGTGAAGTGTCACCAGATAATCAAAACCAATGGCAAAATGATTTAGACAAAATATATGTTTGGTGCAAACAGTGACATTTGACTCAAAATAGTGCAAAGTGTGAAGCGATTCACATGAGACTAAAAATAATTCTCTAAAATTCAGTTAAAGGATGAATCGTACATACCTAAGGATTGTAAACTCAACTAGATTACAATTACGAATAACTTAAATTGGAACGATTTCATAGATAATATTATGGAGAAAGCAAACCAAAGACTGCAGCTTATTGGGAGAACACTGGGAAAATTTAGCACGTTTACTAAAGAACCGGGTTACACTACGCTTGTCCATCGCCTTCTGGAGTACTGTTGTGTGGTGTTTCAGCCACATGAGATGGGATTGATGGAGGACATCGTAAAAGTTCAAAGAAGGACAGATAGTTTTATATTACCACTAAAAAAGGGAGGGAGTGCCTTGGATATGCCACTCGAATTGGAGTGGCAGTCATTAATACAAAGCCGTTTTTCGCTGCGGCAGGACCTTCTCATAACTTTCAATCACCAACTTTCTCCTCAGGGTGTGAAAATATTTTGTTGGTGCCCATCTACATAGGAGTAAAATAAGAGACATCAGATGCCGTACGGTAAGGTTTAAGTATTCATTTTTCCCGCGCACTGTTCGAGAGTGGAACTGTAGAGAAGTAGATTAAATGTGGTTCGATAAACCCTCTGCTAGTCACTTAACTGTGAATTTCAGAGTAATCAAGTACACGTAGGTGTAGAGGAGAGATCAATGACCGCGTTAGGCTAGCGGCAAGTCGAACCATACACTGCATCACGATCAGAGTTCAGTAGTATTATGCTATTGGGAACATACATATGCGCTTTCATGTGACCTATTGGAGTAATAGAAGGCATGGCGGCAGTGGATAATGTGAAAAATAATACGGACGAGTTAAATCCGTTGGTACTGGTGTCTTCCCCGTGGGCGATGGTACCTTCCAGTAACATACCTGTCCGAGCCATCAGGAAAGAATCATGATACAGTGGTTTGAGCAGCACAATAGTGAGCTCATCGTGATATCCTAACCGCCATATTCCTCTGATATGAGTCCTACAGAAGATATCGTAGACGCAGTTGGGCGCCATCTCCGCACGTTCGAGTGCGTGCTCAAAAGGAATGCATCCGAATTTTTCATGTGAAAACTCCTAAATCTTTTTAAATAAATTAACTTTATTAGCATTCTACATGTTTATTCTTCATGTCTACATTCGTATTTCTCAATATAGTCATCTTGCCGACGAACGTATTTCTCCGAACGAGAGACCAGTTTGTTGATACCGTTACTGCAGAAAGTTCGACTTTCCTGATGAAGCCACAGCCTCACCTCTTCTTGTACCGCTTCATCACTGTCAAACTGAAGTTCTAGAAGATGTTCGTTAAGTTTTCGAAGCAGATGAAAATCGGATGTGGCCAAATGACGAGTGTATAGATTATAGAGCATGATCTATGACAGTGAACCCAAGGCGTCGTATTGTAGGAGATGTCGCAGCGTTCGTGTGTGGTCTAGCATTGTCAAGCCGTCTTTCCATGTGTAGACTAACTCTTCAAATTCGTGCTTTCAGTTTTCTCAGACTCTGACGCACCGATATTGTTGCGTCATACACCGCCAACTGAAACGCTGCAATTCGAAGCCGTCTACCAGCAGAGGGTTCCGACTTGCTTTTGCGAAACGGGAAGTCTACCCAGTAATTTACATGACATGTACATGATTTTTAAAACAGAATCAAAAATTCGGAGACATTACTTTTCAGCACGGTCTCCTAGACATTTCCCGTCCCGTTCTTTCGAAAACCTATAAAAACTTGTTGAATCCATGCCACGCAGAATGGCTGGCCTATTGAGTTACAAATGTAAACCAATACGCTATTGCGTGACGGATCATAACGATTTGTCTCCTCAGTGCATAACGTGTTATAAAGTCATTTTCTGACATTTAGCGAAAACACTGCTGCTTTCACGCTACATTTTGTGTAGAATGTTAGCCCTGAATCACATATTTATTTTGACAACGTTAATAGACAGTAATTCACCGCTTATTTTTCACATCAGAGAGCAGTTACTAGAATGATTAAATCTGTCATGTTAACTGATTCTTTCAATACAGTCTAGCAGAAAAAAGCTACAACTATTAATGTAAAACACTAAATTGTAGTTGTTCTACAGTGCTGATGCATAAGGGATGATCAGAAGTTTCTGTTCGAAGGCTGTGCAGTCTGGAGGTGGTATGCCAAGCAAGCAAATTTGTCATAAGCATTGCAGACATCATCCGATCGACCCACCACATGAAAGATATCCAATGTTAAAACTCTGTGTCCATGTTATTGTTGCAGAAGTTATGATGCCACATTTAATTCAAATTGAAAAGTCTAATTTTTTTTGTTAAGCGTTATTGAATAGAAATCGGATCACTAAAATTGTCGATCTTATACTAAATGCTAGTGTTAGGGAAAGCTCTGGAATTAAAACGAGATGTGAAAGTGTTGTTTTTGTGACAAATGTTCGTTGGAAAGAAAGCATATTTTGCGATAACATTAATAATTTTATGGAAAATAAAATACGGAAATGAATATAATTTATATATGTGCTGACTATACCATTCTAGTGGTGTTATAAACTGTAAATCATTTAAACAAATTAAAGTCAGAAAGGTAGGGAAACCACTTTGGGTTTTCGACTCCCAGTATTGTCGATTACCTTTGCTCGAGCAGCGAAAGGGGAGGATAGAACGTAAAACCGGAGGCAGTCGCAGTCGAGCATTCGCAGTGTACGTATCGTGGCTTGCCAGGTCGGGTGATGGGTTATACAATAAAAATTCTGGGTGAAGGAGCTTAATATTTGTTATTTTGTGTCAGGAAGCAAGAATACCTGAATGGTTTTATGCGAGATAATTTGGAACCGATGATATAGCAAATTAACAAGGCTACTGCATGATCGTGGTTGTTATGAATTAATTCCATCATTGGAGACGTGAAGGCCATCCAAATTTTCTTTCAGGAAGCTACAACTTAAACACCGGTGTGACTGCAACCATCAATGCTAAACAGTTTCATATTAACGTATTTAGCAGGGTACCAGGATGTTACAGACAATCCCCTAGTTTGCAAATGTTTTGGTATACTTTTGTGAAAATTATTTGTTAGAATCATTGTCCCAAAATCATATATCGATCCAAAGTTCCCTACAAATTTTATTAAATGTATATTTTATGTCCTTCTTTACACCCAAAAGATCATAATTAATTAATTTTGTTGTTACAACAGTCTTCCAAAATTGTATAAAATTAATTTCCAAGAACAATTTCTTACTTTAGTTTTGAAGAGATACTAAGTGTGGTCCCTTTTGATATGTGATTGCAATGTTCAATTTTATGAGATTTCCTACCTTTAAATTTTCTTTAGCAGAATATTTACATTACGTAATTATTCACTGCAAAGACGACAGCCATTATGCCATGTAGCAAATCTCAGTCTGCCTCTACCATAGTTATAAGTAAAATTACTGCCACCAAAACTCTTTAATGTAAATTTACTTCGGACTCCTTCAAGAAAATTAACTGAAAGGACGCATTTAAATTGCTTCTTCAGACCTGAGGAGCAAAACAATCGTCGTAGATATAGATTTTCTTTCAGTGGATGTGTCGTAAGGTAAGGTTACGTATCTGAGCTGTTCGATACGGGGGTGAAGATAATACCAATTCCTGGTGACCATATAAAGTGCTGTGCGTAGAATAACTTGTGTGGTGGAACAGTCATTAAGATCGAGCCTCATTATCCATACCTCATTTTGGGGCCAGGTTTAAATAATAAATAAGTGCCTTCCTAATAATAGAGTTCTGTTAGGTGACAGTTGTCAAAACTTTTGTTAGAAATTGTCATTGATGTTAGTATAAACAGCGTCACGCTGTGCAGTTTTAATGAAAATGCTCAGCTGGGCAAACTGAAAGCTGTATTCTTCTGAGAAGGAGCACATAGTAAGTGCGAGAGGGACGAAAGTTCTTTGCTGTGAGGCAGCCCTGGTGGCTAGGGGTACACGTGCGTGGTGACGTAAATTCGACCGCCAATCGCTTTCGTTTTCTGTAGCGCAACCAACGCCATATTTTCAGTTATAGACATATACAAAAATCATTCTGCACGTTACTCATTCTATTTTAAGCAATATTAGCAGGTAATATGGTTAAATATTCTCACATTCGTAGTTAAGAAGCATCGCTTTCCCTACTACGAGCCGGCCGGAGTGACCGAACGGTCCTAGGCGCTTCAGCCTGCAACCGCGCGACCGCTACGGTCGCAGGTTCGAATCTTGTCTCGGTCATGGATGTGTGTGATGTCCTTAGGTTAGTTAGGTTTAAGTAGTTCTAAGTTCTAGGGGACTGATTACCTCCGATGTTAAGTCCCATAGTGCTCAGAGCCATTTAAACCATTTGAACCCAACTACATAACGTTGAAAATCGGTTCGATTACACGCGATTCAACACTGAAAATACAACGGCGAATAGGTCACACGTGGAACCGGCATGTTCGCTTATATGTGGCGACGGGAACCAGGACTTTTGAGTCTTTTCTTGTCAAAAGGAGCTTAAGTACTATGCGTGAGAACCGGAATACCAGAATTTGTGACAAAATTATATGATAACGACTTATAAGGAAAGGCGGTTTTTGACGGTACCACAGTCCAGTTTAGATATCGTTAGAGTTCTTGAGGGACAAGAGCAAGATTTAGCAAATATTGTTAGCTCTAAGGGTGATCCACATGCTGTGGAAATCAAGATGTAGCAGGAGAGCGTTATCAGTGTGGAACCACTTACAGATGGTACAAGTGCGGCAGGAAACAGTGACGCAAATGGCCAACAGCTGTCACTGCTGGCGTCTAGTGAAGGGGTTGAATCGAGATTAAACGAACAACAAACGAGTCAGCAATGGTACTGAAGAAAGAAGGAAAAGAGATGAACAATATGATGATGAGCAGCAAATAGTTAGGACAAATGATCAACAATGGAACTCTGAATTAACGGAGATGTGAAACATGTCTAAGAACATGTTGACAATGAATAAGAAAATGGGTGTGATACAATCCAATATTATGACCCAGCTCTTATCAGGTATTAAAAATGAAAATAAGAAGACTACGTCTCATACTGAGACGGAGATCCAAAAAATGGAAAATAAAATTACCACTCAAACTGAGATATGAATTTCAGAGGTAAATGTTAACCTAACAGGTAGAACAGGAGCCAATTTAGTCATTCTAAACGTGAAGAGTCAGAGATTAACTGATATCTGTTCTGCTATTTTGTCACTAAAAAGTGGCTTGATGAATGTCCGAAACAAAGAACAATGAAGAGACAAAGAAACTTGTACACCTGCCTAATATCGTGTAGGACCCCCTGCGAGCACGCAGAGGTGCCGCAACACGACGCGGCATGGACTCGACTAATTTCTGAAGTAGTGCTGGAGGACACTGGCACCATAAATCCTGTACGCCTGTCCATAAATCCGTAAGAGTACGATGGGTTGGCGGTCTCTTCTGAACAGCAAGTTGCAAGGCATCGCAGATATGCTGAACAATGTTCAGTTCTGGGGAGTTTGGTGGCCAGCGGACGTGATTAAACCCAGAAGAGTGTTCCTGGAGCCACTCTGTACCAATTCCGGACGTGTGGATTGTCACGTTGTCCTGCTGCAGTTGCTCAAGTCCGTCGGAATGCACAATGGACATAAATCGACGCAGGCGATCAGGCAGGATGTTTGCGTACATGTCACCTGTCAGAGTCGCAACTAGACTATCAGGGGTCCCATATCACTCCAACTACACACGACCCACACCATAATAGAGCCTCCACCAGCTTGAACAGTATCCTGCTGATATGCAGGGTAGGTGGATTCATGAGGTTGTCTCCATACCCGTACACGTCCATCCGCCCGAAATAATTAGAAAGGAGACACGTCCGACCAGGGAAAATGTTTCCAGTCGTCAGCAGTCCAATGTCGCTGTTGACGGGCCTAGGCCAGACGTAAAGCTTTGTATCGTGCAATCGTCAAGGATACACGAGTGGGCCTTAGGCTTCGAAAGCTCATATCGATGATGTTTCGTTGAATGGTTGACACGCTGACGCATGTTGATTAGCCCAGAATTGAAGTCTGGAGCAATTTTGCGGAAGGGCTGCACTTCTGTCACGTTGGACGACGTCTTCAGTCGTCATAGGTCCTGTTCTTGGAGGATCTTTTTCCGGCCGCAGTGAAGCCGGAAATTTGATGTTTTACTGGATTCCTGATGTTCAGGGTTACCGTGACATCTCGTATAGGAAAATCCCTACTTCATTGCTACCTCGGAGGTGCTCTGCCCATCGCTCTTGCGCTGACTATAACACCACGGTGAAACTCACCTAAATGTTGATAACCTGCCATTGTAGGAGCAGTATCCAATCTAACAACTGCGCCAGATACTTCTTGCGTTACATAGGCGTTTTCGTCGACCTCAACGCTGTATTCTGCCTGTTTACATATCTCTGTATGCCTGTACCAGTTTCTTTGGCGCTTCAGTGGAGTTCGTATCATTGAAAGGCTTGGTACTGAATTGCTAAGAATAGAATAGAGTGAAGAACCAATAGTAGTAATCGAATTGTAGGAAGTAGTGCCTATAATAAGGACTGAGATCACAGACGAGACGAAAACAGAAGTCGTCGCAGTTACAAATACTGTTCCGAAAGTACAAAACAATGTATGTGATGAAATCACACAAATAGGTAATGACACAGAAACATTACGTATCGAGCTGCAAAAGGAATAGAGTAGTACCCCGTTCATTATGCAAAAATCTGAGTTATTGAACAAAGAGGGAAAATACAATCCTCAAAGGAAACAAGAAGTTGGCATGCTGGTAGTTTCATAAAGAATCATGAACGGATGGTGAAAAGTTTAATTTCTCAATAGATACGATGACAAGCACTGCAAAGACGTGGGGTCTGAACGTGGTTACGTCCAATATGACTTTTTCCCAGACCAAGGAAAAGTTTTTAGAGGAGTTCTGGTCTATGCAAAAGCAGGATGAGTTGTGGCGAAAATCTGTCGTCGCAAAAATGCCAGGCAGTCATGAATGCATTACCATAAAAGATTACTATGAAAACCGTTTATAACGATTAGATTATCTGAAAGATAGGTGATTAGAATCTGAAATCGTGTAGGAGTAACGGATCAAACTACCTGACTATTCAAAACTATATGTCGACAATAATCATAAAACTTCGTAAATGTTTTGGAGAAGGTCGAAGTCTAACATCGGTTACGAGAAATACACGAAAAAAGATCGTCCAGAAACCAAAATACACCTGAAAGTGGAGGGAGAAACTGACGTCAAATAAATATGATTAGAAAACGCAGTAGACACCGTGGCAGAGGTAACTTCAATATTAATAACTAGTGTAGAGGTGAGGAAAACTAATGTACGGTCAGATTTCGGGACTCTCGGGCGCGGAAAATCGAAAATGGCAAAAAAAGACGTCAACGGACCTATTATCGTTGTGGAGGTAGGAGCAGGCAGGTCGCGCGTGGTTTTGTTGGAAATACGTTCTGCATCAGAGACAAGGTTAAAGTGAACATCCGAGTACAGACACAAGGCGCTGTAGACCGGACAACAGTTACGCAAGTAACTGAAATGGAAATTATTCAAAAGGGTAAAGAGAGAGAAGGAGAAGTAGAGAATTTGGATAAAATAGAACGTCTTTCGAAAGTACCGAAAGAGGAACATGTTATTGCCAGGAGTAACATTAACTTCGAATTAGAAGATGGTTCAGAGGATGTTGCTTGTTTTGGAGAACTTTGTCAAATATACGACTAATTGAAAAATGGGAAAGTCGAGTAAAATACTAGAGGTGGCGACCTGGAAGAGGCTCTACCCTCATGAGTAGAAAGCATTGGAAGGGAAAGAAAGCATTGCACAGAGATGCACACAGTGATAGATTTTGATGAATTAATCGCATTCTAGGAAAACGAACAATGGCAGGCCATTAAAAAGCAGATAACTTTCAAAAGATAGAATAAAGATAATTGTCCGAGAATGAAAGAGATGAAGACCCATTCCGACTTTGAGGTATTATCAGTACAGGAGGAAGTTCATTATGAGGCTAGTGATTCCGAAAATGAGAGTGATCTGGTAGGATGTAGAACCAATGACCTAAATTCTTGAGAATCTGATAGTATTACCGCTGAAGTCAATAATTCCCAACGATCACTAACATTTGCACAGGATGAGGAGGAAGATTATATGTATGATTCTGATGATACCATGTTAGAGGAAGATGAAGGTGATCAAGAGATTTATAGACTAACGTGGAAAGTAAAAACGAGCTCCATCCAGAGACTGATGCAGCCGAAAGTAGAAGTGATGATGAATTTATCTCTCCTCCACGGTTAATTGATAGTGTACACAGTATTGACCTGTGAAACCAGTGGAACAAAGATAGGTTTAGACAGAGAAACGAAAGCCGGAGCTACCGAATCACCTCAGGGTCCAGAAGTACTACGATTTACTGAATCCGACAAAGACAGGAAAAGGAAGGACATGTGCGAAGGAGAGCACAATTAGTTAAAGACATAGGGACGTAAAGACAGGACATATTTCTTGCCACTACTTAGCTGTTGGAAAGCATTTGTTGTGAGAAAGGGAAGAGAATATACAAGAAAACATTACAACACAGACAGTATACCAACTTAAGTGTATGATCATGAACTAAATGTCCTTGTATGCAATGGGGCATAATTTAGCGCTGTATCCAAATGTTCTTTGAAGAAATCAAACAACAAGCAAGCGTGGAGTGCGTGCCTGTACAAGATGCGAAAGTTATACGAGCCACTGGAAAACGAACGAACCAGTAAATTAACATATATTAAAAGCTACTAAAATGAAGGGACAACCATTTTCACATGTCTCATTGATGATGCATGACCTGAGTACCTAGATAATACTGGACATAGATTGGCGAATTAAGCAGAAAGGGCTGATCGATTGTGGATCTGAGCTTATTACATCTACATCTACATCCATACTCCGCAAGCCACCCGACGGTGTGTGGCGGAGGGTACCTTGAGTACTTCTATCGCTTCTCACTTCTTTTCCAATCTCGTATTGTTCGTGGAAGAAGGATTGTCGGTATGATTCTGAGTGGGCTGTAATCTCTCTGATTTTATCCTCATGGTCTCTTCGCAAGATATACGTAGGAGGGAGCAATTTACTGCTTGACTCTTCGGTGAAGGTATGTTCTCGAAATTTCAACAAAAGCCCGTACCGAGCTACTGAGCGTCTCTCCTGCAGAGTCTTCCGCTGGAGTTTATCTATCATCTCCGTAACGCTTTCGCCATTACTAAATGATCCTGTAACGAAGCGTGCTGCTCTCCGTTGGAGCTGATCTATCTCTTCTATCAACGCTATTTCGTACAGACCCCACACACACTGCTGACCAGTATTTAAGCAGTGGGCGAACAAGCGAACTGAAACGTACTTCCTTTGTTTTCGGATTGCATTTCCTTAGGATTCTTCCAATGAATCTCAGTCTGGCATCTGCTTTACCAATTATCAACTTTATATGATCATTCTATTTCAAATCACTCCTAATGCGTCCTCCCAGATGATTTATGGAATTAACTGCTTCCAGTTGCTGACCTGTTATTTTGTAGCTAAATGATAAGCGATCTATCTTTCTATGTATTCGCAGCACATTACACTTGTCGACATTGAGATTCAATTGCCATTCCCTGCAACGTGCGTCAATTCGCTGCAGATCCTCCTGCATTTAAGTAAAATTTTCCATTGTTACAACCTCTCGATATACCACAGTATCATTCGCAAAAAGCCTCAGTGAACTTCCGATGTCATCCACCAGGTCATTTATGTATATTGTGAATAGCAACGGTCCTACGACACTCCCCTGCGGCACACCTGAAATCACTCTTACTTCGGAAGACTTCTCTCCTTTGAGAATGACATGCTGCGTTCTGTTATCTAGAAACTCTTCAATCAAATCACACAATTGGTCTGATAGTCCATATGCTCTTACTTTGTTCATTAAACGACTGTGGCGAACTGTATCGAACGTCTTGCGGAAGTCAAGAAACAAGGCATCTACCTGGGAACCCGTGTCTATGGCCCTGTGAGTCTCGAAGACGAATAGACCGAGCTGGGTTTCACACGACCGTCTTTTTCGAAACCCATGCTGATTCCCACAGAGTAGATTTCTAGCCTCCAGAAAAGTCAATATACTCTAACATAATACGTGTTCCAAAATTCAGCAATTGATCGATGTTAGAGATATAGGTCTATAGTTCTGCATATCTGTTCGACATCTCTTCTTGAAAACGGGGATGACCTGTGCCCTTTTCCAATCCTTTGGAACGCTACGCTCTCCTAGAGACCTAAGGTACACCGCTGGAAGAAGAGGGGCAAGTTCCTTCGCGTACTCTGTGTAAAATCGAACTGGTATCCCATCAGGTCCAGCTGCCTTTCCTCTTTTGAGCGATTTCAATTGTTGCTCTATCCCTCTGTCGTCTATTTCGATATCTACCATTTTGTCTTCTGTGTGACAATCTAGAGAAGGAACTGGAATGCAGTCTTCCTGTGTGAAACAGCTTTGGAAAAAGACTTTCAGTATTTCGGCTTTTAGTCTGTCATCCTCTGTTTCAGTACCATTTTGGTCACAGAGCGTCTGGATATTTTGTTTTGGTCCACCTACCACTTGCACATCAGACCAAAATTTCTTAGGATTTTCTGCCAAGTCAGTACATAGAACTTTACTTTCGAATTCATTGAACGCCTCTCACATAGCCCTCCTCACACTACATTTCGCTTCGCGTAATCTTTGTTTGTCTGCAAGGCTTTGACTATTTATATGTTTGCTGTGAAGTTCCCTTTGCTTCAGTAGCAGTTTTCTAACTCGGTTGTTGTATCACGGTGGCTCTTTTCAATCTCTTACGATCTTGCTTGGCACATACTCATCTAACGCACATTGCACGATGGTTTTGAACTTTGTCCACTGATCCTCAACACTATCTGTACTTGAGACAAAACTTTTGTGTTGAGCCATCAGGTACTCTGTAATCTGCTTTTTGTCACTTTTGCTAAACAGAAAAAGCTTCCTACCTTTCTTAATAATCTCTATTTACGGCTGAAATCATCGATGCAGTAACCGCTTTATGATCACTGATTCCCTGTTCTGCGTTAACTGTTTCAAATAGTTCGGGTCTGTTTGTCACTAGAAGGTCTAATATGTTATCGCCACGAGTCGGTTCTCTGTTTAACTGCTCAAGGTATTTTTCAGATAAAGCACTTAAAAAAATGTCACTGGATTCTTTGTCCCTGCCACCCGTTATAAACTTTTGAGACTCCCAGTCTATATCCGGCAAATTAAAATCTCCACCCAGGACTATAACATGGTGCGGATCTACTCGAAATATTTTCCAAATTATCCTACAAGTGCTCAGCCACAACAGCTGCTGAGCCAGGTGGCCTTTAGAGACATCTAATTACTATGTCTGAGCCTACTTTAACCGTGACCCTCACCCAAATTATTTAACATTTCGGACCTCCGTCCATTTCCTTCGATACTATTGCACTTCTTATCGCTATAAACACGCCTCCCCCTTCACTGTCCAGCCTGTCTCTGCGGTATACATTCCAATCTAAGTTTAGGATTTCATTACTGTTTACATATGGTTTCAATCAACTTTCTGTCCATAGTACTATATGGGCATTGTGACCGTTTATTAATGAGAGCAGTTCTGGGATCTTTCTATAGACGCTCCTGCAGTTTGCTATTAGCACATTAATATTGTTATTCCCTGTTGCATTTTGCCTACTCCTGCCTTGCCGCGTCTCAGGAGGCTTCTTGTCGGGCCGAGGGAGGGAATTCTCTAACCTAAAAAAACCCCATGTGCACTCCACACGTACTCCGCTACCCTCGTAGCCGCTTCCGGCGTGTAGTGCACGCCGGACCTATTCAGGGGGACCCTACATTTCTCCACCCGATAGCGGAGGTCGAAAAATTTACACCCCTGATCTCCGCAGAATCGTCTTATACTCTGGTTTAAGCCTTCTATTCGGCTTCAAACCAGGGGACTGCGATCGGTTCTGGGAACGATACTGCAAACCATTAGCTCAGATTCCACCCGGTGAGCGAGGCTTAACGCCTTCACCAATTGCACCAACCGCCTGTACGAGCTGAGGATGACCTTTGAACCCAGACGGCAGGAGTCATTGGTGCCGACATGAGCAACAATTAGCAGTCGGGTGGACCCAGTGCTCTCTATCGCCGCCGGCAGGGCCTCCTCCACAACTCGGATGAGACCCCCTGGCAAGCAGACAGTGTGAACACTGGTCTTCTTCCACGACCTTTTCGCTATTTCCCTAAGGGACTCCATCACCCGCCTAACGTTGGAGCTCCCAATAACTAATAAACCCCTCCCCCCGTGTGCCTGCTCGGACCTTGCTGAAGGAGCGGCCACAAGTCCTCTCACAGGCAGAGCGGGCGATGCCACACGGCCAGCCTCCACATTCACCCTCCGCCTCGTGCGCCGCGAACGCCGCTGAACCCGCCACTCCCCTTGGGGAGAGGGTGGCCCAACCGCGCCCGGTACCCGCGAGGATGTCTCGACAGCAGGGACAGTGGGTGAAGCATGTAACACCTGGGGTGTACCATGCGGCGCACCAGACTCCCCACTGCCGCTACACTCCGAGGCAGCAGGCTGAAGACGGCTGACCGCGGCCATCAACACGTTCAGCTGTTCGCGAACAGTGGCCAGCTCCTACTGCGTCCATACACAGCAGTTACACATCTTATCCATCCTAAGAAAACAGTTTACTGTAGAGAGTTAGTCAACTTTTAACTAGACTGCTAATTCACTAAAGGCGGCTGATAGCTGGCAAAACTGTTACGTAGAACGGAAACCTTTGTGAATTTCTTTCGAGGAGGGGACTACCTTAGAGGAATCCCAACACAACAGCAAATCAGTCAGTTAACAGCGAATGATGGATTAGGATCCAACCCAGAAAACTATCATGTACAAGCCATAAGTGAGGATGTGAATAAAGAGCAAAGCTTTATGAAAATTGAAGAATCAACATGAGATCAAAATGAGAAATTCTATGGTTTGTTGACATGTGACAAAGAAGTATTTTCTAATACATCATGTAGAGCAAAATGTTACAAACATCACTTAAATGTAATTGAGCAAGAATCTTTTTCAAACCATTGTATGCCACTCCAGTATCGAAAAAAATGGAAGCTCAGACGGAGAACGTTAGCAAGCTTGAATGCAGAGCAATAGGACTAGGCAATAGTCCGTATAATAACCTGCTGGTTGTCGTAGGTCAGAAGCATGGTAGTGTGCGTTTAGTTATTGGTGCTAGGACATTAAATCAGATTGTAAAAGGAGAGACAGATCGTCCTGGGGATCTGGACGAAGTTCTCCGAAAATTTCGTGAGATTCAGTATATGAACAGTCTAGATATAACTTGTGGCTATTGGCAGACCGCGTTAGACGAGGAATCACGAAAATATACAGCTTTCCTGTTCTCAGGTAAAAGCTACCAATTTAAAGTAGCTTCCTTTGTGTTGGAAACGTCAGAGCACTGAGTACTGAACTGAATTTACAGAAATCAATATACAGCGACGACGTAATGATTGCCACTAAGACCTGTGAAGAACATTGGACACTTCTGGACAAAATGTTCAAGGCGTTGATAAACGGAGGAATTCGATTTCTTGAAAAATGGAATAGTTTTCCAGGGGAATGTCATAACTACTAATGAAACTGAGAATGATCCAGAAGAAGTGAGAGCAATAAGGAATTGTGCTAGGTCCAGGTCTAGGAAACAGTTAAAGGAGATACTAAGCATTTGTTCTTTCTATCGCAAATTCGTATTAGACCAAGCATTTAACCATAATTATTTGAACCATCTCTTGAAAAAGAACAGTGCCTTCATGATTCCATGAAGGAATAGGAGGCAGTCTTTAAAGCTGGAAAGAGATTTTGGCATAGAATATCCACTTATGTCATCCAAACGTACGTGAAGCATTTCGTACAGCCACAGATAGTTCGCATTATGAACTAGGAGTGTCAGTGTTTCAAGAGAAGCAGGTAGATGTCAATGTAGAAAATGAACCAATTGCTTTTGCCAGATGCACACAAACGAAGTCTGAGAGGAATTATACTGTGTCAAAGAAGGAAGCATTAGCCATTATTTAGGGGTTCAAAATTTAGAAGTTACTTTTGGGGCATAAAGTAATTATACATACGGTACATCGTGTATTGACTTCCTTAAAACATTGCCAATTCTGGCACAAGAGGCTAATGAGTTGGGCGCTTCACCTCCAACAATACGACATAGAAGTCAGACATGTAAAATGCGCTGAAAACAATGTGGCTGATGTATTATCACGATTAATCACAAATGCAGAAGTACCAAATAAGGTGGAAGAGAACCATTCAGGATTGGCTGCTTCAAAAATGTGGAAGATAAAGTCCTATTAAGAAATGTTTGTTGAAACGTGGTGTGCTATCAAAATGCCGATGTGACATTAAAATCGGCAAATGTCAAATTTGACGATACCTGTGCTATTAATATCAGAGATTCATAGAAAATGTACAATGGATTATTGTAATTGCAGAAGGCAGCCAACGCAGGCGTGTGGTGAGTATGTTGGCCAGAGCAACTTGTAGAAGAAGTGATAGAATATTTTCATTTGGCTTATGGTCACTGCGGAGCCAAAAAGTGTGCAGAATGCATCACTTTCAATCGTCTGGTAAGGCAAGTGTCACACAGAATGAAATCGAACAACGTATCCTAAAAAGCAAAAGTGACGTATTCCACAAGTAGAGGTCCTATACAGACTATTAAACCTAACGACGTGTTGGATATAGTCGCATTGAATAGTTTTGGACACTTACCTAAAATCACTTCTAATTTTTCAAAAATTTTGGTAGCGGTGAAGCTTTTCTCAAAATTTGTCAAACAGTATATTTTGAGAAAAGCAACAGCAAGACCCATATTCAATAGAATGGTTCTCCGCTATTTTGAGAATGTAGGTAAACCAAAGAGAGTGTTATCTAATAATGGCTCTCTATTTTGCTCAAAGTTGTGGAAGAATGGTATGGTGTGCAGCTGAGTACTGTTTGTGCATTTAGTTGTGTACCATCCATCAAGTGAAAGGTATACAAGAGATTGAGCAGTTATATCATACTTACTGCCATGATAGAACTCAATTTGAGGGGCTAATGAATTCATTACACCATGGGAGTATGAGTGTGAGTCCTGAAGAAAATTTAAAACAAGAGAAAAGAAAGAGTTTGCTGGCAAAATTATTAGAGTTTCCCCCTTATATAGAGATGACAATACACGATAAGAAAGAATAACTTAGAAACAAGACGGCAATGCAAGGTGAAAGTTGTCTTCATTGTCATGACGAAAACTTTAAGCTTCCAAAATTTAAAGTCGACGAATAGATATTTCTGAAATAATACAAGAAATCGAGTGAGATTAACCATGAGACAAGCAAATTTAAATCTATGTGTAATGTACGATCGAGGATAGTAAGTATACCACACGCCAGTGCTTAACACTTAGAATACATGATACCACAAAAAGAATTTTGTTATTCAGAGTGTGGTTGATCTAACGAGGTACGAACTAAGAGTTCGAAACGACAATGGTCAGGTGTAAAATATAGTCTCGCAAGAAAAAACGAGAAAAATACGAAATCAGTACTGTAATTAATTAAAGTATTGGAGAATTATGTTCAAGTGTATGTATCGTAATAGCAGTGAACAACGTATAAAGTAATTTTTCCATTATTAGGGAAACCATATGTTATATAAAGATATTGTAGAAATAATTGAGCCTCTATAAAGGAGCCTTGAAACGAAGTAAAATACTAAGCAGTGAGTTTTGGGAAAGGACTCATAGTGGAGGGATAAAGTCAAAGCCATGGGGATTGAAGAAGAACTCACTTAGTTCTCCATCGTTATTTCCCTTTCAATAAATTTTACAAATGTATCGTGACGAATTAGTGTTTAATAGTAAGTACGAAAGATTAACCTCGTAATAAGTGTTGAGTCAATGGTGAATTTGGCAAAAGACGTTGCTGAAAGCAAAGGATAATTTATATTGTGGTAAATGTACACTGTATGGGTAGTGAATTTTAAATTGAAACTGAAAATAGGAATTTCCGTTATATGTCAGTGTAGGGCAAACTTGTTTTCCTATGTGTGTTATCCTGATAGAAAACTTGTAGCTTTTTTGAAGTACCATATGAGTCCATAATGAAGCTTTTTTTGTCCAAGGAATCATTTCTTTCAACCCATCCTCTCAGAACGACACAGTGAAATGGGGGGAATATGTGATGCTACAGTTAAATTCTAACTAAAATATCTACAAAATGTTATTCAAACAGAATCAAAAGAATATCGACTCACTAAAATTATAAATTTTATTCTAAGGGTTAGTGTTGACGAAATCTCTGTAACTAAGCCAAGATATGAAAGTGTTATTTCTGTGATAAATGTTCGTTGGTAGGATAGTGTATTTTGTTAAAACATTTATAATTTTGTGGAAAATAAAATTGGGAATGAATGTAATTTATAAACGTGCTGACTGAAACATTCTAAGGATATCACAAAACAAAATTCATTTAAAGAAACTGAATTGAGAAACTTAGGGAATTCTTTGTGGGTTTTCGACTGCTAGCCTTGTGAATGACCGCGGCACAAGCAGCGCAAGGGAGAAAAAGGAATGGAAAACTAGGGGCAGTTGCAGTCAAGCCTTGGCACTATACGTATCGTGGCATGCCGTGTCTGGTGATGTGAGGCTTATATAGTGAAAAGACGGTGTGAAGGTGCTTAATATTTGACGTGGCAGTGTCTTCCTGAAGTCGTCTCCAGTTTATTTTGTGTGAGAAACCAAGAATATGACTGGTTTCATATGACTGAATTGGGAGCCGATGATAGAGCAAATTAGCAAGACTACTGCCTGTGAGTGGTAGCTATAAATTAATTCCATTACTGTAGATGTGAAGAGTCTATCCGAATTTTCATTCAGGAAGCTGAAACTTAAACACCAATATGCTACCTTACAACCAACAAGGCAAGACATTTTCGTGTTAACCGTATTAAGCAGTGTATCAGGATGTTACGGTCAACACAATATTTTGTAAATGTTTTACTACAGTTATGTTAATTGTATTTGTTAGAAACATTGTTTCAAAGTCATACACTGATCCAAAGTCTCTTTTACATTTTTCTTAAATGTAAATTTTATGTCATTTCTTACAGCCAAATAATCATAATTAATTAATTTTGGTGTTACAATAGTCTTCCACTGTTCTATAAAATTAATTTCCAAGATTAATTGTTTACTTTTATTTTGAAGAGACAATAAGTGTGGTCGCTTTCATATGGCATTGTGAAGTTCTATTTTATGAGACTTCTCACCTTTAAATTTGCTTTAGCAGAATATTAACTAACTATAATTACTCAAAGTAAAGATAGCAGTCATTATGCCATTTAAGAATATCTCAGTCTGGCTCCATCTTGTTTCAAATAAAATTGTTGCCACAAAGATCATTAATCTAAATTCACTTCGGACACCTTAAAAAACAGAAACTGAATGGAGGTATATAAATTGTTCCTTCAGAGCTGGTGACGAGAATTATCTTCATAGATATAATTTTTCTTTCTGTGAATTTGTCGTAAAGTAAGGCTACAGAGCTGCAAGCTGTTTGATGCAGGGGTGCTGATAAGACCAAATCCTGGTAGACCATGTGAAGTGTTGTGTTTGTAGTAACTTGTGTGGTGCAGCAATCCAGAAAATCGTGCCCCACTATCCACACCTCACTTGGAACAGAGTTTAAATAACAAATACAAGTGATATGATCATGTGGCGTTGACGGCCGGGAGGCGCCATCCAGTGAATTCCGGTCGCCAGGTGCAAGTCTTACTTCAGGTGACGCCACAATAGGCGACTTCCGGATCGGCGATGATGAAGGGATGATGAGGTCAACACAATTCCCAGGTCCCCTCGCTGGGAATCGATTCCGGGCCTCCTGCATGGTAGGCAAACATGGTGCCACTCAGCTAAGCAGGCAGACTGATAATATTAATACTCCATTAGATAACACGTTTTGTTAGAGATTATTGTTATGTTAATAAATAAGCCAAGTGTTGTGCGGTTTTAATGAAAATGCCCTACTGGGCGAACTAAAAGCAGTATTTTTCTGAGAACCACCATAGCACCATGTTGGCAGTACGGGAGGGACAAAAAGGTCTTTTTTTTCTCTTTTTTTAAGGCTATCCTGGCAGCTAGGGGTACACGCGCGTGGTCTTGTAAATTCGACTGACAACCTGGTTTACTTTCCGTAGCGCCCCCAGCTCCGTATTTTCGCTTCTAGAGAGATACAAAAATAACTCTGCGCATTATAAATTCTATTTTAGGCAATATTAACATATAATACGGTTAAATATTGCCACGTTCGTAGTTAAAAAAGAAGCCCTTTCCATGAAACGTAAAGTTAAAAAAGTTTCAGTTACACGCGATTAGGACATTAAAAAAAAAAAAGCGAATCAGTCACATGTAGAATCAGGGGTTTCGGTTATAAGGTCAATAACTGCCTGCTACAAATCCTCGTCGTACAGGACCCATGGACCCTTCAGAGGAACCGAAGGTGTAATAATCGTTGAGGAGATATCAGGACTATAATGTGGATGCTCTATTGTCTCCCAATGGTGATGGCGTAACTTCTGCGTCATGGCTTTGTGACATGGGGACGCGCATTACCTTGAAGCAGCAGCATACCAAACATTGCGCACCATCCATAATGGTGTTCCTTAGCGTACATGATGCCCTATACACATTCTACATGGATGTCTACCGATGTTTGTTTTTCGGTAGCCAATAAAAGAGCAACATCTCATTCGTCGTGTTTGGGTGCATTTCGTAATAACGCCGCCATGTTGTTGTTGTTCTTGTCTTCAGTCCTGAGACTGGTTTGATGCAGCTCTCCATGCTAAGCTTCTTGTGCAAGCTTCTTCATCTCCCAGTACCTACTGCAACCTACATCCTTATGAATCTGCTTAGTGTATTCATCTCTTGGTCTCCCTCTACCATTTTTACCCTCCACGCTGCCCTCCAATGGTAAATTTGTGATCCCTTCATGCCTCAGAACATGTCCTACCAACCGATCCCTTCGTCTTGTCAAGTTGTGTGTTCTACCCATCTAATCTTCAGCATTCTTCTGTAGCACCACATTTCCAAAGCTTCTATTCTCTTCTTGTCTAAACTATTTGTCGTACATGTTTCACTTCCATACATGGCTACACTCTATTACAAATACTTTCAGAAACGACTTCCTGACACTTAAATCTATACTCGATGTTAATAAATTTCTCTTCTTCAGGAACGTTTTCCTTGCCGTTGCCAGTCTACATTTTATAACTTCTCTACTTCGACCATCATCAGTTATTTTGCTCCCCAAATAGCATAACTCCTTTACTACTGCCAGTGTCTCATTTCCTAATCTAATTCCCTCAGCATCAACCGACTTAATTCGACTACTTTCCATTATCCTCATTTTGCTTTTGTTGGTGTTCATCTTATATCCTCCTTTCAAGAGACTGTCCATTCCGTTCAATTCCTCTTCCAAGTCCTTTGCTGTCTCTTACAGAATTACAATGTCATCGGCGAACCTCAGCGTTTTTATTTCTTCTCCATAGATTTTAATATCTACTCCAAATTTTTCTTTTGTTTCCTTTACTGCTTGCTCAATATACAGATTGAATAACGTCTGGGAGAGGCTTCAACCCTGTCTCACTCCCTTCCCAACCACTGCTTCACTTTCATGCCCCTCGACTCTTATAACTGCCGTCTGGTTTCTGTACAAATTGTGAGTAGCCTTTCGCTCCCTGTATTTTACCCCTTCCACCTTTAGAATTTGAAAGAGAGTATTCCAGTCAACATTGTCAAAAGCTTTCTCTAAGTCTACAAATCCTAGAAATGTAGGTTTGCCTTTCCTTAATCTATTTTCTAAGATAAGTCGTAGTGTCAGTATTGCCTCATGTGTTCCAACATTTCTGCCGAATCCAAGCTGATCTTCCCCGAGGTCGGCTTCTACCAGTTTTTCCATTCGTCTGTAAAGAATTCGCGTTAGTATTTTGCAGCTGTGACTTATTAAACTGATAGTTCGGTAATTTTCACATCTGTCAACATCTGCTTTCTGTGGGATTGGAATTATTATATTCTTCGTGAAGTCTCAGGGTATTTCACCTGCCTCATACATCTTGCTCACCAGATGGTACAGTTTTGTCAGGACTGGCTCTCTCAAGGCCGTCAATAGTTCCAATGGAATGTTGTCTACTCCCGGGGCCTTGTTTTGACTCAGGTCTTCTAGTGCTCTGTCAGACTCTTCACGCAGTATGGTATCTCCCATTTCATCCTCATCTACATCCTCTTCCATTTCCATAATACTGTCCTCAAGTACATCGTCCTTGTATAGACCATCTATATACTCCTTCCACCTTTCTGCTTTCCCATCTTTGCTTAGAACTGGGTTTCCATCTGAGCTCTTGATATTCATACAAGTGTCTCTCTTTTCTCCAAAGGTCTCTTTCATTTTCCTGTAGGCAGTATGTTTCTTACCCCTAGTGAGATAAGCCACTACATCCTTACATTTGTCCTCTAGCCATCCCTGCTTAGCCATTTTGCACTTCCTGTCGATCTCATTTTTGAGACATTTGTATTCCTTTTTGCCTGCTTCATTTAATGCGTTTTTATATTTTTTTCCTTTCATCAACGCCGCCATAGCTTACATTTACTCATGCACTTTAGAAGGCACGCATGGCACACTAATCCCTTGCCTAAATGTCAGTGCTAATATACCCGCATCGGCGTCACACTACGTTTCATGTACACTGCAGCAACGCACTCAAATTTTTGATCGCTCCTTACCTTCAGTTCTCAGTGTTCGGCTTACAAACACATCATTAGACTATAACTGACATTGTCTACACGAGGACGCAGAACTGGCTAATAACAGGTAAAGCGATATTATTCATGGAGAATCAGGTTTAAGCACATAGAAAATGTCATCATTGGCATCGCAGAATTAAAAAAAATTGATATCGTTAAAGCTAAATGGTAAACATCTGAAGGATTAAACACCAAAGAAAACGGTATTTTTGTTTGAGGATAAGGTGGAAGTGGGAAAGAACAACATTAACAATGAATTACATGGGAATTAATTGGCCACTATATTAAGAAGCTTGAATTGCTCGTGTGTCAAGAGAAACTACGGTCATGGTTTCTCTTTTGGTTGCTTTCTGTGTTACAAAAAAAAAAAAATCCTTTCTTGAGATCGGCATGGGATAGAATTTTAATACCAAAGAAAGAAGACGTTAACAGATTAATGTGGAAACTGATGGTATGTTACATAGGACCTTCTCACCCGAATCAGCAGGTGAACCATCTTCTGGCGCTAATACATTAATTGCTTGCGCAAAATCGAAATTACATATGGATACAATAAACAAAGAAGGAAAGCACACCTCTGAAATCAAATAGTACCAACTAACGGTTTGTTGTGTTAAGTGCAGTTCTTATATTTATGCTTAGTATCGGAAAAACGCAGCCCATCTACCACCTCTCATTTAAACATCATAGGTTATTTAGGAATTAATATGAACACTTGGCAGCTGTAGGCATTAGAGATTAATACTAAATAATGATTAAGTTTGGAGAAATCAGTACAGGATGACCAAAGTTACTTTCGCTACCTGTGCTAGTGTAGACGGTGAACTATTTACCGTATTGGTACCCAAGCAGAGCCACCTCTGAAAGTCGAGATCCTTCGCCCGTATGAAAGTGAAGATATCTACTATACTGAAAAGCCAACTGGAATAAGGTATCGGAAATCTAGTTTCTGTAACCTTGGTGTGTTTCAGCCAAATATGAACCCCATCATGTCTATTTTGATTACTCTTTTCAGGATGTGATGGTAGATTGACTTTAAGTGGCCAAAGTAGTTCATTCTAAATTTCCAGAAAGCATTTTAGCAAACACGATGTTCGTTTTTCATATCATGATAATTTAAAAATTAAATGTCTGACAGAATAGCCGTTTCTTTCGTACTATCCTTTATTCGCATTATAATGCATACCAGTAGAATTGGGGTTTCAAAATCCACTGAGCAATTTTTTTTTTATTTTAGTCAAAAGTTTGCCCCACATTTAGAAATTCTGTACACTTCTAAATGGCCTCGAGTCCTTAGCAAACATTTCCACATATCTGTCCGCCACAAAGCGTTTGTCCCCTTCCAAGACATTTATGGAGGGAGGAAACTGCTGGTCGAATTTACAAGCATGTCGTAACATAGTCAAGGTTTCGAAATGAGTGTTTCGTAACTTTTTACAAAGTTTACTTTTCGAGAGACCTGCCGACGTATACACTGAAGCGCCAAAGAAACTGATATAGGCTTGCGTATGCAAACTCAGAGGTATGTAAACAGGCAGAATACGGCGCTGCAATCGGTGTCGTCTATATGAAACAAGTGTGTGGCGTTGGATCAGTTACTGGTTCTGCAACCGCAGTTTATCAAGATTAAAGTGAATTCGAATATGGTGTTACAGTCAGTGGACGAGCGATGGGGCACAGCATCTCCGAGGTAGCGATGAACTGGGGATTTTCCCGTACGACCAGTTCACGAGTGTACCGCGAATATCAGGAAACCGGTGACACATCAAATCTCCGACATCGCTGCTGTCGGAGAAAGATCCTTCAATAACGGGACCAACGACGACTGAAGAGAATCGCTTAACGTGACAGAAGTGCAACCATTCTGACAATTGCTAGAAATTTCAATGGTGGACCATCAAAAAGTGTCAGCGTACGAGCCATTCAACAAAACATAAACAATATGGGCTTTCGGAGTCGAAGGCCCATTAGTGTATTCTTGATGACTGCAAGACACAAAGCTTTAGTCGTCGCCTAAGTCCTTCAACACCAACATTGGACTGCTGGTGGCTGAAAGATGTTGCCTGATCGGACGAGTATCGTTACTAATTGTATCGAGTGAATGGACGTGTACGGGTATGGAGACAACCTCATGAATCCATGGACCCAACATGTCAGCAGGGGACTGTTCAAGGTGGTGGCGCATGTGCAGTTGGAGTAATAACGGGACCAATGATACGTGTAGGTACGACTCTGACAGGTGACCCTTAGGTAAGCATCCTGTCTGATCTCCTGCATCAATGCATGTCCATTGGGCATTTCGATGGACTTCGGCAATTCCAGCAGCACAATACGATACTCCACACTTCCCGAATGGCTACAGAGTGGTTCCAGCAACACTCTTCTGAGTTTAAAGACTCTGGCCATTAAACTCCCCATAAATGAACAGTATCGAGCATATCTGGGATGCCTTGCAACATGCCGTTCAGAAGAGATCTCCACCCTGTCGTACTCTTACGGATTGATGGACATACCTGGAGGATTGATGGTGTCAATTCCCTCCAGCATTACTGCAGACTCTTTTGGAGTCCATGGCAGCTCGTGTTGTGGCAGTTTTGCGTCCTCGCTGGCGCCCTAGACGATATTATGCAGGTGTACCAGTTTCTTTGGCTCTTCAGTGTATAAAGATGTCTTATAAACACGCAAATACTTTACCCCTGCTGGGCTTGGGTACTCTTATGTGACTGGTATATATTCCCCAATTCTTAATTACTCCTCAATCTCCTTTAAGTTAGGTTTGTTCATTTTTCTGCGCCCACTGTTATAATGAAAGAGCTGCAGTGAAACTGCTGAAGCTAACATTTGCTGGGTAGTTACGTTGGATTGATAGTGCAACCAGTTGACAGGTACATCATTCTCAGTAGTTCCCGCGAATCTCGCCACGTTGCGGAAACCCATGCTGGCCTGTTTTAACAACAGTACTTCAGATCACATGTACTTTTGTGTCTCCGTTGCGGTAGAATGAGCTGCCCTTATGGTTACGGCGGAGACAGGGGCAGGCAGGCTGCAAGAAGAATTTGCACACAGGTGTCGACGGGCCTAATGGTGCTATTGGAGAGGAATAGGATATGTGGCGGCACCTGCCCTTCCCCTCCCCATTCTCTCATCATCTCCACTGCGATCACGAAAGTGCACTACACACACATCATTACAGCCACCTACAATGAAAATATACACTTACCTACAGAGCTCTTGTACTTTGTGGAGGGAAAGTGCTTCCAGGCGTAAAGGATGGGAAAAGTGCTCCTTTTGGTTGCTCAACCTGACCTTCGAGCTTCCCAGCCTTTCACGCCGTAGGAATTTTCTTTTTTGTAGCAGGGTGATGAACAGCTGCATGTGGTGCGCAGCTTGTAATCCTTTACAGTGGACCGTCGAGAACCATTCACGTACACAAGTGTCTAATGTGTTCATCGTGACTGGAATATACGTCGTCGTCTTTGACTGCATAATAATGAATATAGAGTCACTGGTCGCAAGATAGTGAGGTTCACACGGTACTGAATTCTCGGAAACAGATCAAATGGCTCTGAGCACTATGGGACTTAACTTCTAAAGTTATTAGTCCCCTAGAACTTAGAACTACTTAAACCTTACTAACCTAAGGACATCACACACATCCATGCCCGCGGTAGGATTTGAACCGTAGCGGTCGCGCGGTTCCAGACTGTAGCACCTTTAACCGCTCGGTCAACCTGGCCGGCTCTCGGAATCGGAGACCATGTATAGCAAGGGGAAAAAATTAGTGCTTGACGGCCCGACAACTGAGAAGTTTTTGCAGGGAAACAAAAGTTTGGACTCTGTAAGGATGACGAAGGAACTCGCCTAATAGAAAAACAACCCCGCTTTATGTCTAATCCGATTTAGAAAATTCAATGAAAATGTCTGGATGGATGGCCGGAGATTTGACCACTGTCCTACTGAAAACGAATCCACCTCGTACGTTATAGTATACAGTTCTTTAAACAAATCATTCATGTATTGTTGTTTACCTGACGTGACACGGAACATTCAAGGCACATAAACGGAAGCGTACAACGAAGGTGATAATATCCGTGTTTTAGTATGAACAGAATATATATTTAAATTACCTTATGGGATTCGTAAAGATGTTTTATAATTCAAGCAAATGTAGCATCATTCTTTTATATCTGTGTTTTCTACTCAGTCAAAGAGCTCGCTGGTAATAACAAATTTCCTGTTTTAATTTCGTACCTGTGTGTAACAGTTGTCACAAGTTAAGTAATTTTTTTCTTGTGGCGTTTCCTTTGATTAACACAGCTTGTAATATTACCCTGTGCAGGAACGTAATAAATGTTTTGTTCTTGCGTTATAAATTCCGTAACAGACTTTATTACTCGCTCTATGTTGTTTCGCAGCGTATTTGGTGTGTTTTTTCACAGGTTGGTTTTAACTTCAAGTCATCTGGTATCTTCTACGCTGGTAAAACCGTTAGGTAAAAATGATCTTATAACATGGTTCATTATTAGAATTCAAATAATTTTCAATTTTTTACTGCCCTACAATAGTTAAGTAAACATTTCTTTGGATATGTGCGCTTCAGTTAGTTAACACTTTCGAACATACTTACAATAACGTTCATTAACAGATTTCCGACAGTCTTACAACAAGGATAACAAAAAAGAATGAATATAGGAGCAGAGCGCTCTTATGAATGACGGTCATCGTTATAATGTCCGTGCCTTTTCCATTCAGTAGATAGCGTACGTCATTAACGATGACAACATTATTGTTGTGGTTAGCAGGAGAGCCAACACCGTGTTACTAGAGGAGACCGAAAGGCACTCGGTTTAGCTCAAGCATGCTGGCGTTAGTTCTGGAACAGGACAAGGAAATTAGAATCTAGAAACAACGGACGTATCTGGTGGAATACTTAACTTTAATCCATTAATGGTGAACGTCGCTCTTGACATTACATCATTCACACTATCAATAGTAACTGATAATCGCGCCTTGCTAGGTCGTAGCAAATAACGTAGCTGAAGGCAATGCTAACTATCGTCTCGGCAAATGAGAGCGTAGAAGTCAGTGAACCATCGCTAGCAAAGTCGGCTGTACAACTGGGGCGAGTGCTAGGAAGTCTCTCTAGACCTGCCGTGTGGCGGCGCTAGGTCTGCAATCACTGATAGTGGCGACACGCGGGTCCGATGTATATTACCGGACCGCGGCCGATTTAAAGGCTACCACCTAGTAAGTGTGGTGTCTGGCGGTGAGACCACAATTATAATGGGTATGTACATCAGAAATTGAATGTTTGTGGGTAATTTGTCAGATAGCTGACAAGTGTGATGCTTTACACGACTACAAATATTTTCCTTCCTGAGAGATGAAATCAAGGATGGTTTCCACATTCAGAGGCATTGGTAATAAGTGATGATGTACGGCTAATGCAATATGTGACTCAAATGAACTATAATGACAAAATGCAGCCAGAAAGTGTGCTTTGCCTTGTTCTAAGTCATTAAAACTCTACACACTCATTCTAGAGGGACGGGGCTCGAATCCGCGGCCGGCTATCTAGATTTCCCTAACCTGTTTATAGAAAATGGCAGGATAGTTAACTTGGAGAACACAGAGGCACTATCATTAGCATCGTTAACGACCTCATCCTCGTAAAAGCATTAAACCCTTCTATCTTTTCCATTATTATTTTACAATATGTATATAATATTCCCACAGATCCTAACTAATAAAAAACATGACCAAGTCGTGTATTACAAATCGAAACTTGGAGAGACTCTTTATCTACTGACGTTTCATTTTTCCATCAGTTGTAGTGTTCTCTTCTGAAAAATGGTTCAAATGGTTCTAAGTACTATGGGACTTAACATCTGAGGTCATCAGTCCCCTAGAAATCAGAACTACTTAAACCTAACTAACCTAAGGACATCACACATCCACCCATTCCCGAAGCAGGATTCGAACCTGCGAGCGTAGCCGTCACGCGGTTCGAGACTGAAGCACCTAGAACCGCATGGCCACAACGACCGCCTTTGGCTTCTGGATTCCTGGAGGTATGTTCCTCGTCATCCAAGTCGAAATTCTGAGCTTTACACATTCACGTGCGTATTATCCTAATATGTACTTAATACAGAAAGACATGACTTTTCCTGTACAAATGATAGCATGTGAAGGGAGACCGTTATTTTCTCGTTCGTTCTATAAAAATTCAACACTGTATCAAGATTTTATGACTATCTGTATCTACACCTTTCCTCCGCAAGCCACCTTGCTGTATGTAGCGGAGTGTGCTTTGTGTGCAGATGTCACTTCCCCGTCTGCTGTTCCGATTACGAATAGTCTGCGGGAAGAATGATTGTTGGTAAGCATCTGTGTGAACTCTAAGCTCTGTATTTTTACATTCAGAGTGTTTTTGTCAGATGTAAGTACGAGGAACAACGGCGCTCTTGTTGTCACTGTCAATGAAGTTGGGTTGGCATATCCTTGATGCCCCCCCCATGAACCATGGACCTTGCCGTTGGTGGGGAGGCTTCCGTGCCTCAGCCATACAGATAGTCGTGTCGTAGTACAACCACAACGGAGGGGTATCTGTTGAGAGGCCAGACAAACGTGTGGTTCCTGAAGAGGGGCAGCAGCCTTTTCAGTAGTTGCAGGGGCAACAGTCTGGATGATTGACTGATCTGGCCTTGTAACACTAACCAAAATGGCCTTGCTGTTATGGTACTGCGAACGGCTGAAAGCAAGGGGAAACTACGGCCGTAATTTTTCCCGAGGGCATGCAGCTTTACTGTATGTTTAAATGCTGATGGCGTCCTCTTGGGTAAAACTTTACGGATGTAAAATAGTCCCCCATTCTGATCTCCGGGCGGGGACTACTCAAGAGGATGTCGTTATCAGGAGAACGAAAACGTGGAATGTCAGATCCCTTAATCGGACAGGTAGGTTACAAAATTTAAAAAGGGAAATGGATAGGTTAAAGTTAGACATAGTGGGAATTAGTGAAGTTCGGTGGCAGGAGGAACAAGACTTCTGGTCAGGTGACTACAGGATTATAAACACAAAATCAAATAGGGTTAATGCAGGAGTAGGTTTAATAATGAATAAAAAAATAGGAGTGCGGGTAAGCTACTACAAACAGCATAGTGAACGCATTATTGTGGCCAAGATAGATACGAAGCCCACACCTACTATAGTAGTACAAGTTTATATGCCAACTATCTCTGCAGATGACACAGAAATTGAAGAAATGTATGATGAAATAAAAGAAATTAATCAGATAGTGAAGGGAGACGAAAATTTAATAGTCATGGGTGACTGGAATTCGAGTGTAGGAAAAGGGAGAGAAGGAAACGTAATAGGTGAACATGGATTGGGGCTAAGAAATGAAAGAGGAAGCCGCCTGGTAGAATTTTGCACAGAGCACAACTTAATCAAAGCTAACACTTGGTTTAAGAATCGTGAAAGAAGGTTGTATACATGGAAGAACCCTGGAGATACTACAAGGTATCAGATAGATTATATAATGGTAAGACAGAGATTTAGAAACAAGGTTTTAAATTGTAAGACATTTCCAGGGGCTGATGTAGACTCTGAACACAATGTGTTGGTTATGACCTGTAGATTAAAACTGAAGAAACTGCAAAAAGGTGGCAATTTAAGGAGATGAGACCTGGATAAACTAACTAAACCAGAGGTTGTACGGAGTTTCATGGAGGGCATAAGAGAACAATTAACAGGAATGGGGGAAAGAAATACAGTAGAAGAAGAATGGGTAGCTTTGAGGGATGAAGTAGTGAAGGCAGCAGAGGATCAAGTAGGTAAAAAGACGAGCGCTAGTAGAAATCCTTGGGTAACAGAAGAAATATTGAATTTAATTGATGAAAGGAGAAAATATAAAAATGCACTAACTGAAGCAGGCAAAAAGGAATACAAATGTCACAAAAATGAGATGGACAGGAAATGAAAAATGGCTAAGCAGGGATGGCTAGAGGACAAATGTAAGGATCTAGAGGTTTATCTCACTTGGGGTAAGATAGATACTGCCTACAGGAAAATTAAAGAGACCTTTGGAGATAAGAGAACCACTTGTATGAACATCAAGAGCTCAGATGGGAACCCAGTTCTAAGCAAAGAAGGGAAAGCAGAAAGGTAGAAGGAGTATATAGAGGCTCTATACAAGGGCGATGTACTTGAGGACAATATTATGGAAATGGAAGAGGATGTAGATGAAGATGAAATGGGAGATACGATACTGCGTGAAGAATTTGACAGATCAATGAAAGACCTGAGTCGAAACAAGGCCCCTGGTGTAGACAACATTCCATTGGAACCACTGACGGCCTTGGGAGAGCCAGTCCTGACAATACTCTACCATCTGGTGAGCAAGATGTATGAAACAGCCGAAATACCCTCAGACTTCACGAAGAATATAATAATTCCAATCCCAAAGAAAGCAGGTGTTGACAGATGTGAAAATTACCGAACAATCGGTTTAATAAGCCACAGCTACAAAATACTAACACGAATTCTTTACAGACGAATGGAAAAACTAGTAGCAGCCGACCTCGGGGAGGATCCATTTGGATTCCGTAGAAATACTGGAACACGTGAGGCAATACTGACCTACGCCTTATTTTAGAAGAAAGATTAAGGAAAGGCAAACCTACGTTTCTAGCATTTGTAGACTTAGAGAAAGCTTTTGACAATGTTGACTGGAATACTCTCTTTCAAAATCTAAAGGTGTCAGGGATAAAATACAGGTAGCGAACGGCTATTTACAATTTGTACTGAAACCAGATGGCAGTTATAAGAGTTGAGGGGCACGAAAGCGTGGCAGTGGTTTGGAAGGGAGTGAGACAGGTTTGTAGCATATCCCCTATGTTATTCAATCTGTATATTGAGCAAGCAGTAAAGGAAACAAAACAAAATTTTGGAATAGGTATTAAAGTCCATAAACTTTGATGTTCGCCGATGGCATTGTAATTCTGTCAGATACAGCAAACGACTTGGAATAGCAGTTGAATGGAATGGACAGTGTCTTGAAAGGAGGATATAAGATGAACATCAAGAAAAGAAAAACGAGGATAATGGAATTTAGTCGAATTATGTCGGGTGATGCTGAGGGAATTAGATTAGGAAATGAGACACTTACAGTAGTAAAGGTGTTTTGCTATTTGAGGAGCAAAATAACTGATGATGGTCGAAGTAGAGAAGATATAAAATGTAGACTGGCAATGGCAAGGAAAGCATTTCTGAAGAAGAGAAATTTGTTAACATCCAGTATTGATTTAAGTGTGAGGAACTCATTTCTGAAAGCATTTGTATGGAGTGTTGCCATGTATGGAAGTGAAACATGGGCGATAAATAGTTTGGACAAGAAGAGAATAGAAGCTTTCGAAATGTGGTGCTACAGAAGAATGCTGAAGATAAGATGGGTAGATCGCATAACTAATGAGGATGTATTGAATAGGATTGGGGAGAAGAGAAGTTTGTGGCACAACTTGACCAGAAGAAGGGATTCTTTGGTAGGACATGTTCTGAGGCATCAAGGGAACACCAATTTAGTATTGGAAGTCAGCGTGGAGGGTAAAAATGGTAGAGGGAGCCCAAGTGATGAATACACTAAGCAGATTCAGAAGGATGTAGGTTGCAGTAGGTACTGTGAAATGAAGAAGCTTGCACTGGACAGATTAGCATGGACAGCTGCATCAAACCACTCTCAGGACTGAAGACAACAACAACAACAAAAACAACAATAACAACATCCTTGATTCTGTCACGCTTACTAAATGAACCTGTGACGAAAGGCGTCACTCTTTTTTGGATCTCTATTTCCTCCATTAATTCCATATCTTACGAATCCCACGACTGACGAGCAACATTCGAGTATTGCTCGAACTGGTGTTTTGTAGCCTATCTCCTTTGTGTGTGGACTACGCTTTCTTTGGATTCTCCTGATGAAGCTCAATCTGAAATCTGCCTTACTTGTGGTTAATTTTCTGTGGTGCTGTATTTTAAATTGATTTGTACACAAACTCCCAGATATTTAATGCATGTAACTGTTCCCAGTGAATGTTCTTCAATCGCTTAGTCATTAAATAACTGGTCTTCTGCCTTTTTATCCTTAATATATTACATTTGTTAATGTTGAGGACAGCTGCCAATCCATGTAGTAAGCGTAAATCCTCTGCAGGTCGTCCTGCATTTCCGCATAGTTTTCTAGCGTTGAGATTTGTCTTCATAAATCAGTATCATCCGCAAACACAAAGGTAAGTAAATTGGTATACTTGAACGTATCGTCCAATAATCTGTCTAAAGCAAGTTACAGAATATCGGGATATATTTCATCGTTGATTGAGATAATATTCACACTTTTTATAAATACGAGTATAGTACCTTCATCGCTGTTTCATATCTATCGGTAGTGTTCGTTATGAGAATGAATTCTTCATTTTACAGCAGACAGTGCACTGTTTTGGTATTTTCTGGCAGATTAATCTGTATCCTGAATAGCGACTCGGAACTTTAACCTTCCTAACGCTTATAGAGTTATTACCCGCGAAGTTAACCACACACGAATGGCGACACATCCTCACAGCTTAATGGCACTGGCAAAACAGAAGCTGTGAAGCTGTGTTGTGATTCGCACCGTGAGAAATCAGTCACTGAGAGCATCATCTGTGAAAGGAAAGTTTCTGGATTTTATTATTGGTCCGTCATTCAGTTTAAATTAATAACAAAGTTTCACGTTTCGTTGTGCATCGACAAGCCCTATCATAACGTCATGTTATTAGTTTCTTTTGTAGCACATGTTCACGGCATGGGTGACATTTCTTGTTGCTTGGTAATTATCAAATACGACATTTCTAAATTTTTGCCTGGAGTGATTTGTAATTTTCTCAATTCACCTAATCCAAACTATAAATGGGACACTTTTTACTTTAAAATCGAAGTGTTTGACAACATATGATCAATTTGGACGTTTTGTCATATCCCGCTTTCGATTAATTTAAATTCGAATCTAGTGAAGAATCCATTTACTATGGTAATCAGCGAGTGGTTCTGAATAAATTCAATCCTTTTCTAAATTTATTTTATCTTCAGACATATAAATAATATCTTAAACGGCTGGTGCAAGATTTAAATGGACTACATTTCATGTAAGGGCCACAACCTCATTCGATGAGAAGAATATATCTCATTTGTCACCGTTACGCTTTCTTCCCTTCAGCACCGCTTCAATTCGTACCATTGTTTCCGCCCATACTGTACAATAAATTGAGTCCCCAGAGTAATGCAAGCACAGATTTAAAATCGAACTCACATATTTCTTGACTATTTGCTCAAAACGTGTTCCATCTAATGCCACACATTTCAAAGCACAAAATGTTTCTTCTTGGCCTTGGAGAAGTATTTCTTCCGCACCTGTACTGAATTTGTTTGTGACAACCTTCTAGATCTCCTCGAATGTGCCGTGTCTTCAACTCCTCAGTTTTAGGAATTGGTGACAGATCTGGTAAATAAGGTGGAGGTTGCGTCGATATTTCGTTTCTGATGAGAAAATCGTTATTAATCGTTGCTGAATCTGCTACTACGTTGCAGTGAATTTAAAATTCAGAGGAGGTGAGGAGCCTCTAAAACACTTGTTGGATTTCAATCAACATGCGTCTTAAGACTTCCTCATAGGATTCCTTATTAATTACTGTTCCACCTAGAAGCATAAACTCGTGTCTCTTGTGCCACTGGCATAAAAAACTCGGTCAGGATTGCCTTCATCTTTAGCATTTGAAAGCTATTTTTTACGACTTAGTGTTATTTAAACGGCCATTCCGGACACAGACGTTTTGTTTCAGAGTAATGAGAAAAGCTTCAAATGTCTTCGTCAGTATCCATCTTCTCAATTATGTTCTTGTCAAGGTTAGTCCCAGATGACAAGCTTTGACATAACTCGATCGCCCATTTGCTCCCGTGTCAGGGAGATTGAGACATATCGTGGGCACAGTTTCTACTCTTTCAAATGGTACGCCTGCCGTATCACTGCTTTTGTGATGTTTAGGGTTCTTTCTGTATAGGGAGACGTCACGTTCCGACCCTCTTTAAAGAGACTGCGAGCAACCATTGGGTTCCTTATCCTTCACTGCCACAGAACTATAAAACGAACGGTTGCAACACTCGGAGCAGATTAAGTATGGACTGTGCAACGTGTCCTCTATTCAGCATTTTTAATGCCATTATCTGGCTCTTCTTTGATGTAGCTTTCCTCAACTTCCTGCTATCGTTTCTATCAATACTCGTACATATTCATCTTCAGTCATTCACGTCATGTTGAAAAATAAAACCATATTGTATTGTATGTGATAACCATTGCGAGACACTACCACTACTGTTAGCCACACACTCATATGAGGCAACTGTATATTTGCTTGTAGCAACCACCCACTGCAATCAGATTTTGCCTCCGTCTTTGTCTTTTGGAAACGAGTAAAGTACTTCAATGTCCTTCTACCACCCATTCGCCAAGCAACATGTCCCACGCACTTTGATTTCATTTCGCGCGCAGTCAGAATTACATCATTTACTTGGCAGATGCCTGTTAAATAGCACATTCAATTTTATTCACAGTTTCGCTTTCTTTAGCTCGCGAAATAATCTCAATATGCTTTTCCCAAAGGTATCCTTTAGTCAGTGTCGGTAGAGCATGCAAACTATTTGTGCTATTTCTCTGCGAAGCACTGAGATGGGGCAGTTCATCTTTGGCCAGTTCTACTCGATTCCAGTTAATCAGACGTCAGGCCGTTGAGTAGGCCATACGGTCGGGTAGATGCACCGTGTAGTACTTCACTCGTTCCAAAAAGATAAAGACCGAGACAAAATCCGACGACGGTGGGTAGGAAAACGTAAAGTTGCCTCATCTGTGTGTGTGGCAAAATACTGTAAGTTGGAAGAATGTCTTTATCCTGTAGGGGAAGGTACTCGCGATGGTTATCACATGCAACAGGAAATGGTTTTATTTTTCAACATGACATGAATGACTAGGGTTAAGTACACTCCTGGAAATGGAAAAAAGAACACATTGACACCGGTGTGTCAGACCCACCATACTTGCTCCGGACACTGCGAGAGGGCTGTACAAGCAATGATCACTCGCACGACACAGCGGACACACCAGGAACCGCGGTGTTGGCAGTCGAATGGCGCAGACTTCGCAGCATTTGTGCACCGCCGCCGTCAGTGTCAGCCAGTTTGCCGTGGCATACGGAGCTCCATCGCAGTCTTTAACACTGGTAGCATGCCGCAACAGCGTGGACGTGAACCGTATGTGCAGTTGACGGACTTTGAGCGAGGGCGTATAGTGGGCATGCGGGAGGCCAGGTGGACGTACCGCCAAATTGCTCAACACGTGGGGCGTGAGGTCTCCACAGTACATCGATGTTGTCGCCAGTGGTCGGCGGAAGGTGCACGTGCCCGTCGACCTGGGACCGGACTGCAGCGACGCACGGATGCACGCCAAGACCGTAGGATCCTACGCAGTGCCGTAGGGGACCGCACCGCCACTTCCCAGCAAATTAGGGACACTGTTGCCCCTGCGGTATCGGCGAGGACCATTCGCAACCGTCTCCATGAAGCTGGGCTACGGTCCCGCACACCGTTAGGCCGTCTTCCTCTCACGCCCCAACATCGTGCAGCCCGCCTCCAGTGGTGTCGCGACAGGCGTGAATGGAGGGACGAATGGAGACGTGTCGTCTTCAGCGATGAGAGTCGCTTCTGCCTTGGTGCCAATGATGGTCGTATGCGTGTTTGGCGCCGTGCAGGTGAGCGCCACAATCAGGACTGCATATGACCGGGGCACACAGGGCCAACACCCGGCATCATGGTGTGGGGAGCGATCTCCTACACTGGCCGTACACCTCTGGTGATCGTCGAGGGGACACTGAATAGTACACGGTACATCCAAACCGTCATCGAACCCATCGTTCTACCATTCCTAGACCGGCAAGGGAACTTGCTGTTCCAACAGGACATTGCACGTCCGCATGTATCCCATGCCACCCAACGTGCTCTAGAAGGTGTAAGTCAACTACCCTGGCCAGCAAGATCTCCGGATCTGTCCCCATTGAGCATGTTTGGGACTGGATGAAGCGTCGTCTCACGCGGTCTGCACGTCCAGCACGAACGCTGGTCCAACTGAGGCGCCAGGTGGAAATGGCATGGCAAGCCGTTCCACAGGACTACATCCAGCATCTCTACGATCGTCTCCATGGGAGAATAGCAGCGTGCATTGCTGCGAAAGGTGGATATGCACTGTACTAGTGCCGACATTGTGCATGCTCTGTTGCCTGTGTCTATGTGCCTGTGGTTCTGTTAGTGTGATCATGTGATGTATCTGACCCCAGGAATCTGTCAATAAAGTTTCCCCTTCCTGGGACAATGAATTCACGGTGTTCTTATTTCAATTTCCAGGAGTGTATGTACGAGTATTGATAAAATGAAACTTTTGTTCTGGATGTGGAGGCCGAGAGTTGGAAATTGTTCGAAGGAGGCAGTTGGAGTTGGAAATTTGGTGGAACTGTTATAGTTATTTGTAGTGATTACCGATAAGCAGCATATAAGATTTTTCAGTCAAGACTTTGTATTTGCATCTTTAATTTGTTACGATTTCACATGCTGAACTGTAGATGAAATTCGATGATTGTCTCGTATTAAATCGCATGTTATTACAGAGGATCAGAGATCGTTTATTTTGCTTAAGTTGGAATCTGATTACAGGACCGTGTCGTAATCATACAACTAATGCGTTATGCGCTCTGTACTCTCTGGCAGACGCACGTCCACGAAGGTCTCGTTAAATTAAGTGATGAATATTTAACTAAGAGCTAATTTAGCTACTATTACATTTTATACTAGTGCATTTACTTCGTTGCTAGGCTATCTATTGAAGATTTCCCTTTTCTGAGCGTATTTAGATCGAAAAGGAAGTACTTCGCAAAGACCGATAGGCTTTAGTTTTTTTTACATTTTAGGCGTAGATTTCCTGCAAGTGTAAATCATTATTTTTTTGATTACACTTAGCGGTTCTACATTAAATTAATTCGAGTCTGTCATATAGATAGTTAATTAAAACTTTGGAAAACAAATTTAAAGGTTTGTCTACGTTAGCGTTCAGTTCCGTATTAGTACAGGGTACGAAACTTCAGTGCTCTTGTGCCAGGTTATCCTCTGCTTTTCTGTAAATTTTGGATAAGTTTTTCTATCAAACCATGTGTGACAAATGTGGTGATTGACGTAGAAATCCCAAGGAGGTGGTGTTTCGTGAAAACTTTAGCATATGGTTACACTGAGCTAATGTAGTTGCGAGGAAACGGGGGTAGGTAATGTAGGTTAGGTAGAAAGAGCAGAAAAATCGCTGAACAGGAGGCTAAAATTTGTGCTCTTAAGGCTGAAATAGAAAAAAGCAAATTTGGAATTATGTAGGCTGCGGGAGGAAAAACTGACTTGGTGTCGGGAAAAGGTAGCAAGCGAAGGGCGAAAAAGGGAAACTGTTGGGAAAACATTAAAAATTCAGTTCTTAATTTGGCTTGCTATCGGAGGTAGTGGAGAAAGGGCCTCATCCACATGTAATAGGGTGTAGATTGAAGCACAATATTAGGTTACAGAAAAAAGACAGGTCGGCATCAAATCAGAATAGGAAAAGAATTCTGCTTCTAGGTAGCAGTCATGGGTGTAGCCAGCAGTTTCAGGAGAAATTAGGTGCAAGGTACCTTAGGCAGGTATCAGAAAACTTGGCTCAACTGTGCAGGGACCCAGAGATGGAAGATCAGCTAATTACAGCAGTAGGAAACAGCTTGGTGATGAATACAAGATATAGTACTAGCAGTGACCTGGACGAATAGGAGCAGAAACTGGGCACACAAATGTGGGAGGTCTTTCAGCGCCATGATCGGCCCTGGGTAAACACTGGTGTAAAGCATCTTAACACTGAGCTGAACAGGATGCTCCAGACTCCGGCAAAATCTCACATAAGTGTTGTTTCAGTTGATGGTATTGTTAGGTGGAGATACACTACACATGACCTTCACCTGAATAGGACGGGGAAAGATAAGTAAGCTTCTGTACTAGCTAATACTTTCATGGGGGCCACAGTCACACAAGGGATGCTCCCTGTGGCTAATGGGACCAGCCAGACAAGTTTTTTTTAGGTTGAAGCCAAAGTCCAGACAGACAACAATCAAGAAAAATAGAATAATAAAAGCTTCATGAACACTAAATACGGATAAAGCTAAGGGAAGAATAAATTTACTTCATCAAAATACCAGGGGAGTAAACAATGACGTATATGAGCTGTTCTTGTGTTTAGATGATCTCAGAAATAAGAATGAGATTGCTATATTTCTAAGTCTGAACACCACATAACTGTGGTGACGGGAAGTGTCAGTATCAATGGGTATAATTTACCATCTTACACTTGCAGATCTAGCATGGGTAAAGGAGGAGTAGCCATTTGCACAAAACAATAAGTAAGAAAATTTTGTGTCAATCTACACTTTGAAATTTGTGCATGGGAATTACGGCAAGATAAAATAGTGTTGATATTAACAAAAGTGTATAGGTCCCCATTAGGAGATTGAGAGTATTCATAAAAAAGTTTGCCTCCCTATTATGCCACCTGCCAGACAAAAAGAAGACATTATTCATCTGTGGTGCTTTCAGTGTAAACTTTCGAAGCAATTCGGATAGGAAAAATGAACTAGAAGTGTTATTAATGACATATAACTTAGAATCAGTAATCAACTGCCCTATATGTATAGCTCATGAGAGAAGCAGTCTGATAGATAATGTATTTGTACAGTAAAAGTATATATAACTAACACGTGTTTTCGCTGTGATAAATCGATTATCAAACCACGATGCACAACTGATTAACTTACAAAACCTAGCAGGGTGTACAGTTGAGAATCCATTCAGTAAAAGCTTAAGGCTGGTCAAGTTGGTATCTACAGAGCACTGTAGAAAAAGTTTAAGACATTGATGGTGAGATGCATATAATAAGCCAAATGCTAACGAAAAAAGCGACATATCTCTTGATAAATTAATATCCCTTCTAGAACATTTCTGTCCAAAAAATTACTATATATAATACTAAATAGTTTTGAAAGAGACCTTTGATTACTACAGGTATTAAAGTGTCTTCAGAAAGAAAAAGAAAATAGTGTGAGATAGCAAGAATTAGTAAAGATCCAGATATAATTTTTCATTACAAAAATTGGAATATCATACTGATAAAAGTTGACAGAAAATTTAAAAAAATGTATATTAGACATGAAATTAACAACTCAGATAATAAAATCAAATCTGTATGGAATGGTGTTAGAAGAGAGACAGAAAAAGTTACTTCTGGGTTAGGTAGTATTATTATTAAAGAGAATGAGACCATCTTAACTAACAGTCACAAGTAGTTAACGTATTTAACAACCATTTCTTAAGTGCAGGTGAGAAAATTGCTGAGAATAGTTCAAAAGAAAAAGCCAATCAGTACAGGAAAGAGTCAGTTTTGAGAAATTCTTGTGAGAGTAATGTTCATCTCACAATTTCTTGTGAAATAAGGGAAATCGTTCAACTCCTTTAAAATAAATCTTCTGTTGGAGTAGATGACAACTCTAACAAGATATTAAAACAAAAAATAAATGTTCTATTGGAGTATATGACATCTCTAACAAGATATTAAAACATTGTGGAGAAGTTACAGCTGATGTTCTGAGTCGCATCTGTAATGTATCAGTAACTCGAGATTTTTTTCTCACACAGATTAAAATATGCCATTGTCAAGCCTCTCTACAAAAAATGGGATACCACAGATGTCTATAATTACTGTCCAGAATCCCTGCTTACAGCATTTTCAAAAATCGTCGAGAAAGTAATGTACACAAGAGTGGTTAGCGATCTCTACAGTAATGGGATACTTAGTAACTCACAGTTTAGATTTCAAAAATTCTGTCCTACTGAAACAGCAATATAAAATTTCACTGCCCACATAATTGACTTTAAATAGTAAAATGCCACCAATAGGAATTTTCTGTGATTTATCCAAAGCATTTGATTGAGTGAACAATGACATTATGTTAGAGAAATTACAATTCTACTCTATAAATGGAACAACATATGAGTGGTTTAAGTTATATCTACATAACAGAAAGCAAAAAGTATCTTTATATGATTTTAGTGATTTAAGTAGGTTTCCCACTTCTTCTAACTAGGGTGAAATTACATGAAGTGTTCCACAGCATTCGGTCATGGGTCCCCTAAGAAGGACCTCCCTTCTTATCTGAATTAAGAAGCTAAACTGGCACTGTTTACTGATGATATGAGCGTCATTATAAATCCAGTAAAAGAAACTCCAATAGAAAATTATGCACATAATGTCTTTGTAAAAGTTATTGATTGGTATTCTGTGAACGGACTTGCTGTGAACTTTGGAAGAACACTGTCCATCCTATTTTCTGCATCAAAGAGTACAGTACCTTCAATAAATATAACACATCAACAGAAGTCAGTAACCAGGGCAGAGCATACTAAATTTTTGGGTGTACATATACATGAGAACATTAAGCAGAAAATACGTATTTTGGATTTCCTAAAGCGACTAGGTTCAGCAACGTTTGCAGTCAGATAACTGCTAATTTTGAGGATACAAAACTTAGCAAGCTAACATACTCTCTTTCAAATTCTGAAGAAGGCAGGGGTGAAATACAGTAAGCAAGTGGCAATTATACGAGTCGAGGGGTATGAAAAAGAAGCAGTGGTTGGGAAAGGAAAAGACAGGGTTGTAGCCCAATGTTATTCAATCTGTATATCGAGCAAGCAATGAAGGAAATAAAAGAGAAATTAGCAGAAGAAATTAAAACACATGGAGAAGAAATAAAAACTTTGAGGTTTTCCGATGACACTGTAGTTCTGTCAGAGAATACAAAGAACTTGGAAGAGCAGTTCAACGGAATGGACAGTGTCTTGAAAGGACGATATAAGATGAACATTAACAAAAGTAAAACGAGGATAATTGAATGTAGTCGAATTACATCAGGTGATCCTGTGGGCATTAGATTAGGAAATGAGACACTTAAAGTAGTTGTGCTTTTTGGGGGAGAGAATATAAAATGTAGACTGGCAATGGCAAGGAAAGCGTTTCTGAAGAAGAGAGATTTGTTAACATCGAGTATAGGTTTAAGTGTCAGGAAGTCTTTTCTGAAAGTATTTGCATGAAGTGTAGCCCTGTATGGAAGTGAAACATGGACGATAAATAGTTTAGACAATAAAAGAATAGAAGCTTTCGAAATGTGGTGCTACAGAAGAACACAGAAGATTAGATGGGAAGATCATGTAACTAATGAGGAGGTACTGAACAGAGTTGCAGAGAAGAGAAATTTGTGGGACAACTTGACTAGAAGAAGGGATAGCTTGATAGGACATATTCTGAGGCATCAAGGAGCCACCAAGTTAGTATTGGAGGGCAGCATGGAAGGTAAAATTCGTAGAGGGAGACCAAGAGATGAATACACTAAGCAGATTTAGACGGACGTAGGTTGCAGTAGGTACTTGCAGATGAATAAGCTTTCACAGGAAAGAGTTGCTTGGAGAGCTGCATCAAACCAGTCTATGGACTGAAAACTACAACAACAACATATTTTGCATACATTTACTCTCTGATGTCCTACAGAATAATATCTTGGGGTAACTCAACACTTAGGGAAAAAGTATTCACTCCTCAAAGGAAAACTGTTAGAATAACGTGTGGGGCCCATAGTCGCATTCATTGTAGGCATCTGTTTGAAAAGTTAGGAATTCTTGCAACAGCCTTAAAGTACATTTACTCAGTAATGAAATTAGTTCTCAACAACATGGATCAGATTAAAAACAACAGAGACATTCATGATTATAATATCAGAAGAAAGACTTACACTATCCTTTACTTAACCCGTCTTTGGCACAGAAAGCGGTAAAATATGCTGCTGTAAAACCTTTCGATAAATTACCAGATTAAGTAAAATGTCTGACAGTTAGCAGTAATAATTTCAAAAATAAATTGAAATCATATCTCTTTGGCAACTTCTATACGATAGATGAATTCTTGAGTAGGCATAAATAAATGTATAATTATAATGTATGTATTTTGTGCCATTTAAGGGAATGGGGTAGGTAATAAAAATTTTAAGTTAAGAAAAAACCTTTGATACATGTATGCATTTCTTACCATGAGATTGATCAATGGAACACTTAAGTAACTAACTAACTCACTTCTGCACTTCATATTATTCAATGCATTATCGCAAGACGTTTATAGAAAGCAAGTGTTTCTGTGACTGGTAGAAATTCGATTCACGTGTATTGAAAGGTCAACGAGATACATATTGAAACCTTGATTATTTTGAAGTTAATAGAATCAATTCGGTATTGTGATTACTCATTTATGCTCTCCTAGTGATTTATTTAACTATCGTACATAATCTTGATACGAATGTTATGCGACGAGATATTGAGTACACTTGCGGCCAGTACTTCCTTTGGCGATTCAGTGATAATCCATGAAAAAAATAATAATTTAGACATATGCAGTTTCTCTAATGCGTTATTAATGAATATTCCACTTGCTGAATGTATAATTTTGAGACTGTGACGGTAAGTTTCAACAACGATGCCGGGATGAAGATTTGCTATGGCAGATTTTTCTAAAGTGCACAGTGATATTTCCATATAATAATTTATGCAGAATTTGATAGTGAGACCATCAGCTTTTGCAGTTGTACGTGTATAATTATTTCATATAGTACATAATTATGCAATTACTTGATGCGGTGTCTGTGCTATCTCATTTTCAGATTAAGGTATTCCGATTACTTTGAAGGTAAATCATCCCATGGCACTATATATAGCTACAGGCTGACCACATCTGCTCTTGGTAGTTTTGGGAACTTTTGAGAATGATTACACACTGTTTGATGTTCTATTACAAAAGCTATGTATGTTTATTTATTGTTGCGCGGTTTTCTTGTAAGTCTTTGCTAGTGTGATTATTTCTTTTTTTTTAGTTCGTAGCCAGATAGAGCTAGAAAACTGATTTATCGGGAGTGAATATTGATGTAACAGAGCATAAATGAATCAAGGCTTAGTTTAAGTACTCATGTTAGTAAGACAGTTTTTAACACAGTAGACACATTACACACTCTGATCCATTCCCTGATCGATTTATTTGTAATTCTCAGTTATTTAGTGCACTCTAAGCAAACTTCTGTTTAAATAATTTTCGCATCTGAAGTCCATGTCTCGCTGCCGAACCAAAACATGTTATTTTTGAAAACGTTATTGAGATTACCGAAATTTTTCCAGTGGCATTTCTAACATTCTGATTCTTTTTCAGTCCGTCCAGTATCTGTCATCGTATAAAAGCAAAAGCTCGCTAAATGGCTGTTTGATTTCAGATTAAGTTCTTGTTATAATTAATCCGCAGGACAACTTTCAAACGTGCTCTGTTCACTTTACGCTACACATTATGAATAAATTCCAACAAAGAATGTAAGAACGAAAAGAGCATGCTTGAAACAAGTGTTTATATTTTAGTATTATTTATGACTACTATGTAACGCAATATGCCGGAAATATTGGGCCTTGCCCACGTGTAGGAGACTAGCGCGAGTACATCAAGACCGTAAAAACGAGTACGACAAGTCGTGGGTCAGATGGGTGCTTTGCAGCCAACGAACAGGTTTATGCGCCTAGTACATAGTTTTGTGAAAAGTTTCGTTCGCGATGACAACAAGACAATAATTTTACTTTCGTGGCTATGTACACTGACGAAGCAACTTTGAATGGTGAAGGAATATAATAAATAAAATTTGTTTGTCTGAGGCTAACCTACATCAGATGTGCGAGCATAGTCTTGAAGACCAATTTATGGTTAATGATGGGCGGAAATTTTAGGCAACCAAATAATAGGACAGGACATTTTATCTGATAATTTAAATGGCTCTAATTATTCAATCTGTTAGGTGGATGTTCTGCCAAAGATAACTGAAGATGCTACTGTGTAAGTAAGAGCGAACACGAACTTACAAGAGCATAAATCTCCACCGCACTATGTCATCGCAACAAGAAATTATTTAAATCCGATGTGTCCAGATTGGTGGACTGGATGGCGCGGACCAATCATCTTTTGTAAATGTGATCTCTTGTATTAAATTATTCTCCTCGTTGTAACAAAGCAAAAGCTGTTCTTCTTTCCCTTTGCCCTTTATTTTTTGTTTACATCTATTATTTAATAAAGAAAACGCTAATCGTTTACTGGTAACGACTCAGTTTATAAGTTTATACCCATTTTCTTGAACGCTATAAGATAGGTTTTTGTTGTACTGTGCTTCGCAATAAACCAGCGAAGACCGCGACACCGGTAAATAAAATAATAAATCTTACCTCAATCTAAACACATATCTGTATAAAACAGAGTAAAAACACTACATGTCAGACGCAATACTCGAACCGTGAGCCCCACTAGCTAAAGTCGCGCACGTAGGTCCGGAGTAACACCGATGTGATTACTTGACTTGGATTTGGATGAACAGATGCAACATACTGATAGGCTCAATCGATGCACGATCGGCGAGGTACATCATCTAGTGACGTCAGCTGGTCAACATCGGGCCAAAGAGATGTACAGGCCCTGCAACGAGCGTGTGACGTTTGCGGCCCCTGTGTCACGTAATAAATTACTTGCCTCACAGTCATCGGTGCCGCTTCCCAGGTATTCAAATGTTAATAAGAATGTCTCTCTATACGTTTCGAGGTGAACTCTCATGTTGTCTCTGTGTAATTAACTGTTGGTATGCTGTCGAGCGCTCAGTTTGGTGTGAGTCCAGGTAGCGAGTAAACAAAACAACAAAGCTCGCAGTAGGAAGAGGACGATTTGGAAGCTCTGCGAAATATTCTCCCTCCCATTGTCCTTCCATACCGCAAGTTACTGGCTATGCCAGATTCCAGGTCAGCCACTGCCTCTACTTGCTGCGTTATAGCGAAAAAGATTCGTAGCGACTGCACGCTGAAACTCGAGCATGCAAACGTGTATTCGTTACCAGTCCACTTGTCTGAGGTCAGATGCATATTTCAGGACCTCAGCTTTCATGTGATATTACTGTTGGAGACATGGCTTAAGCCGACTGTGCCTTCCAGCTATGTAAGCCTCGATGGCTATGTGCTTCTCAGACATGACAGGTATAACAGAAGAGGTGGCGGTGTGAGTGCGTATACACGTGCAAACGTACTCCCCAATGTCGTGCACAGGCAAAAACGAGGACGTGAATTCATGCTCATTGAAATTAAATCTATCGACAGAAAGTGTCTCATTCGTGTAATTTTCAATCCACCCAAAGCTGGAGAGCTTTCTAGGTTTTAATCCACTCTCTCCGCTCTTGAACCTTTGTATGAGCATGTAACTGTAGCAGGAGATGCGAACACAAATTTTATAAGCAACAGTTTAGAAGTTTCAGAATTCAAGATTATACTTTCCTGCTCGGATCCTACACTGCTTGCACTTGGGCCAACACGTTATACTGCAGACACTCATACCTCTATAGATACTTTCCAACCCAGTTTCCAACCAGTATAATTCGCACTGATCAAATTTATGCATCTAACGTATCTGCTCGTGCTGTAATATTCATGAATTATTCGATGGGATGTCCGAAGGACGAACCGCAAGTGGTCACTTTTAGTGATTTTAAACGCTTAAATACACTCCTGGAAATGGAACAAAAGAACACCGGTGTGTCAGACCCACCATACTTGCTCCGGACACTGCGAGAGGTCTGTACAAGCAATGATAAAACGCACGGCACAGCGGACACACCAGGAACGGCGGTGTTCGCCGTCGAATGGCGCTAGCTGCGCAGCATTTGTGCACCGCCGCCGGCAGTGTCAGCCAGTTTGCCGTGGCATACGGAGCTCCATCGCAGTCTTTAACACTGGTAGCATGCCACGACAGCGTGGATGTGAACCGTATGTGCAGCTGACGGACTTTGAGTGAGGGCGTATAGTGGGCATGCGGGAGGTCGGGTGGACGTACCGCCGAATTGCTCAACAATTGGGGCGTGAGGTCTCCACAGTACATCGATATTGTCGCCAGTGGTCGGCGGAAGGTGCACGTGCCCGTCGACTTGGGACCGGACCGCAGCGACGCACGGATGCACGCCAAGGCCGTAGGATCCTACGCAGTGCCGTAGGGAACCGCACCGCCACTTCCCAGCAAATTAGGGACACTGTTGCTCCTGCGGTATCGGCGAGGACCATTCGCAACCGTCTCCATGAAGCTGGGCTACGGTCCCGCACACCGTTAGGCCGTCTTCCGCTCACGCCCCAACATCGTGCAGCCCGCCTCCAGTGGTGTCGCGACAGGCGTGAATGGAGGGACGAATGGAGACGTGTCGTCTTCAGCGATGACAGTCGCTTCTGCCTTGGTGCCAATGATGGTCGTATGCGTGTTTGGCGCCGTGCAGGTGAGCGCCACAATCAGGACTGCATACGACCGAGGCACACAGGGCCAACACCCGGCATCATGGTGTGGGGAGCGATCTCCTACACTGGCCGTACACCTCTGGTGATTGTCGAGGGGACACTGAATAGTGCACGGTACATCCAAACCGTCATCGAACCCATCGTTCTACCATTCCTAGACCGGCAAGGGAACTTGCTGTTCCAACAGGACAATGCACGTCCGCATGTATCCCGTGCCACCCAACGTGCTCTAGAAGGTGTAAGTCATCTACCCTGGCCAGCAAGATTCCGGATCTGTCCCCCATTGAGCATGTTTGGGACTGGATGAAGCGTCGTCTCACGCGGTCTGCACGTCCAGCACGAACAGGACTACATCCAGCATCTCTACGATCGTCTCCATGGGAGAATAGCAGCCTGCATTGCTGCGAAAGGTGGATATACACTGTACTAGTGCCGACATTGTGCATGCTCTGTTGCCTGTGTCTATGTGCCTGTGGTTCTGTCAGTGTGATCGTGTGATGTATCTGACCCCAGGAATGTGTCAATGAAGTTTCCCCTTCCTGGGACAATGAATTCACGGTGTTCTTATTTCAATTTCCAGGAGTGTATGTTTGAACTTATAACTGACGACTAGGATTTGTCTTGGCAGGGAATGACATGAAATATCTTTGACATGAACTATGAAGTACCTACTTTCACTGAGAGACTCAATAATTTATACGTCAATTACACTCCGATAAAACTGTTAATTTTCAGTAGAAGACTTACACCATGGTTTACTGACCAACTCAAACACCTTAGCATTATCAGAGACGCACAAGACATATAAACAGCACCCGACCTCCGAGAATCGTCTCGTTGATAAGCGAGTATGTAACCAAGTTAGCTGGTTGTTCAGTCGGTGAGAAATGCAAAACTTACGTACGCTCACTCGCTAATTAAGGGGTTTCAAATGCTCCGTCTACGACGGATAGGAATAGGTAAACCTCAATCTGCATCTGAACCTCCCCTTTGTCCTGAGGATCTAAATGAGTATTTTGCCACGCCTACGTGCCTACTTGATCAACACACAAAGACACAAACCACCGGATCCATTAATTACTTGCTGTCGATACAAAAAAACTTTCTTCTGCCGCAGCTAAGCCTTAACACAGTCACGAATTCAACTAACTGCGTGAATTCATTTTGCTGCTTGCAGGACACGACAATACTACCATACAAATGATCGATATCCTCGTCGATCCAATAATGTCGATTATAACGGATATTTGTAACTATTTTCTGACCTCCAGCATCTTTCCAAAGGCTTGGAGAAAGGGACTCATAAAACGTCTACTCAAAAAAGGAATCTGCCAATGAACCTACCGACTATAGACACATTTTTATTCTGTCAATATTATTTAAGGCTGTAGAATACATAGTTCACTATCATTTTACCAGTTACTTAACATAAAATAATCTTCCAGATAAATACCAATGTGGTTTCCAGAGAAATCGCAACACGACTAACGCTCTCATAAAAGGGACTCACGAACTGAAACCACCTACGGACAAACAAGAGGCGACTGTTATGTGCGTTTTGGATTTCAGAAAAGCTTCCGACACTGTCGACTCTGATATTCTACTTGATAAACTCGAAATCCAAAACTTTTTTTCAAGTGGCGTACAATGGTGTGTAATCATTGTAACAAAGAGGTCACAGTGTAAGAATTTAGGCTCACGAGCCCCAAAAGAATCAGTATTTGACCCATACTTTTATCATTATTGTTAATGATGTGTCGACTATTATCTCCCATTGCAAATATCATTTATTTGCTGATGAGCTACTGTTGTACCAAACTGCAGGCCCAACGAATCTGCACACAGCCATCCAAGACGTAAATGGTGACTTACTTTGTTCATCAGAATGGGCGAGTAGGTTTGAAACTTAATCGAGTTAAAACGCGAGCAATCTTCGTCGTACACAAAATACTCGCTAGTCCCCAGTTTAGAGGATCTCTTCCACCCCTTATCCTAAACAGCACATAAATCACCTTTCTTTTTCTGCAAGGAATTTGGGAATAATTCTTTACTATCGTCTAGACTGTACTGGAAACAAAATTGCAGTCCGTAAGCAAGTGTCAGAATCCCTTCATCCACTATAGAAATACAAAAATGTGTTTCCTCTTGAACTTAAAAAGAAACTCCTAGAGTCACTAAGTACTTCCCAACATTGATTATGTTGATCCTTTTGTCCAAGAACTTTCGTGTGAGATCTCACGTCGTCTGGAACTGGTGACAAATGCTTGTGAGCGACAAATTTGTGATGGACGCTATTTCGATCATTACGTTCCTGCCTATGAACAATTAGCATGGCCATTTGCGACAAGCGTAGAGATTATCCTGCCCCATGTTTGGTGCCTCGTCTTCTCAAACATTGCGCGCCTTCGTATTTACTTTCAATCCTTACTCTACTATCTCAACAACACAGCGGAAACACTCGTTCTCAACACGGCCAAAACCCTCCCTATACCACTACACAACACTGTCGTGCTCTCTAAATCGTTTTCTGTACCAGGAACCCGACTTTGTAACAATCTTCATCAAAATATTGGAGATGTTAAAACCCTTTCAAACTTCAAAAGATAGCTAACGGCCCAGCTTCTATCACTATAGCTACGCATCTCTTCTTACAGCTCAGTTTCTTCAACCATTCCTCTCCCACCACTTTCCCGTCCCCTCGACTCTTCTTTCCTGGCAGCCATTGTCAGTTTCCTTTTCACTCTTTTCCCGAGGCTGTTCGAAGATGCTTAGCTGCGGACTGCAAACGCAGAAGTGGAAAGAATAGGAACGAATACTTATAGAAAAGGTGACATTAATTTTCCTTCTTCTTTGGAGGAGAATGCTGCGGCTATGGTACATCAGGGCCCTTCACCATCTTGAGGCCGAGAGAACCGTTGTCCACGTCTCCTGCACTCACCTTCCTGAAGTAGAAATATGTGAAGATCAAACCGAGATGAAGAATATTATGAAGTGCTTGTATGTACAGTGTTCTATTTACCATATGTGCAACAACCTATACATAGTCCTAGAATAGCATAAAAACCATAGTACGACAAAGTGCCGTGCACTACAACATATTGAAGGAGCGGACGATATGCTGTTGAGGAAAACATGAATGTAATTGCCTACGTTAGTTTTATGAAGAAAGGTATAGTAGCCCGAAACCGGATATGGCACTGAAATAAAGCGTAACAAATGCGTTTGTGCTGGTTGCGTTATTCACCAATAATGAATATATGTGTTTTGTGTGACTCTGAAACTGAGTTCTTAGATTATACAGGTGCAACAACTGTTAGAGCAACTACTATTGGTAACCTAGAAAAAGGGAGCAATATAGTAAAAATACCTTATGAAACTTACTTGGGGAGAGAATAATTTTTAGACAATGGTTGCATTCCTCCTACGCGACTCCTTATCGTACGTAAAAAGGCAATTAAACAAGGAATACATAAATTAAAAATAAATAATAAAAAGAGGATGCACGCATGACGCTGAGAACTGGTACACAAGTCCAGATCTGTCCCAGAATATCCATGTCAGAGAAGTAATGTAGTACGTGCAGTTACTGTTTGTAAAAGAAAACATTTCTAAACTCTAACGCATGATTCAGAGGGAAGAACTGGAAATAAGTTCGACGAACAAAGCAATGCCATTTAACTGACAGTAGAGATCTATGTATGTTGTCTGCAATGGAAATAGCATCAGTACGAGAAAAAAACGATCGCAAAAGAAATATCGAAAAATTGAAACCTAATTCTATTTCAGATAAGTCAACGTTTGTATTGTATTGAACTGGGGACTTACAAACGACGGAGAGGCTTCGTCCTCGCCGTAGCCCTCAGTGGTACACAACTCCACAACAGGCTACAGCAGTCCACTCACCCCACCGCTGCCCCACACCGAACCAAGTCACGATAGGGTAGTTAGACGCATTTGACATGTTGAGTGCAGATGAGTCTGTTCTCAAAACGTGAAATAGTAAAAAAAAGTTCTTTATTCCATGAACGAGATACATGTGCACTAAATTCTTCTGTGATTTGCGAAGTCCATATGGGAAAAAATAACTTTCAATGTCCGACTTCCATCTCACTATTGTTTGTAAAATTCTAGAGACCTATCACGAAGGAAGAAGCAAGTCAAGGGCGAGGCGACCGGTGGACGAAAACACCTTGCAACTACCAGAAAGATACTTAAGAGGTATTGTTGAATCATCTTGAAAAGAAAGACACCCTGTGCGAAGATGTGTTGTGTGCAGCAAGAAGAACAAGCGACACGATTCGTGGTATTGTTGTGAAGAATGCAGTACGGTAAAGTGTATTGGTTCATGATTGGGACTGTACCGTAATCGAATAAACTTACGAAACTTTTATCCATGCCCTTCATTCTTAAGTCTTGGTAACACCAGTATAAAAATAGGCAGACTCAGTAGCAGCAGTAATTTAGCGCGGCAAGACACACCGCAGCGCGCTGTACGACGAAAACTGCCATCTCCGTGCAACGGGGCTGGCGTGTGGGGGGCCTCGTCGTATACAGCAGGAATTCCGCAGCGAAAAGGTTAGTTAACTGTGAACTCGAGTAAATATGATTATAACTGTTATTATTATTTTTGTACCCATGAGGGAGCAGTACAAGTATTAACAAATTAAAACCATTTCTCCAATATAGACACAAGAGTTAGTATTCATCAGATTGATTTTGAGGCCAAAAATATGGTAGTAACTATTTATGTAATATTTGCTCAAACCAAGTCCTCCAGCGTGCAGGCTTCAGGTAACATCGGGCAGACCAAAAAGTGTTCAGGCGTCTTGAAGTTCTCCACATTCGTTGATTGCATCTCCAGTAATATAGCCCCACCACCACACGTTTCGTCTGCACTGCATCACTCTAGTTCACAGTCTGTTCATTGTCTTCCGCGTCAGGCAGGGTAGTTGGAAGTAGACAGTGGGCTTTTCCTGTAGGTTTTGATTATAGATTTCAGTTGCCTTGTTTCATCACAGGTATGCGGAGAGTAGTGATATAATGACTTCAGTTGTTCGAAGGAAGTTCTTTCTCCATTTCAACCCCGGGCATGGCGCTACGCTTCCAGATATGGAATGCCTGGAGAAATTTTCCTTTTCTTTTTTCCTTTTTCCTCAAGCTCTGCCGCTGTTCTTCTTCTAATATTCAGGGGTGCTATGCCAATACGATGGTGATTTTCTCAACTGTTGTGGGTCGAAGGTAGTTATTTACAACGTGGCCTACCTCATTAACAGCGAATGTCAACGTACGCGCGTGTGGGTTCTGCCTGACTGGTGCGGCGTATTCTGCCGTGGAGAAACGTAGAGCAGACGAACGCAGAACATTTGGTTGAGCCTTCCATGTGCTGTTGGTGAGCTTGCGCGTGATACCATCTGAGCTGCTGATTGGAGCTTCATGTTCTCGCAGTGGTCTTTGAAAGTCAGTGTGCGCTCGAATGTTACTCCACGTTATTTAAGGGGGTCCCCGTGTTGTAGTTTCTTTCCCCTCCAAGTTACCAAGTTCTCTCATATCGTCTCTATTGCTCAAGTGAAGCGCACTGACTTGTCTTTTCGACGGGTGAAGCTTTAAGTGGTTGCTGTCGTAGTATTCTGCCAGATCTTGGAGGGCTGCAGGCAGTTTCATTTGTACCTCGTCCCTTTAGGATTACGCCATATTTCGGGTATCTTTAACTAGGAGACGCAGTTGTTAATTAGATTTAAAATCCACTTTTAAGCGCCTGGTCCGAATCTCTTTATTTGTCAGTGAAACGCCCGCTAAATTACGCATGGCTAACAGGTAATTCGGGTTGTGGAAAGGGCCAAGGAAGTTGCGGTCGGATTCAATTCACAATTGTAATTTATTATCATTTAGTTCACGAATACACCTTTGAAAGAATTAAATTTGCTTCGTGGCTGATGGCCTCCAAACAAATGATTTAGAATAAGTTCAATTGGGGAAAGATATGACACACAGTTACATTCACGAATAAGATAAATCGTACATAACTATGCGATCAGCATGTGGAGCGGCTGAGGGCTGCCGGATTAAATCTTCAAAATTCCAATTATACTACGATGATTACTTAAGGCAGAAGGCCACAATGTTTTAAGATGCTAACAGGGCTGATGGCCCACAAGGTGCACAGAAAGAGATATAAACAAACGCAATAAGATGACTGAAAGCAACAAAGTTAAATTCTGCAAATTAAGGAAATATTTGTTGCCGACCTCGGGGAAGATCAGTTTGGACTCCGTAGAAATGATGGAACACGTGAGGCAATATTGACTTTACGACTTTCTTAGAAAATAGATCAAGGAGAGGTAAACCTACGTTTCTAGCATTTGTAGACTTAGGGAAAGCTTTTGACTATGTTGACTGGAATAATATCTTTCAAATTCTAAAGGTGGTAGTGGTAAAATACAGGGAGCGAGAGGCTATTTACAATTCGTACAGAAACCAGATGGCAGTTATAAGAGTCGAGGGGCATGAAAGGGAAGCAGTGGTTGAGAAGGGAATGAGACAGGGATGTAGCCTATCCCCGATGTTATTCAATCTGTATATTGAGCAAGGAGTAAAGGAAACAAAAGAAAAATTCGTAGTAGGAATTACAATCCGTGGAGAAAAAATAAAAACTTTGAGGTTCGCCGATGACATTATAATTCTGTCAGAGACAGCTGAATGGAATGGACCGTGTCTTGAAATGGAGGATATAAGATGAAAATCAACAAAAGCAAAACTAGGATAATGGAATGTAGTCGAATTAAATCGGGTGATGCTGCAAGAATTAGATTAGGAAATGAGACACTTAAGTAGTAAAGGAGTTTTGCTATTTGGGGAGCAAAATAACTGATGATGGTCGAAGTAGAGAGGACATAAAATGTAGACTGGCAATGGCAAGGAAAGCGTTTTTAAAGAAGAGAAATTTGTTAACATCGAGTACAGATTTAAGTGTCAGGAAGTCGTTTCTGAAAGTATTTATATGGAGTGTAGCCATATATGGAAGTGAAACGTGGACGATAAATAGATTAGACAAGAAGAGAATAGAAGCTTTCCAAATGTGGAGCTACAGAAGAATGCTGAAGATTAGATGGGTAGATCACATAACTAATCAGGAGGTATTGAATAGAATTGGAGCGAAGAGAAATTTGTGACACAACTTCGCTAGAAGAAGGGATCGGTAGGTAGGGCATATTCTGAGGCATCAAAGGATCACCGGTTTAGTGTTGGAGGGCAGTGTGGAGGGTAAAAATTGTAGAGGGGGACCAATAGATGAATACACTAAACAGATTCAGAAAGATGTAGGTTGCAGTAGGTACTGGGAGATGAAGAAGCTTGCACAGGATAGAGCAGCTTGGAGAGCTGCATCGAACTAGACTCGGGACTGAAGACCACAACAAAAAACAACATACTCTAACAATTGGTAAAACAATACATTAAGTTTAAAAATTTCCTTTTCCCAACATCAACGGCGGAAGGCCCACAATAACTTGTAATACCTTTCAGAGGAAATTACAATAACCTTTCAAGAGCAGAAGGCGATAATGGTTCAAAATGGCTCTGAGCACAATGGGACTTAACTTCTGAGGTCATCAGTGCTCTAGAACTTAGGACTACTTAAACCCAACTAAGCTAAGGACATCACACACATCCATGCCCGAGGCAGGATTCGAACCTGCGACCGTAGCGGTCCCGCGGTTGCAGACTGTAGCGCCTAGATCCGCTCGGCCAAGACGATAATGTTTGGACTTGAAGGAAACTCTGAGCACATGTTTCCAGGGCTGAAGGCCCACAACTAACCTTGTGAAATTAAAAATGTAAAATACAGTTAAATTGCAACAGAATTAACATTGCTACAAAGATAAATAAGAGAACGGCACTCAGGACCCTCCAGTGGATCGGTCTGCCCTTGTTCACTTAGGCGAGACAGGTGGTGAGTCCAACTACACTTAATTCGTGTGAACCCAGCGAAGGGACACTCACTGACCGTCCGACCCACCACTTGCTTGCCACGACGGAGTTCACGAGAGTTCAAGGCCCGTAAAAAATTTACAAATACCACTATACCCACTACCACCCGGTTGGCCGTGCGGTCTAAGGCACGGCTTTCCAGACGGGAAGGGGCGCCTGGTCCCCGGCACCAATCCACCCAGCGGGTTACGTTCGCTGGGGGGTCCTCCGGGGGCCGAATCGCCAATAACCCTGGGTTCGGTGTGAGGCGGCGGAGCGGTGAAATGGACTGCCGTAGTCGTCGTGGGGTTGTGGACCACAGCGGCTGCGGCGGGGACGGAGCCTCTCCATCGTTTCTAGGTCCCCAGTTAACATATAATATATACAATACGATCACTATCTCCAAACAAATGAGTATGTGAACTGAGCTGCCAAAACTACACACCATGTTGGGCAGCAACAACAGGTGAAGAAAAGACACAGCCTGAAAACTATGTCAACATGTTATGCTATGGTATGATATGATAAGAGAGACACTCGCAGGTAAAACAACAAACAATCTTCTTTCTAGAGGGTACTGCTAAATGTCGTCCGTAGGAAGCCAAGAGAAGGACGTGAGCGCGAAGTTCGCCTGTGGTGGGCGCCTCTCTGGAAAGCAGGTTGAGGCCACGTGAGGTGGGGCAGCGCCCGCACCGCACCGCATCGCGTAATGACGGCCCTCCAGCCCTCCAGCCCCCTTACTGCTCTGCGGCCACTCTGGAGGTGCCTCCGACCGCTCATTACCGCCATTACGGCGCCGTCTGCGGCACTCTATTACACGTGTGTATGCCGCTCCTAGCACGAGTTCCTGCTTGCTGGCTGCCAGCATTTAACGTGACGTGTTGGTGCTCAACGAAGGCACCGTAACATTGCTCTTTCGACTTAGACGCTTACCACGCGAGGCAGCAGCATATATCTAAATATGGCCGTATTACCTTGGCGGCGATGACTGCTTATTTTGAATGGTGAATATTTCAAGCTCCGGTGAACTGTTTTACAATGTGCATACTGAAAGTTTCGTAAAGGTACTAATATCTTAAGATCAACGTGTGTCAAAACATCGACCTCTATATTCTGTAGACCACTGTGAAGTGCATGCCAGAGGGTATTTCTCACTTTACGACTTACTAATGCTTCTCCGTTTCAGTTCACCTATGGTGAGTGATAGGAGTAATGAATTATATGCTTCTGCATGTGTTTTCGTAAGTTTGTAGAGGTTTGTAATATATTCCTACATTTCTCACTTAACACTGTCTATTGAAACTTTTACTTTGGGCTTTCATGCGATAGCATCTGTATTCCAATTCAGGTTTCCAGCATCTCAATTACGCTTTCCCGTGGATGAAACCAATCTCTAACGATATGTCCTGTCCTTTGTATTCATTCAGTATCTCTTGTTAGCCGCATTTGGTAAGGGCCCCCATACACTTAGTCAGTGTTCTAGGATGGGTCCCACGAACGCTTTTTGAGCAATATCCTTTGAGTGAATCTTCCAAGTAACCTAGCAGGGAATCGAAGTATGTTTCCTGGCTTACCTGCGAGTGAGTGTTGGTTGACTGTTGCGATTATTCGTATTGATACTACTACTACGTCTACTGCAACGTCTTTGGAGAAGATACCTCCACGTGATGTTCTCGGTTATCGGACGTTCATGGTAACCATGTCTCAAGTTCGTGGTGTTGGTGATTAACCATTGTGCTTTAGAACCCGTAGGTCTTGTAAACTGTCTCATGATGATAATATCTGTGTCTTTGTCCGTGGTAGAGGTGTTGATATGAAATGTAAAGTAGTTGGCGATATGACTGTGTATAATAGCATCTAATAAAGTAGTGGTACATCCTCTGAACTGTTAACATAGAGCTGTACCCTTTACTTTAATAAAGCACACGACATCAAAAGAGAGAGAAGAAGACAGTGCCAGTGGCAAAGCGACGGAAACGTAATAAATACTGAACGGTTGTAGACAACGATTGTGGCCTCATAGAAAGGGCAAAAGAGACAACCGTTGTTCGAGAGAAATAGAGGGCCTGAGTGGCAGCTGGACATAACTGACAGCGACAAACAGTGCTAGGAAATGAATGAAGGAGACAGCGTCTGGGTAGGGCAGGGGTTGGGGGGATAAGAGAAAGTACAAGAAGATGAGAGCCACTGACAATGAGAGACTGAAGAAGAGAGAGACAGTGAGAAGACACAGCATCACTAGGATGGAAGTAATGAGAGAGGAAACTGTAGTAGTAGGACAGAAAGAAGGGGAGTTGGCTGTGACACAATAGACAGTGACAAACAAATACAAAGAGGTAATAATAATGAGATGGGCTGAATGAGTGAGTGGGGACAGGCAAGTAAGTGTGGATAGTATGAACGACATACAGCAATGACCAGCGGGGATGAGTGACTTAAAATTAAGAAAGCTTGTGGGAATTTGACTGTTAAGAAAAGCGTGCACTCACCTCTGATAGGAGAATTTTTCATCTAGATGTGTATGTAGAACGGTGGATTTCAGGGATGAATTCACGGCCTGAGAGGCGAAGACAATTAAAAATAAGCTGCATACTGTATGGGAATATGGAGATCAAGGACGTGTTGAAAGAGGCGCGCTAGGTGTCCATGATTCTCAAGGTTGCGGAGGACAATAGGAAGTTGTAACTTAAGTTGGTGGGAGAGGCAGGAGCTGCGAGACAGTTCAATGTGTTTAGGAAGCTGGTGCACGATTCAGCAAGAAGAAGGTATGGAAACAGTGGGGAGTACATGTCGTTCCATGACTTGAAGGGAGCGATGAAACATGGGAGGAGAAGAAGTCTATGCTGTGCTGGTATAAGCAAGAATGGATCAGATGTGATTTTCTTTGAAGCTCTGAGAGATGCACTGATATAATCCAGAGGACTGACGTATTTGCAGTCCGTCCTCTCATACTCAGACCCTGAAAAAATCAGCAGTAATGAGACGGAGCCTTATAGATAGAAGCTCTTTCTCCATTTCATTTCATAATGGTACAGCAGATGGCAGTAGTACTTGCGACAGCATTCACTACGTACCACTAGGTGCTTCTAGAACATAAATGCATGTGTAGATGGCGAACGTGAGTAATATGTACGTATTTAAGTCATTTGGCATCGTTGGCCGTAAGCAATAGGTTCAATTTCAGTAAAGTAACCAGATGTTCCTTCGCCGTATCATCATAATTCTAAGTACACAGTCAAATGGAATGGTCCACGCAAAAGAACAGCCAACTAGTTTCACTTTCACCTTCTTGCTAATACACTGTAAGACAAAAAAAGGGTAAAGAAACGATCAGTTACCCGAATGGGACAGAAATCTTGAGATGTGGTGTACATGTACATTTATCATAATTTCAGGATATTTGGATCATTTAAGAGATTCACAAGTTGAGCAAGTCAATGAGGCATTGATGCACCCCTGGCCCTTATGCAAGCAGTTATTCAAATTGGCATTGATTGTTAGAGTTCTTAGACGTCCACCTTAGGGATGTCGTGCTAAATTCTGTCCAATTGGCGCTTTAGATCATCATAATCCCGATCTAATTAAAGGAACCTGCTTATAATGCTCCACCTTCTCAAATGAGGAGAGATAGAGTGAGATAGCTGACCAACGTATGATTTGGCAAACACGAAGACAAGCAGTAGTATGCGTCGTATGCGAGAGGGAATTATCTTATTGAAATGTAAGCCCAGGAGCGCTTGCCATGAAGGGAAAAAAAGGGGCCTTAGAATATCGTCGACGTACCTCTGTGCTATAAAGGTGCCACAGATGGCAACAATAGGCGCACCATAGACCAACACTCCTGGTTACTGGGCAGTATGGCAGGCGATAGTCAGGTTGGTATCTCACTATAGTCGGGCTCAGTTCGAAGGGGGTCTCATCACCGAAGCCAACTCTAGTCCAGTCAACGATATTGCAAGCAGAAGCCAAGACTGGAGGCACAGCAGACAATGGTGGTATCCGAACAGACTATCACCCGCCATATAGCCCAACAACCAGCAGTGATGTTCTGGTTTGCAATTTATTTTCGTAGCAGGAGCCCTATGGTTGTCATCTGTCGCACCCTTACAGCACAACGGCACATCGACGATATTCTTCGCTCCGTTTCGTTGCCCATCATATCAAGCCAACTTGGGCATATACTTCAGCAAGACACAACCCGTCTGCACACGGCGACAGTTTCTACTGTTTGTCTCCATGAGTGCCACACACTACCTTCGCCAACAAGGTCATCGAATCCCACCCCAATTTAAAACGTCAGGAGCATTATGAGCGGGGCCCTCCAGTTAGCTCTGGACAGTGACGATTTAATGCGGCAGTTGCACAGACTTTTCTATGATATCCTTCAGAAGGACATCCATCAGTGTTGGTACTCGATGCCAACATCAATAACTGCTTGCATAAGGGCCAGAAGTGGACCAACGGCCTATTGACTTAATCAATTTATGTTGTTCTTTCTCATGAGTAATTCATTCATTTCTTTCTCAAATTGTAATCATTTACTTGTCTGTACACGTATGTCAGTTCTACCGATTTCCGTCCAGTTTCTCAGTTCCCAGTGCGTACGTTGCACTAAGACCCGTTGTTTAGCCTATCCCTTCTTACCATGTGTCTGTGTACCTGGTCCTGAGCAGCTATTTCACTTGTAGATCGGCAAAATGCAACTCTTCTTACAGTTCAGTGATAGTTTGCCGTCCTATACCTTCTTACCATGTATCTGTGTACAAGTACCTCAGCAACTATACCAAGTTGACCTCTCTGGGGCAGTGAAATGAGAGGAAGCTGTCCAGGAATAGAGAGAGCACCGATTATTTGAATTTTAAGCACCAGGTCTGCAGGGTTTTTGTAGAGTAGAGCATACAGCAAAGCAACAGGATGTGTCTATAATAAAAACCGGCGTCAAACAGTGAGACACACATGGTCGTCAAAAAGGAATGTCTGGGAGAAGTGGTGGGTGTGCAAAGTTGTCTCTTGTATTGTGGACTGTCGAGCCATTTAAAAAAAACATGAACAGCTCCTACACAGGCAATAGCCTCTGAGTTGTGAAATGCATCTAAGCTCCATCCAGGTGCATCACCATTATTTACTGAAAGGTATTACCCCTTACGCTTATCCATTATCACCTCCTTCCATTCCTTGTGTAGGATGCTATGGACGCAGTCCTCAGTTTTATGTTTATTGGTAACACGCTTATTAAACTCCTCTCTGTTCAACAATAGTATGTTGGCAACTAAACACATTCAGATCTAAGTACCTTCCACTCAAGCCTTTTTCCCTTTGTTCGCAAGTGAGGGCAGCAGGGGGGCAGGGGGGGGGGGGGCGGCAGCTATAGGATGGTTCTGAGCATCATTTGGTGGCGGTATTATGGCCTAGAGTAGTCGGTCTTCAAACATTGAGGTGAACATACACATGCTCGATCGGATAAAGTGTGGGTAGGAGGCGCTGGAAATTGGGGGCAATACACAAGTATGCCAATTCACAAGTATGAGAGAGGAGGACAAATGAAGGAGGGGAGGAGAAGTGGAGGAGGGGGAGGAGTGGGGGGATCTTGATGTGAACAATGCGGTGTTGCCACAGCTACACTCCAGGCGAACCGCCATCTTGAAAAAATTTGGCAACACTGCAGACTGGCATCACTTCAGTTTTTTTTTTTCCACTACTTGAGATATCATACATCATTCCAAATCATCCAGCTGGGTGGAAGATCTAGTCGTACCAGACTTTCTAAAACATGTGGAACAGTTATGGTGTAATTTACACTGCTAATTGTGTGCTTCGTACAGCATCTATTGTCATGTCTATCTGATGGATACTGGATGCTCTCCATAGCGTAAAAGTGGGTGAAAGAGGTCTAGACAAGGATTTCAGATGCTGTTGTGAAGAGAGCTGGACAGTGTGTCATTACATGTTAGAACTCTTTGAATATTTAATGATACTTGATTGAAATTAAAAGAAGATTTTAAACGAGGAAATGCAAACATTTTCAAGTTTCAATTATGTTCCTTCAATTTGTTATGTTTGCAATTGATCTGATACATCCGTCTCATTTAGTTTAGTTTCGCAGTGTTCCAAATTGAGGTTTCATTCGAACTAATGGAAAAGTGACGGAGAGCTGCCTCAATGCCTTTCCAAACTGAAATTGCTTCTGATTCGAACTTAAGCCTTTCGATATGAAGCTATGAGTCTTATCTTTCATTTGTAAACAATATTTGAATATGCGACATGTAGAAAAGAACAGTTCAGTAGCTAAATTGCCAACCACACAGTTACATTTTTTTCTTTTCTAAAAGTCAAAAGCAAATGACGTTTTCTCTGTTTTCGTGGCGTCACCATAGCGCTACAAATTGGATGTAGTGGATTTGAAGATGATCTTCCAGAAAGTTCCGCGCAGAGACATATGAGTGACTCATCGCTGAACTCTGAGACATTGTTGTGCGCTAAGCTGTGAATGTCTGCTCGAAGTTCAGTAGGGTGGCGGTAAAAGGTACTGTTGACAATAATATGGCACAGGTTGAGGTCTGATGTGAGGACTGAGGGGCCTCTAAGCATTTTTCTGTACATGAGAGGCTACGTCCTAGCATCGCGTTTCATCATGTCTCTCCTACAGCCCATACAATAAAACAGATGCATTAGATCTCACAGAAGACAACCAATTATCACAATGCGAAAAGTTAAATACTGTAGTTTAAAATTAACCCCCGTTTATAGCAATCATCTCATGATGTTTGAGTGAATTTCGCCTTTTTGCTGGCTCAATAACTCAATGGCTACCAGTCATCATTCAAAACAATTTTTTATTTATGTTTCAGCTTGAAAAGAAAACTGTGTAGTAAATGCTCCAGTAATGCTATCCAAAGGCGTTAGTTTCATACACTCCAGTGGATAAGCCTCTAAAAAATCAACAAAAATAGTTATTAATTAAGAATTTTAGGGCTACATGTTACAACCTTACCTACAATGTATATTAAATTTGAAAAATAACTAAATTTTTTCGAATAGCTCGGAAGAGTTCGGACACTGTGTTGTATATTCTGCAACTCTTCGTGAAATACTAAAGTAAGCGTATGTGTAACAGATAGGAAGGAGCATGATTCTTTCCAAAATTTGAACTATAGTAGGAGATTAAAATGTACTAGAATTTACATGAACCTAGAACGTCAGCAAAAAATAAATGAATAATAAATTAATAAAATCTGTGATGACAATTTAAAAGTCGTTGGTGACGTATGACACTACGGTGGAACAGCTGTCGTGAATTTGTAATTCGCGGTACTCCTAATTCCCCACCTTGATGTGGTAGCTGTCCAGTAGTGATAGTAGTAAGAGACCGGTGTGTTGTTCCGTTCACCGGCCCTGGTGGACCCAGCGGTACCGACCAGCCGCCGTGTCATCCTTAGCCCACAGGCTTCACTGGATGAGGATGTGTATGGGGAATGTGGTCAGCACACCGCTCTCCCGGCCGTATGTCAGTTTCCGAGACGGGAGCCGCTACTTCTCAATCACGTAGCTTCTCAGTTTGCCTCACAAGGGCTGAGTGTACCCCACTTGCCAACAGCACTCGGCAGACGGGATATTGTCGCCCATCCAAGTGATAGACCAGCCCGACAGCGCTTAGCTTCAGTGATCTGATGGCAATTGGTGTTACCACTGTCGCAGGGCCGTTGACACAGCACAAGAATAGTTGACACATTTTAATACTGACAGTAATTGCATCTATAGTTATATTCCATTCAGATATTGCTCCAACGTGTTTTGTTTCATGAAAGTGTCGGTGGATGTCTGGTGCTGTAATATTATCCGTCTCTTGTTTCCCAGTTAGCGATCCGCCATGGCCAAGCATCCGTTCAGCAACGTGTTAAGGTTGTTCTCCGGCACGCTGAATTTAAAAGTGCCACAGTAACGCAAAGAAGATTTAGGACAATATTCCACACGTGTTAGCCCATCAAGTAACAAAATTTTTCACTTAATGAGAAAATTTATATAAAAATACATTTTTTTGGGAGAGAACCAAGCAAAGTCACCAACTGTTCGTCTCCAGCGAACATCGTAGCGGTAAGGATGGTCATTCAACGAAGACTAAACAAATCAATCCGGCGAGCAGCAAGGGAAATGGGAGTAGCATGTCGTTCTTCACAAATAATTTTTTATAGTGATCTCTAGCTCGTCCCTTACAAAGCGTCTGCCTTACATAAATCGAGTGAGCAGAGGAAACAGAGAAGACTGGAGTATTAATTAAGGGCAAAAGGGAGAGTTGAAATAGTGATCAACAAAAGGTTCTCTGATGAAGCTTATTCCCTTATCATTGGAACAATAAACAAACAAAATTTTCTATTTATGAGTAGAGAAAAACCGCAAAATGTTCATGTTCATGATAAACGAAGCATGGGGAAAAAGTGACAGCATGAGTAGCTGTATCCAGTCATGGCCCAACCGGACCATTGTTTTCTAGTGAAACTGTCAGTGTTGACCGGTACAGGACAATTCTGGAAAATAACTTCGTGCCCCATCTTCTTGCCACCAGTCTTCCAATGAACACTTAGTAGGTTATGCAAGATGGCGCAATACCTTACACGACTTATGTTGTTCTCGATTTTATTCAGGAAATATTCGGCAGAATGTATGTACTCGTCTTCGCGAAGTTGTACGCTACAGTGGAACGCATGTTGAACACTTAATGAAGTGAAATGTATTTCCATGGATTATACTACCTGTGTGTGAAATGTAGAAATTTTCATTTCAGAAATAAAATTGTTGACACAATATTAAATGTCATAATTTTAACCAACAAACTATTAGTGCGCCACTCTGTATCAAGACTTAGAGCTGTTTCAGCTTCTTACATTTAACTGCAGAATTTGTTTCAATGATACGAGAGTTATTTGGAAAGTAAGGTCCGGTCGGTCGTGGCATGGAAACCACAGTGAAACTAAATTTTTTTTATTTGCAGCAGCTAGCTACACCTTTCTTCTGTTTGTCTACTTAACCGCCACTCCGACTGAGATATCTGCCATACAACTGTGCCAACTTTCCAATACCCTCGTCATGGTAGGCAGCCGCCTGTGCTTTCTGTCAAGTCTCTAGGTTGGTCTGCAGCTTGTTGTCTGAGCCAAAATGTTATCTTGACAGCAAACAGTTCATGTGAGCAGCGATGAAAATCAGAGGGAGAGAGATCTGGGCTGTATGGTAGGTAGTCAAACAGTTCCCATCGTAAACGCTACAGGAGCGTACTCATTGCCCCTGCAGTGTGCGGCCAAGAACTGTCATGAAGAAAGAAATGCATTACAGTTACGTTGTGTGGGCTGCTTGAAATTAGGCGAAACATCTCACAACCACTCTTACTTGGTGGAGGACACTATTTTCGAGGCATCTTTACATACTGTGCGCTCAGTACTGAAAAGAGGGACGTGACGCAATCGATGGGTATACTAGAGTCACTGTCCAACACATCTGTGCAAAGGTTATCCGACTGTCACAGTGGTTTCCATTTCGCTATAGATTGGATCTTACTTTGATAACAGCCCTCGTAATTACTGCTTACAGCTGGAGACTATACATTGTAAATTGTTAGTGTTTTCCAGTTACGCATCCTAGGAGTAAATTTGGATTTTAATTCAGTTTATTGAATGGAAGATATTTTGTTGTACTGACTTTTATTAGCCCTGCTCAAGGGATGTCACGGACTACAGAAGAACATTTTTTTTTTACTTAAACTGTATTATTATTCTGATATCCAGGAGTATTGTGTGTTTGATAAATTAATTCTTAAATTTAGCTCTGTGCCTGAATAATCATCAATCTGAACGCCACTCCACATAAATGCTCCCCACACACAGTTTATAAGCAAAATTTGGATAAATTGGAGATGAAGCAAATTAAATTGCAAATAATTCGGTCACCGGTCCAATAGGACCACATTTTTAATGAAGCAATCGGCTATTCTAATTTAATTTTTGTGTAATCTAATTGAAACTCGTGCATGGTAAACATAATTTGGTACACGCGCACAGTCGACATAATTACGCGTAATGATCAGAAAATTTTCAGTGTGGTTATTAAAATGTTTACATGCCATGTAAATCAATTTGAGGGAGCAAAGCAAAGAATACTTGTTGAAAGAACACAAAATCTGGTCCTCGACATAAACGAGGTGACTGCATCTCTGTACAGTAACGTGAACTTACATTAAAGCTTAAAGTTAACTTGCGTATCAGAATTTCGGATACTCCTGCATTGAATTTCTTGAAAACAGAATTGATAATTTTAAGGAATGTACTGATATACAGTAGAAGTGCGACATATCCAAAAAAGTACAAGTTGAAAGTCACATCTAATCACGAGTTAATACACATTAAGTTGATAGGCAGAATCAGACTTACAATCGCGATAAGTATCTGACTTGTTAATTACGTAGCTTTCAGTTCTTCACAGAAGCAATTTTGATGCATAGCACACTATTTGTTTAAATGCAGATTTTTCATGTCATAAACATACAGTTTAGGAAATGTAGGGACGGAAATTGTCTCTCAGTATTTTATAGTAATGTGTTCAACAAACAAATAATAATCCACGTTAACTACGAATACTTTGAACGCAAGACAAGGTATCAAAGGACACAAATAAAAAAAAAAGGATTTGGATACATAGGTAGTCATAAAATATTACTATTACCACTTAGCAACTAAAACATTGGGCATCTCTTCTACAAGCTAAAGTGTCTATGATGCTGAGTCTTAGAGAGCTGAGATACGACGGTTTGGAATGTTCATGACATTGTCTAGCGGTTTGTAGAACATAGAAGTCTCTGGCTTGGCACGAAAAGCTTAAAGACTTAGCTTTATTGAGAATTTCTGCTGAGAGAATTTAACTCATGGCAGCAACACGATACTCGATCTGTGCGAATGCACCTACATCCGCTGAACGTAGACCTCACTCCACGTCTGTGGCGTGGGATACACCCTGCTTCTACGTTCGTCAGCAGAATGAACAACAGAGATGGTCAAAATAGACTACATTAATGAATTCACGACTTCCGAGGATGACGTGTCAACAATATCCAATCCCGACACAGCCAGCAATATGAATTAATACTGAATATGTCAACACCACAGTAAGTGCAGTTTTACTTCGCAAAGAAACTATAGAATAAATATGAAACCCTCTTTCGACAAGAACGGAATATAACAGGATGCCCCTTTGAGCGGTGACATTCAATGCAGAATTCTGATGTAGAAATACGGCTAATTATGCAACATGAGATTTATTTTAGCAACACACTTCCACAGGCATATAATGATATATCAGAATTATCACCAGTGACATGAATCTTCTTTATACCGTAAAAACACTTAAAACAGTTCACTCAGCTTTTGTAAAGTAAATCTTCACAACCCGGCAAAACAGTGGCAAAATATTTAAAATGTTAAATATCTTTAGTTATTTCGTCTGATAAGGCTCATAAATTTATACAAGCACAGTGTTGTAATTTCTGCTCCAAATAGAAGTTCCAAACGTCAGCTTAACTAGAAGGGTTAACGACACAGATTCTGTAACCAATACCAGGTTTAGTCACCAAATTCATAATTAAATTATACGGGAAATTAAAATCAGCTCTTACGAAAATCTAATTTGATTACTTAACTGTGCCGGCCGCGGTGGTCTCGCGGTTCTAGGCGCGCAGTCCGGAACCGTGCGACTGCTACGGTCGCAGTTTCGAATCCTGCCTCGGGCATGGATGTGTGTGATGTCCTTAGCTGGTTAGGATTAAGTAGTTCTAGGTTCTAGGGGACTAATGACCACAGCAGTGGAGTCCCATAGTGCTCAGAGCCATTTGAAACATTACTTAACTGTAATAGGACAATTTCAAATATTCGTAACCAATAGCATAAAATTGTTCCTTTAAATATGGTGAAGACACTAACCTGTTTCTTTGATTTAATTTAAACTTGGCAAGTATCGCAATACTCTGAAATCTCTATTCCAGAATTTTCAAGAAAGTAGTATAGCAAGCCCAATCAGTTTAACAGATAAGTTTCTCCTTAAAGGGTAGCACCAGTGACGCAGACCTCGGCCACCATATGCAAATAGACTTACTGTATCCAAAAAATATCTCTACGGAAAAACCTTCAGTTCCTTCCAAGTTGCAAGCATGATACAATTCGAGAACAAAAACTCACTCATTCATAAGTCAAACTACACTCCTGGAAATTGAAATAAGAACACCGTGAATTCATTGTCCCAGGAAGGGGAAACTTTATTGACACATTCCTGGGGTCAGATACATCACATGATCACACTGACAGAACCACAGGCACATAGACACAGGCAACAGAGCATGCACAATGTCGGCACTAGTACAGTGTATATCCACCTTTCGCAGCAATGCACGCTGCTATTCTCCCATGGAGACGATTGTAGAGATGCTGGATGTAGTCCTGTGGAAAGGCTTGCCATGCCATTTCCACCTGGCGCCTCAGTTGGACCAGTGTTCGTGCTGGACGTGCAGACCGCGTGAGACGACGCTTCATCCAGTCCCAAACATTCTCAATGGGGGACAGATCCGGAGATCTTGCTGGCCAGGGTAGATGACTTACACCTTCTAGAGCACGTTGGGTGGCTCGGGATACATGCGGACGTGCATTGTCCTGTTGGAACAGCAAGTCCCCTTGTCGGTCTAGAAATGGTAGAACGATGGGTTCGATGACGGTTTGGATGTACCGTGCACTATTCAGTGTCCTCTCGACGATCACCAGAGGTGTACGGCCAGTGTAGGAGATCGCTCCCCACACCATGATGCCGGGTGTTGGCCCTGTGTGCCTCGGTCGTATGCAGTCCTGATTGTGGCGCTCACCTGCACGGCGCCAAGCACGCATACGACCATCATTGGCACCAAGGCAGAAGCGACTGTCATCGCTGAAGACGACACGTCTCCATTCGTCCCTCCATTCACACCTGTCGCGACACCACTGGAGGCGGGCTGCACGATGTTGGGGCGTGAGCGGAAGACGGCCTAACGGTGTGCGGGACCGTAGCCCACCTTCATGGAGACGGTTGCGAATGGTCCTCGCCGAGACCCCAGGAGCAGCAGTGTCCCTAATTTGCTGGGAAGTGGCGGTGCGGTCCCCTACGGCACTGCGTAGGATCCTACGGTCTTGGCGTGCATCCGTGCGTCGCTGCGGTCCGGTCCCAGGTCGACGGCCACGTGCACCTTCCGCCGATCACTGGCGACAACATCGGTGTACTGTGGAGACCTCACGCCCCACGTGTTGAGCAATTCGGCGGTACGTCGACCCGGCTTCCCGCATGCCCACTATACGCCCTCGCTCAAAGTCCGTCAACTGCACATACGGTTCACGTCCACGCTGTCGCGGCGTGCTACCAGTGTTAAAGACTGCGATGGAGCTCCGTTTGCCACGGCAAACTGGCTGACACTGACGGCGGCGGTGCACAAATGCTGCGCAGCTAGCGCCTTTCGACGGCCAACACCGCGGTTCCTGGTGTGTCCGCTGTGCCGTGCGTGTGATCATTGCTTGTACAGCCCTCTCGCAGTGTCCGGAGCAAGTATGGTGGGTCTGACAAACGGGTGTCAATGTGTTCTTTTTTCCATTTCCAGGAGTGTATTATCTCAACTTAGTATGGAAAACAGTCACAAAATATTATGAAACACATAAACTGCAGTGAAGATCCAAAGCAACTGGTAAACCTGCCTAATATCGTATAGGGCTCCCGCGACTGCGCACAAATGCCGCAACACGATGTGGCAGCGACTGAAATAGTGCTGGAGGGAATTGATACCATGAACCCTGCAGGGCTGTCCGTAAATCCGTAAGAGTACGAAGGGTGAAGATCTCTTCTAAACATCACGTTGCAAGGCAACCCAGATATGCTCAATAATGTTCATGTCTAGGGAATTTGGTGGCCCGTGGTAGTATTTAAACCCAGAAGAGTGTCCCTTGAGCCAACTCTATAACTCTGTTGCACTTCTGGACTTACGGAGTGTCGCATTTTTCTGCCGGAATTGCTCAAGTCCATCGGAATGCCCAGTGGACATGCATGGATGCATGTGATAAGACAGGATACTTACGTACGGGTCGCCCGTCAGAGTCGTGTATAGACGTATTAGGGGTCGCATATCACTCCAACCGCACAGGTCCCTTCACCATTACAGGGCCTAGAACAGCTTGAACAGTCCCCTGCTGACATGCACGGTTCATGGATTCATGAGGTTGTCTCCCTACCCGAACACGTCCATCCGCTCGATTCAATTTGGATCGAGACTCGTCCAATCAAGCAACATGTTTCCAGTCATCAACGATCCAATGTCGGTGCTGACAGGCGCAGGTTAGGCTTAAAGCTTTGCGTCGAGCAGTCATTAAGGGTACACGAGTGAGCCTTCGATTCCGAAAGCTTACATTGATGATGTTTTGTTGAATGGTTGGCTTGCTGACACTAGTCCAACATTGAAATCTGCAGCAATTTCCGGATGCATTGCTTTTCTCTCACGTTAAACGATTCTCTTCAGTCGTCGTTGGTCACGTTCTTGCAGAGTCTTTTTCCGCCTACAGCGATGTCGGAGATTTGATGTTTTACCGTGTACCTTATATTCACGGTAGACTCGAGAAATGGTCGTACGCGAAAATTCAAACTTCATCGCTACCTCGGAGATGCTTGTCCCAAGGCTCGTGCGCCGACGACAACACGACGTTCAGACTCACTCATATCTTGATAACCTGCCTTTGTAGCAGCAGTAACGGATCTAACAACTGCACCAGACGCTTGTTGCCTTATACAGTCGTTGCCGACCGCCGTACCGCCTTCTGCCTCTTTACATGTCTCCACATTTGAATACGCATGCCAATAGCAGCTTCTCTGGCGCTTCGGAGCAGAACAAGATGATAGAATTAAACAGAATTAATTTCTTAACCCAACTGCGCATGCCACTTGTGATTTAGTGTTCTGGAGCTGCCCCGGAACTGAATGAACACGGCCACAGCTTCACGCCCGGTACTTTACACACCAGCACATGGCCAGCACGCAGCCCACTCCTTCATAGTCTACATCTACATCTACATCCATACTCCGCAAGCCACCTGACCGTGTGTGGCGGAGGGTACCTACTGTACCTCCATCGGTTCTCCCTTCTATTCCAGTCTCGTATTGTTCGCGGAAAGAAAGATTGTCAGTATGCCTCTGCGTGGGCTCTAATCGCTCTGATTTTATCCTCATGATCTCTTCGCGAGATATATGTAGGAGGGAGCAATATACTGCTTGACTCCTCGGTGAAGGTATGTCCTCGAAACTTCAACAAAAGCCCGTACTGAGCTACTGAGCGTCTCTCTTGCAGAGTCTTCCACTGGCGTTTATCTATCATCTCCTTAACGCTTTCAAGATTACAAAATTATCTTGTAACGAAGCGCGGTGCTCTCCGTTGGATCTTCTCTATCTCTTCTGTCAAACATATCCGGTACGGATTCCACACCGGTGAGCAGTATTCAAGCAGTTGGCGAAAAAGTGTGCTGTAACCTACTTCCTTTGTTTCCGGACTGCATTTCCTTAGGATTCTTCCAATGAATCTCAGTCTGGCGTCTACTTTACCGACGATTAATTGTATATGGTCATTCCATTTTAAATCGCTGCTAATACCTACTCCTAGATAATTTATGGAATTAACTGCTTCCAGTTGCTGACTATTATATTTTAGCTAAATGATAAGGGATCTTTCTTTCTATGTATTCACAGCACATCATCCTTCTCTACATTGATATTCAATTGCCATTCCCTACACCATGCGTCAATTCATTGCAGATCCTCCTGCATTTCAGTACAATTTTTCATTGTTACAACCTTTCGATATACTACTGCATCAGTATTTAACTTCCAATGTTATCCACAAGGTCATTTATATACATTGAGAATAGCAACGGTCCTACGACACTCCCCTACGACACATCTGAAATCACTCTTACTTCGGAAGACTTCTCTCCATTGAGAATGCCATGTTGCGCTCTGTTATCTAGGAACTCTTCAATCCAATCACACAATTGGTCTAATAGTTCATTTGCTCTTTGTTTGTTAAATGACTGTGGGAAACTGTATTGAACGCCTTGCAGAAGTAAAGAAACACGGCATCTACCTGGGAACCCGTGTCTATGGCTCTCTGAGTCTCGTGGGCGAATAGCGCGAGCTGGGTTTCACACGATCGTCTTTTTCGAAAGCCATGCTGATTCCTACAGAGTACATTTCTGGTCTCCAGGAAAGTAATTATACTCGAACATACTCCCGTTAAGACCAGTGTTACATCAACTCGCTGTATAAATGTCTGCAACAGAAAAACGTCCGGTTAATAATATGTCAATTGAGGATCTTCCGGCCGCTGCGGGATTATAGGCGCGCAAACTCGCTAAAGTCAGCGCGACCCTGGAAAACGCCAGTTAGGAATAATATGTCAGCAACGTCTTTCTTTAACTGGAAATCTCAAGACGGTGACGTGGCGCATATTTAGCTTACGGTCTTAACGACATACGCGTACATTATAGAACAACGTTCACCTCCTCGGCTAATGATTCTACTAAATAATCCGACGGTTCAACAGTCGAGGCCCATCACAATTTAAACGGCACGTCCGCTCACCACAAAAGGAAGCTCAAAGACGGAACTAAGTCACAGTAGCTCCCGTTGTACTTTCGCCAGACAGCAACATTTCCAACGTCTGGCCCATCAGTAGAGTATATTCTGCTCCCCTCGCGCTGTACAGTTGTCTCCATTACAACTGTCACGGTGTTGGCCGTCCACACCGTTCTCTAACAGCATCTTCATTCCTTCGCTCCGAGACGTCCAAGACAGACCACAAGTCAGCGACTCACGCCGCTTAGAAGTTCGCCACTCGTTTACCTTCTGTGAGTCGAGCGCATACCCACTGGACCTACGATACGCTGACAACAAAATCGAAATGGCGTATCAAATTATTTACAATGTGGACACATAAAAATATTGTAGTCGCAGAACTTATGTTTCATAGGAAAGTCTGAAAATCAATAATATTTATACGAATTTTCATTAGCTTTCGAAGGCTCTTCTATCTTCACCGTCGCGAGAAGTGGTGGTGCTTTACATGCAAGAGTCGTCCTTGTTAAATTTTTGTACCGCCATGCAAAGGAATAAAGACATTGTACCAAATTCGACGCCGATAGATGTTATGAAGGGTTGCTAATACGGCCACCGATCTCCTGGATGCCAAGCAACTGATCATACTGCTGTGTAATCTCTCGCTCTTCCTTTGTCTTCGTCGGTACTCGAAAAAGGGGTTGATGCCTCGTCTGTCTAGAACCCTACCTGTCTTACCAGACCAATTTGTCACAGAAAGGGAGAGTAGGTATAGGTGGTTCATCTTGTGACGGTGGAAAATCTGTACGTGTACTTCATATACAGCACTAATTTAATATTCCGTTCTCGACAGCAGTCATTTCCCATCACATTCCTCGTACGTCTACTCTGTAAATATAGGTTATCCTCGGGGAAAGTCGTTGTTACTTTATTTATGAGCATACTCAAAACTGCTTTCCCTCTTTGTCTCATGAATAAAGCTCTGGCCTCGTATAAGTCAATATGCATCGACTTCTTCTACACAGGTTTGGTGTCCCTGCAGCTCACATACTTTAAAGGAAAGCCTTTCAGAGGGGCAACTCTCTTTCTGTCAACCATAATAAAGAAGGCGATTCAAAATGAGTTGATACATATGATTTTCGCTGAGGACCACGCTGGCATAGTACCTTGTAGAGAACGCAAATTCCTCGGCTTTCACCATAAAATTACATGTAGAACATAACTACATCGCCGTTACCGAGCGGTTCTAGGCGCTTCAGTCCGGCACCGCGCTGTTGCTTCGGTCGCAGGTTCCAATCCTGCCTCGGGCATGGATGTCCTTAGGTTAGTTAGGTTTAAGTAGTTCTAAGTCTATTGGACTGATGACCTCAGTTGTTAAGTCCCATGGTGCTCAGAGCCATTTGAACCATAACTACATCATAAGCTGCAGTAGTCAACTGCTGGCGACAAAAGCGATGGCGCTAAATCTTGCAAGTCCTGCACCATACGACATCCAGCAGAATTTAGTCTCAGAACGTCGTCATTATAAACTAGTTTGTGAAGTAAAAACACAGAGGAAGAACTAATGACATCTACTAAGATACATCCCGTAATAAGAATACGGGATTCCCACAATGTCTCTAGCGCTGCCTGGGTTGTTGCAGGACTGAATTACAAATGCTATACGCTAAGACAAATCATACATAAATACCTTGAAGTCCTCTAAGAAGAAGAGATACTGGGAGACGACAGGGTGTTTCAGAAAGATTTATCTGTAATCACAATTCTATACCTCCTGTACGGAAGAATATGGGGACTTGTCGTAGATTATAAGTTTCTCCAGGACCACACATCTTTTGTTTTCAAAATAGCACTCGATTTTATGAAAGCATATATTTAAATGGCCTGCCTCCGTAGCTGAGTGGTCAGCATAGATAACTGCGATCCGGATGACCCATGTTCAGTTCCCGGTATTGTGAAGGATTTTTCCTTAACGGGAGATCTGGTATGTGGTACATTTAGCTTCATGATTACAGTTTATGAGCTATTTGACCGAGTAGTAGCGGTTTGTTCGAAAAATTCCAGATCATTCGTAATTTCGCGCCTATGGTGATTTGGATCGAAATGCGGTTGGCATCCCTTCATACGCCTGTGTTTAATGTGTAACAGCCGGAAGTTTCATTGTTGTTTGACTGTTAATAATTTTTCAGTGCTGTTTTAAGTAGAACGTTGTGTGTCACTGTTTGCGAATTTCGAGATGGCACAGTTAGAGGAACAACGCATCTGTGTCACGATTTCATGCCGTGATCCAACTGAAAAAAAAACAAAAAAAACAGAACTTTTTGTTTTTTCAGTTGGGTCACGGCATGAAATCGTAACACAGCATCTCGGAATGCGTCGTGTTGCTGCAAAGTTCGTCCCACGGCTCGAGAGTGAAGACCAGAAAGGTCTTCGCCTCGCAGTCTGCGATGAGCTTTTGGATCGCGCAAATGACAGCGAGATGTTCCTTAAGAGAATCGTAACTGGTGATAAGACGTGGGTCTATGGCTATGATGTTGGAACCAAAGTTCAGTCTTCACAATGCGTCGGGAAATGTTCTACGAGACCACAAGAAGCTCGTCAGGCCACGTCAAATGTCAAAGCCACGTTGGTAGTTTTCTTTGACTTTGAAGGATTAGTTCGTCATGAATTCGTGCCACAGGGACAAACTGTTAATCCATTGTATGTCGGGACGTGTTGTGACTCCTGTAAGAAAATGTGAGAAGGAAACGGCCTGAAATGTGGCGAGACGGTTCATGTCTCCTGCGTCACGATAATGCACCCGCACGTTCATCCATGTTGGCGAGTGGCTATTGCACAAGAAACAAAAGCACTGTGCTGCCTCATCCGCCGTACTCTCTAGACCTGGCCCGACGGACTATTTCGAAAGCTGTAAATCTCAGTGAAAGGACAAGGATTTGCAACGATAGAAGAGATGATAGAAAATTCGGAGACGGCGTTTCGCGCGATCCAGCAAGAGGCGTACCAACACTGCTTCCGGAAGTAAAAACGGCGTTGGGAGCGGTGTATCAATTGTGGGGCAGAGTATTTCGAAGGAGACCATGTACAATAAGTAAAAGGTAAGCGTGGAAAAACTTTATGGAAATAGTAGTGGGATTTTTGAAGAGAGCTAGTATGTATATGAAGGGTGTTCAATAAGTAACGCAAAAACTTTTTTTTCTGACAGCAGGTTGGACTGACGCAAGATTCCCGGCCACCATGTTATTCCCCTTTCTTTTCGCCAAAAAAGTCGTAATTTCTCCAACATAATCGCTATTCAATGCGACGGCCATGCGCCACCTGTATGGTATCACTCCACTGGTCGGCGTCGAAGCCAACGTCTTGCTGCGTCAGTAACTTCCCCGTCATCCACGTTCTGCTTTGTGCGGGCCAATCAGATGGAAGTCGGAAGGTGCGAGGCCCACTGTGTAGGGAGGATACAAAAAGTCGAACAAAGTTTCATAACCTCCTCTCGGGTGCACAGACTTGTGTGAGGCTTTGCTTCATCATGGTGAAGTAGAAGTTCGTTAGCATTTTAATCTCGACGAACACGTTGAAGCTATTTCTTCAATTTCTAGAGTGCGCTAAACTACGCATTACAATTTCGTTGCACCATGTGAGAGAACATCAAGCAGATTCCTTCAGAGTAGTTGAAGACCATCACCGTGACTTTACCAAAAGAAAATGCGGCTTTGAACACTGTGCTTAGGAGGGCTGCCGTCTTGTTTGAAGCGACGAACACACGTATCAAAGCTTGTGACCGAGTTCGACAAAAGTTATAACGCTCAGCCTCGTAACGCACAGATGCACCGATGGACTTTTGTTGCTCTTTATGATCTCTTGTGACATACACACACAACAACACACACACACACACACACACACACACATATATATATATATATATATATATATATATATATATATATATATATATATATATATATTCCGTCCCGATAGCTGAGTGGTTAGCGTGCCGTCCTACGGGCCCGAGTTCGATCCCCGGCTGGGTCGGGGATTTTCTCCGCTCAGGGACTGGGTGTTTCATCCCCATCTGGTACACAGGTCGCCCAATGTGGAGTCGAATGTAATAAGAACTGCAGCAAGGCGGTTGGACCTGCCCCTTAAGTGGCCTCCCGGCCAATGACGCCAAAAGCTCATTTCCATTTCCATTTACATATATACGTAGGTTGGAACATAAATAGTGGCAACTATTTATTCACAATCGATACAAAAGAGTCACATGTTTACACCTGTTACTGTCCTTCAGAGTAGTCATCAGCGTTGTGTAGAACCCGTTGCCACCGATTTGGAAGGCGTAGTATACTGTTAGCAGAGCCTGTTCTGTTGATGGTGCGATCTACTGCCTGTCGAATCTTTGGAACAGTTCTGAAACGAATGCCACGAATTGGTTCCTTCGTCTTCGGAATCAAATCAAAGTCACAATGACTTAAGTCCGGGGAGTTTGGTGGATCGTACAGTATCTCCCTTCACCATGTCGTTGGAAGTCCTCTGCAGAAACACTGAGCCATTCTGCATCAACAGCTGTCCGCAATAGCGAAAGTGTGAGCATTGCAGAATGTTGTCCACGAACGACCTCTCAATTGTGTGCTATAAATGTTCGATGGAACTGATGTCGGGATATCTGGGTGGCCAGTTCATTCGCCTGAATTGCCCAGACTGTTCTTCAAACCAATCGCGAACATTATCTCAGTGACATGTATCGTTGTTTCGGAACATGTAGTCAATGAACGGTTGCACATGGTCTTCAAGCAGAAGAATATAATAATTTCCAGTCAGTGAGTGGTTCAGTTGCACCAGAGGACCCAGTCCATTCCATGTAACACAGCACCCACCATTATGGGGCCACCACCAGCTTGCACAGTGCCTTGTTGACAACTTGGGTCGGGTTTTCGCCACACTCCAACGCTACCATCAGCTCTTATCAACTGAAATCGGAACTCATCTGATCAGTCCACGGTTTTACAGCCGTCTAGGGTCCGACCGATATGCTCGAGAGCCCAGCGGAGACGTTGCCAACGATGTTGCGCTGTTAGCAAAGCCATTCGCCTCGATCATCTTCTGCCACAGCCAATTAAGGTCACATTTCATCGGTTGTTACATCCAGTGTTATTAGTCTGTTAGCACTGACAACTCTATGCAAACGCGACTGCTCTCGGTCATTAAGTGATGGCGGTCAACCACTCCGCTGTCTGTGGTGAGAGGTAGTGCTCAAAATTTAGTATTTTGGACAGACTCTACACAAATTGGATCTCGGGAAAACAGAATTTCCAAACGATTTCCGGAAAAGAATGTCGCATGCGTCTAGCTCCAACTACCATTCGGCGTTCAAAGTCCGTTAATTCCCGTCGTGCGGCCATAACCATGGCGAAAATGTTTTTACACGTATCATCCTGGCTGTTCCTTTAATGCACTGCACTTGTATATGCAATACTACCGCCATCTGTATATGCGCATAACGCTATTCAATGACTTTTGTCATCTCAGCGGTGTTCAGTAAGCAATGCAACACAATTCCGGTTGAAACAATGCGGAATTTGTTTTGGGACATGGTGGAATATTCTCGCTTGAGCCCTTATAGTTTCATGAAATTCCGATAGGTGGTGGCGCTATAGTTAGCCTTCAAACTGGCGCCTGGAACGGAGGTTCGTTGCAAGCAGAGAGCCGTCGTTGAGTTTCTTTGGGCGGAAAGCCATTGCATGGTAGATACTCATAGGCGCTTGCAATCGCCTGTCGGTGAACACGTTGGATCGTTGGCCGACACTCTCATTCGAGGTGATCGATGAATCACAATGAAATACATCGTTGCTCAGCAGGTCGTCTGCGTTGACATTCATCCACCAGTTGGAGTAGTCAAGGTGTGTGCCCGCTGTGTTTCTGCCTCACAGAAGACCACAAAGAGCAATGGAGGACCATCTGTGCTAAACTGCTTGCGCATTAGGGTGCTAATGAGGCGACGGTCTTCTGGGGCTGTGAAGGCGTTATTGTGTTTGGTGTTCTCCCTCATGGTGCTACGATATACTAAAGTATATTGTGCTACGATCACAAAATTAAAGAAAAGATTTCAGCGTGTTCATCGCCATTAAAATGCTAACGATCTTCTACTTGACACACAAGGGCTCACAAAAGTCTGAGCATCCGAAAGGAGCTCATAAAACTTTAATCGAATGTACTTCCGCGTCCACACTTCCGCTTGGATCCCGTAGCCCCAAAGAGGACGCAATCTGCGGGAAGCAGTACGTGGACGATGGGGAGGTTGTTTATGCAGCACAGCGTTGGCGCAGACGTCGACCAATAGAGTGGGCACACGATAATTGACACTAAGGTGGCGCAAGGCCGTCGTACTGTCTTGAAAAATAGTATTATGTAGCCAAAATGGTGGGGAATAATATGGTGTGTTGGAATTCTGAATTAAATCATCTGTTTCAAGAAATAGCCCCTCGTATATATACACTCTAAGACAAATAAACGACGCACCCCGAAAGAATATCCGAATGAGACATACATACATAAACAAACAAATTCGAATCGGGACCCATCACTGAAGACCATTTTACCCCTGCAGCGAGATGCTAGGGCTCGTCGTCCAGTGAAGACGTGTCTGGAGAAGGCGCGGACAGCCTTTGTATACCAACTTGACAGTTACTCGCCATATGGTCCGACAACCAGGAGTGATTATCTAGGATGGCATTTGTTTTCGTGACAGGACCCCTTTGGCTGTCATTCGCGACATCCTTACAGCTCAGCAGTATGTGGATCATATTCTGCGACCCTTTTTGTTGTCAAGCCATGCTGGACTCACATTTCATAATGATAATGCCTGTCCACACACGTTGACAGTTTCTACTGCTTGTTTTCGTGCTTGCCAATCTCTGCCTTACACAGCATGGACGCCGTATCTCTCCTCAACTGAGAACGTTTGGAGCATTGTGGGCAGGGTCTTCCAACCAGCTCGGGATTTTAACGATGCAACGCGTCCGTTGGACATAATTTAGCAGGATATCGCACAGGAGGATATTCAACAATTCCGTCAGTCAGTGCCTAGGCGAATAACTACTAACTACTCACATATTGGCCAGAGATGGACCAATACGTTATTGACTTAATCAATTTGTGACTCTCATTTTCTTGAAGAAATCATCCAATTTTTCTGAAATTGAAATCAATTGTTTGTTTGAACATGTTCGTCAGATTTGTCTTTTTCCGTATCATTCGATTTTTTTAATTCATGTAGTGTACGTAGAGGGCAAATCAACTACTCCTACCCATTGGTGTCAGTCAGTCTGCAGTGCCTTCAAATACTACGTGCAAGATTTTCCTATTTTCTCACTCACTATGCGCAAACCACAGGAAAAGATTAACAGGAGCCATTGGTAGGAAATTGAATGTAGTCTCATACAAAACGCGATTTTCTTGAATAACTCAAAAACCATCATGGTCTCCAGCGACAAGATAACCCAGTACAAAATTTAACTACAGTACGCTTAATGTAGTAAATCAGCTTCTATTTGGGGAGCAAAAAAACTGATGATGGTCAAAGTAGAGAGGATATAAAATGTGGAGTGGCAATGGCAAGAAAGCGTTTCTGAACAAGAAAAATTTGTTAACATCGAGTATAAATTTAAGTGTCAGTAAGTCATTTACGAAAGTATTTGTATGGAATGTAGCCATGTATGGAAGTGAAACGTGGACGATAAATAGTTTAGACAAGTAGAGAATAGAAGCTTTCGCAATGTGGTGCTACAGAAGAATGCTGAAGATTAGATGGGTAGATCACATAACTAATGAGGAGATATTGAATAGAATTGGGGAGAAGAGAAATTTGTGGCACAACTTGACTAGAGGAAGGGATCGGTTGGTAGCACATGTTCTGGGGCATCAAGGAATCACCTATATAGTGGATGCGGATATCCGCGGATATATCCGCGGTATTTGTTACTTGGCGGATAAAATCGCGAGCGGCGCGGATATCCGCTGGTCATCTGCGGATAACGAGCAAGTCATCTGCCCAGTACGTATGTTGCAATGCTAGTTGAAAACTTCAAGTCTGTTGACATTCTTGGAATCTTGAAGGGACCGGGTAGAGCGGATGTCCGTTGTCCTCAGCCCGTGGCTGCGACCGACATAGCTGTACCCAAGAGGCCTGCGCCTAATCCTTTTCCGCGACCGTGTCTTTTGTGTGGCCTGTGAAGTGCTCTCTGGGTGGCAAACCTGCCCATTGTCTACCACACAGGTGCCCGTTGCAATTTTCCGCTGCCTTCAGTTAGAGCTTTGTAGTTACCGAGTGACAACGTGCATCGTAGCAAATATCAGTGAGAGTTCTTTCTTCAAATGAACACCATATCGATGGATACAATTTCAGGTAAGGTGGAAAAAGGTGATTTTACATTAGTGAAGGAAAACAAATTGAAATCGCCAATTTGGAAAAAATTCGGATACGTATTTGATGGCAACGAAAAGATAAAACATATAGTGGCTTGTTTTGCATGTAAAAAAGTATATTCCTACACTGGACACAAAAGTGGAAATTAAAATTTGCTAAAACATTCGTGTGAGGCTGGAAAAAGTAGCATAATTACTTATTTAAAGACCAAGAGAGACGTGAAAGTTCCTGAAGTTCCGCCAAATTTGAAGACAGCCGCGACAGAAAAGCTTATCAATCTCGTCAGCACAGAGATTTTACCATTCGAAGTTGCTTGTGGATCTGGGTTTCTCGAGACGGCACTGTTTCTTATTGATGTGGGGGCCAAGTACGGTGCAGTGAATGCTAAGGAACTGCTACCTCATCCAACCACCATATCCAGAAATTTGAAGGAAACGGCCGATCTACATCTACATCTACATCTACATCCGTACTCCGCAAGCCACCTGACGGTGTGTGGCGGAGGGTACCCTGAGTACCTCTATCGGTTCTCCCTTCTATTCCAGTCTCGTATTGTACGTGGAAAGAAGGATTGTCGGTATGCTTCTGTGTGGGCTCTAATCTCTCTGATTTTATCCTCATGGTCTCTTCGCGAGATATACGTAGGAGGGAGCAATATACTGCTTGACTCTTCGGTGAAGGTATGTTCTCGAAACTTCAACAAAAGCCCGTACCGAGCTACTGAGCGTCTCTCCTGCAGAGTCTTCCACTGGAGTTTATCTATCATCTCCGTAACGCTTTCGCAATTACTAAATGATCCTGTAACGAAGCGCGGTGCTCTCCGTTGGATCTTCTCTATCTCTTCTATCAACCCTACCTGGTGCGGATCCCACACTGCTGAGCAGTATTCAAGCATTGGGCGAACAAGCGTACTGTAACCTACTTCCTTTGTTGTCGGATTGCATTTCCTTAGGATTCTTCCAATGAATCTCAGTCTGGCATCTGCTTTACCGACGATCAACTTTATATGATCATTCCATTTTAAATCACTCCTAATGCGTACTCCCAGATAATTTATGGAATTAACTGCTTCCAGTTGCTGACCTGCTATTTTGTAGCTAAATGATAAGGGACCTATCTTTCTATGTATTCGCATCACATTACACTTCGCTACATTGAGATTCAATTGCCATTCCGTGCACCATGCGTCAATTCGCTGCAGATCCTCCTGCATTTCAGTACAATTTTCCATTGTTGCAACCTCTCGATACACCACAGCATCATCTGCAAAAAGCCTCAGTGAACTTCCGATGTCATCCACCAGGTCATTTATGTATATTGTGAATAGCAACGGTCCTATGACACTCCCCTGCTTGAAACTGTCTCCGCAGAAGTGAAGAATATATTCAGAGATATAGGTGGAGCACTAACTGTCGATTTATGGACTGATCCGTACCGTAAAATAAACTATATGGGAGTAACTGCACATTATGTTAATTATGAAGAAGTGAAATTTGAGGATCGAGTGTTGTGAACCAGAAATTTTGAAAGTGAGATTATAAGAAAAAGGAGAAAATATTAAACTTGAATTAACTAAAATGCTACTGTCGTTCGATTTATTCAGTGCTGTGAATAACATCGTGTTCGTTACGGATAGAGATCCAAATATTGCGGCAGCACTTCGCCCATACAAGAGGCTCTCGTGCTGAGCACACATTCTAATTACTGTGCTGGAGCACAACTGTGCTGGAGCACAACTGTGCTGGAGCACACGACTCGAGGAGACGCGAATGATAAGAGTGACGTGCAGCGACTAATAAATTCCGGTCGAGCTATCACAACTTTCTTTAAAAGATCTGGTCTTCGGAATCGCCTTCAGAAGTCATTGAAAGGTGATATAGACAAACGATGGAACAGTAAATTGGGTATGTTTGAGTCTATTAATTCACAATGGTTTGAAGTTCTGTCAATTTTGTCATAGAAAAATCAAGATAATTTGATTGAGGATGTTGGAAGATATAATAACCATTCTGACACCATTTAAAATAGCTTCTTGAGATCTCGAAGCCTCCAAAACCCATACGCTTTATTGATGTGTGTTGTGTAAGTTAAAACGTCTCTCCTTCCTTGAAAAAAATTATGGCGATAGCCCATTTCTGATAGATTTAAAGAGTACAGCCAAATCTATTTTAATCAGCTAATGGGACGTAACAGTAACCCATAAAATTGCAACGTTTTTCAATCCAAAATACAAAAACCTAAAATTTCTTAGCTGTGCCGAAAGAGATGAAGTGGTAAAGGAAGCGAAAAATTATGCTGAGAGAAATTATCCATAGTTAAAAGATAATGAGGAAACAACATGTGGAATTCTTGCAAAAAAACGGAAGTCTGACGTACTTTTTAATGAATTTGAAGATTCCTCAGAAGATGAATCGACGAGAGATCTTGAATTTGCATCAGATGAAATTCTCAGATATACAAATGATAAAGTCTAATTTTCGGAAGGCATCGACCTGATAGCTTGGTGGCATGGACGTGAAAACGTCTATCCGCGTCTTTCCAAACTCGCATACTTCGTGCACTGCATTCCAGCGTCCAGCGCGCCATCTGAGAGAAGCTTCTCTACTGCGGGACAAATAATGCAGGACTGATGCAGGTCTTTGAAGCCACAGGCGATTGATGGCATCATGTTCCTTCATAGTAATCTTCCAAAGTAAAAAGGTATTTGTGGAGCTTTTCTTACTTCACTATATTTTTTGGACTTATCTGAATTAGTTACAATTTTTTTTCATCTGATTCTTTCTTTTACAGAATTTGAATCAGAAGCGAGGAGAAGATGAAAATATTTAATCTGAAGCCTGTGACTTTTTATTGTATTATTTATAGTAAAGAATTTCCTAGACATATTGTTAGTACTTTTTCTATTCCCAACAAGAACATTTAACTTTCATTAGGTTAAAGAAGGAAATATTTAAGAAGCAATTTGTTTTGTTGCAATTTTCATATTAAAGGGCTCAATTTTAAGTATTTACTCTTCGCAACAAGAACACTCAACAGCTAACACGTCAATATTATTAAACTAGGTAATGATGATCTCATAAGTGCCTAAGTAAATTTTAGCGTGCACTACAGTAACATTTGCAGCCGCCGAGCATTGTCGCTCTTTGTGAACAGTGAAACAGCTCGGCCGGAGAGATGGCACGGCGGGCCTTGTCATTAATTACAAGTGAGACTTCAAACTACGGCTCACGACCATCAACAAGCTGTGACTGCGATAGCCGGTGAAAGATTATTCTGATCACATTGAAAACTTACAAAATATTCAAATCATCCAAAATAGTAACGTGTCTGTTAATTTACCAGCCAATTAGTAAAGATAGGGGCTGAAATTCGTAACAAAATTGAACATTTTAACTGTAACTCGGTATTGCTTAACAGGGAACAGTGCCTAACATTTGAAGTTATGGGACAGTGGTTTTTATATAGATATCTTGAAATCGTTTGCAATTCCATTAAACTCTGAAAAACATTATTTTTTAACACTGAAAGTATTAACTGCGAAAATTACTGCAAATTTTGTCTTAGTAATTTAGACCAATGTTGAGGATGTTATAAAGTGTGAAAAACTTTGTTTGGTTGAGAATGAAACAGACGTTTCATTTATCGCTAGGTCTTAATTCGATAAATCAGCCAAAAGGTGAGGTTCGAGATTTCAATCGTATTTTTAGCTAAAGCTAAATGGACTCCTAGTTTCTATAACCACTGATTTTGTAGTCACTCTTCGGAAGACGAGTTATTTTTTTCCAGACAACGCCAATTATTGCTGACAGTTTAACTTTTTCACAGGTGCGCCAGCGTTTTGCAGTGTAGGCCTAATACTGTAAATATTTTCACCTGGAAATGACGAGGACTGAACGCGTAAGCTATAATATAATCATCAGCTTCCATGAATCGCTTCAAAATTTGGCACATCCAAGCAGTGAGTACAAAAAAACTGCCGGGAAATGATGCAATGTGCTCGTAACAGTTTAAAACCATCATCATTTTCAGCTGTCTTGGCACAACAGCAGCGAAATATGACTGTTTATATACAGGTATTTTCATCATTTAATACTATTACATTGAATTTTATTTTGTTTAAATAGCGTTTCCAATCTCACGAGATCCGAGCCGCTCCGGAGTGCCAATGCTTTCCTGTTTGGAATGGTCTGCTTTAGAGTAGGTTTAGACCATTTCCTGTGATTTAAGAAGTCAAAAGTAGTTAAGTTGTCGCAGAAATGGCACCCTAACATAACTATGCTACTACATACCATAATTCTAAGTACTGTTGTCTATTACTATTAATCACTCATTCAAAACTTAAGCATATACGGATGCGGGTAAGGAACTTGTGGATGCGGTGCGGATGCGGATTGCACTTTTCTTATCCGCGCAGACCTCTACGGCTATTTAGTATTGGAGGGCAGCGTTGAGGGTAAGAATCGTAGAGGGAGTCCAAGAGATGAATACACTAAGCAGATGAGAAGGATGTAGGTTGCAGTAGGTACTGGGAGATGAAGAAGCTTGCACAGTGTAGAGTAGCATGGAGAGCTGCATCAAACATGTCTCTGGACTGAAGACCACAACAACAACAACAACAACAAGTTTCCTACAAAAGGGTCCCAATCATTTTTTGCAGGACTAATCAAGGTACAATCGCAGATATCCGGACAATGCGTTGAAGGGAGATTCTGGTCCTGTATACTGCTTATATGCAGCAATATGTAGGCCATAAGAAGTGTGACATTCGTAGCGCATGGGCGTAATGTAGCACCTTACCAGACGTTGGTTACTTGTCACTGTTCCTTTCTCTCCCCAAGGTAAAACGGGGCCCAGTATGACACATCAATGGAGCTCCCAGTGACGAATATTACCATGGACGAACAATGGGGTGTGATTCGCTTTGTTTGTGCGGAAAGTGTCCGTCCAGCAGTCATACACAGCAGAATGCAAGATGTGTATAGTGCGAAATGTGTTTGAGACAAAACAGTGCGGAAGTACTGTCAGCGTTTTCGTGGTGGCAGGGAGACACTGACGGATGATGCACGACTTGGGCAAGTGATGAAACGTATTCTTGATGAGACAGTTGCTATTATTGACAGTTGCATTCAGACTGATAGATAGGTCACCTTCGATGGAATTACTGCGCAAGGGAGGGTGTCCCACGGCAGTGTGCATGCCGTTGTGCGCAATAGACTTGATTACCAGAAGGTTTGCGCTTAGTGGGTCCCCAAATGTTTGTCCGAGGAACAGCAACACAACAGAATTGGAATATCACTGAACCATTTGACACGATGTCAGAACGAGGGCGATTTCCTTTCCAAGATCGTTGCTTGAGGTGAATCCACATGCCTACTGTTTCAACCGGAATCCAAACGTGAAAGTACGCAGTGCAAGCATGCAGGGTCGCCTAAACCAAAGAAAATCCGTTCCACAACATCTGCTGCTAAGATCATGGTGACTGCATTCTTCGATGAGCAGGGGCCTCTGCTAGTGGAGTCCCTACCCAAAGAATAAACAATAAACGTTTACATTTCCAGTCTTTGGTCACAATATCATTTCTTTTGACGATGACCGGTTTCAGTCAGTAATAACCATCCTCAGATCTTTTCTACACTTTTAGGACATAGTGTAGAAAAGATCTGAGAATGGTCGTTACTGACTGAAACTCGTTATCGTCAAAAGAATTGATATTGTGATTAAAAACTGGAATATAAAACATTTGATAGTATTGGATCACTGTTCATATACGCGACTCCGTCACAGCTGATGAAGAAACAATAAGCACCAACAAATAGTGCTATGTTCACCGTCGGCTGCGGGTAGCAATCAAGAATAAACACTGGGGTAACCTCACGAAGTGAATCATCTTTTGCATGACAACGCCCGGTGTCACGTTGCCAAACAAACACAGGATCTCTTTGTGTCGTTGGAATAAGAAGTGCTAGAGCACCCTGCATATGGTGCTAACTTGAGTCCCTGTGATTTCCGCGTTTTTGGGTCATTCAAGAAACACCTCCGTGGCCACCATTATGGATCGGATGAAGAAGTGCTGAAAGATAGAGTGGTTCCATACTCATCCCAAGTAGGACATTCGTCTTGTCGAGCCAAGGTGGGATAAGTGATTCAACAGCTGTGGTTATCATATATAGGTTTATCCAGTAATAAAGTCTGTACGTGGAAATGGACCTCTTCATTTGACAGCACCTTTGCTTGTAGCGATCGAGAGACTATGAAAATCACTTACGTGGTTTTTTAAGACATTGCAGGTTGCATAAAACATATCTGTAGGGGCAGCTAAATCAGCCTTTATAAAAATGCTTGTACACTCAACCTACAGGGATAATCATTCCCATTATAACCAGTGTTTTCACATACCTTTCACAGATATACAGTAAGTCCTCTATGGGAGCAGACAAACATCCACACATGTATCAAACGCATCCTATTCTTTTGTTAGTTTGTCTGGAGTTAACGCATTCTCTCCTATTGTAATGCTGAATCGCAGTTACACTAAAGGTGTTGCAAGTGGAGGCATGTAGAAGGAATCTTCCACAAACCCCCACTAACAATAAAACACTCATCATGAGATACGGGAACATTAGAAGCCAATGATGCAATGCAAGATCCGCACGCCCCTTATACTGTAGAAGGTGCAATGTGGTACCCTGGACGAAACTCAGACGGTGCATTTGTAACTACAAATCAGGTGTTAAACCATAGAACACAAAACGCATTTTACACCACCTCTACTTGACAAGATAACGGCACTGTACTGACCTATTCTGGCAACCACATGAACTTGCAACTGACGCCAAGGTTCTCTCAGTTTCGATGCGCCAGTTTAAATTCATCTCTATTTTACCCCTTCATTCATGTAAGAAAATAACCTTCTGAAAACGGAAGAATCCTTTTGTTAACCTGTGTAGATTCTTGAGGGTTTTCTAAGGAAAACTAAATAGGGTTATTTAAATGTAAACTTAACTAAAATCCAAGATAATGCTGCAGTATTGTTATTCACTTGTTATCCTTGCGTCAAGCAATCCTTCGTGTCAACAGACATTACAGCTGTTTCAAAAAAACATTGCCCTAAAATGTGAAACCCTTTCAAGTACCTTGTTCAATCGCACTAGTGTATAATAAGTGCATGCTCAATGTTTGTAAATTTTGTGATTCATTTCTCATGGCCATTGACGATCAGATGGCGTTGAGGAGGCCCCTCTGTGCACCCTCTCTTTAGTGTCTGGAGGCAGTAACTCTACTCAGTTTAAGGGTGAACAGAATGTGCAGCGTTCGTTGTACGATATAGCCACGCCTCGCCGATGGTTGCGTACTCCAGTTGAACGACTGAGCCACTCAAACGGGTTCGCATTGTGGACCCATTGTAACCTCAAAGTATGTACCACAGGACTGCCTCACATGTTGAGCACAATGATTCGGTTGTGTGTCGTTGTTTTCAACAGTGGTCCTTGAAACATTCCCTCACCTGAAGACAAGGTTCTGGACGTCCACGTATTACAGGCGCACGTCAAGATCGATGTACTGTGCGAGCAGGGATCACCTACTGTGCATCATTCGGATGCTGTGACAGCAGGGACAACTGGGAACCCTCTGATTGCTGAAGGATTAATTAAGGTCATGTATGTCTCTGGCCAGGCTGCTACTGACTCCACGATGTAGATAACCGTGGATACTGTGGTGCCTGAAGAGCTGACTTGAGTGAGGAATGGCGCTCCCTGGTTTACAGTGATGAGAGCAGGTTCTGTTTGCATGCGAGTGGTGGAAGCAGACGTGTTTGGTGTGGACCTGGTGAGCTGCCTCTTCCAGAGTGCATTCGTCCACGACACACAGATCCCATCTCTGAATTGGAGACCATTACTTACAACTCGCTTTCACATTCGGCGTTTCCTCTGGTTGTTACCTCCACGCTGTAGCCATTTCTTCGACAGGATGGTGATGAGTTTTTAGTTTATAACAATATACGTCCCCATACGGTTTCAGCGACGCAACGTGCTCTTGTGATGTACAACAGCTTGCCTGGCCAGTAATGTCACCAAACCTCTCGCCAATTGAAATTGTTGTGGACGTAAGTAAGTAAGTAAGTAAGAACTTACTGGTTTTACAAGGCTTGCTACAATCACTGTTGAATTGCAATAAAAAGCGCAATACGCTTGGCACAACCTTTCCCAGGACGCCATTCGGCACTTTTGGGACGGTTTACAAGCGATAATAGACGGCTCCGTTGCCGCCAGAGTGTGGTAAATTGGTTCTCGATGCAATTGTTTGGGCGCCCTTACCGGTGACATATGATAACAAAGTCAGACCAAATGAAACCTTGGAACTAGGTTTTAATTGTAAGACATTTCCAGGGGCAGATGCGGACTCTGATCACAATCTATTGGTTATGAACTGTAGATTAAAACAGAAGAAACTGAAAAAAGGTGGGAATTTAAGATGATGGGACCTGGATAAACTGAAATAACCAGTGGTTGTAGAGAGCTTCAGGGAGAGCAGTAGGGAACAATTCACAAGAATGGAGGAAAGAAATACAGTAGAAGAAGAATGGATAGATTTGAGAGACGAAATAGTGAAGGTAGCAGAGGATGAAGTAGGTTAAAAGACGAGGGCTAGTAGAAATCCTTGGGTAACAGAAGAAGTATTGAATTTAATTGATGAAAGGAGAAAATATAAAAAATGCAGGCAAAAAGGAATACAAACACGTCAAAAATGAGATCGACAGGAAGTGCAAAATGGCTAAGCCGATGGCTAGGGAACAAATGTAAGGATGTAGAGGCTTATCTCACTAGGGGCAAGATAGATACTGCCTACAGGAAAATTAAAGAGACTTTTGGAGAAAAGAGAGCCGCTTGTATGAATATCAAGAGCTAAGATGGAAACATAGATCTAAGAGAAGAAGGGAGAGCAGAAAGGTGGAAGGAGTATATAGAGGGTCTATACAAGGGCGATGTACTTCAGGACAACATTATAGAAATGGAAGAGGATGTAGATGAAGATGAAATGGGAGATACGATACTGCGTGAAGAGTTTGACAGAGCACTGAAATACATGAGACAAAACAAGGCCCCGGGAGTAGACAACATTCCATTAGAACTTCTGACAGCCTTGGGAGACTCAGGCCTAACAAAACTCTCCTATCTAGTGAGCAAGCTGTATGAGACAGGCGAAATACCCTCAGACTTCAAGAAGAATATAATAATTCCAAAGAAAGCAGGTGTTGACAGATGTGAAAATTACCGAACTATCAGTTTAATAAGCCACGGCTGCAAAATACTAACGCGAATTCTTTACAGACGAATGGAAAAACTGGTAGAAGCCGACCTGGGGGAAGATCAGTTTGGATTCCGTAGAAATGTTGGAGCACGTGAGGCAATACTGACCTTACGACTTATCTTAGAAAATAGATTAAGGAAAGGCAAAGCTAACTACGTTTCTAGTATTTGTAGACTTAGAAAAACCTTTGGACAATGTTGAATGGAATACTCTCTTTCAAATTCTGAACATGGCAGAGGTAAAATACAGGGAGCGAAAGGCTATTTACAATTTGTACAGAAACCAGATGTTAGTTATAAGAGTTGAGGGACATGAAAGGGAAGCTGTGGTTGGGAAGGGAGTGAGACAGGGTTGTAGTCTCTCCCCGATACTATTCAATCTGTATATTCAGCAAGCAGTAAAGGCACCAAAAGAAAAAGTTTCGAGTAAGCATTAAAATCCATGAGAAGAAATAAAAACTTTGAGGCTCACCGATGACATTGTAATTCTGTCGGAGACAGCAAAGGACCTGGAAGAGCAGCTGAACGTAATGGACAGTTTCTTGAGAGGATGATAGAAGATGAACATCAACAAGAACAAAACGAGAATAATGGCATGTAGTCGAATTAAATGGGGTGATGCTGAGGGAATTAGATTAGGAAATGAAACGCTTAAAGTTGTAAATGAGTTTTGCTATTTGGGGACCAAAATAACTGATGATGGTCGAAGCAGAGAGGATATAAAATGTAGTCTTTCAGTTGCAAGGAAAGCGTTTCTGGAGAAGAGAAATTTGTTAACATCGAGTACAAATTTAACTGTCAGGAAGTCGTTTCTGAAAGTATTTGCATGGAGTGTAGCCATGTATGGAAGCGAAACGCTGACGATAAATAGTTTAGACAGGAAGAGAATAGAAGCTTTCGAAATGTGGTGCTACAGAAGAATGCTGAAGATTAGATGGGTAGATCACATAACTAATGAGGAGGTATTGAATAGAGTTGGGGAGGAGCTTGTGGCACAACTTGACTAGAAGAAGGGATCGGTTAATAGGACATATTATGACGCATCTAGGGATCACCAATTAAGTATAGGGGTCGCAGCGTGGAGGGTAAAAATTGTAGAGAAAGACCAGCAGATGAATATACTAAACAGATTCAGATGGATGTAGGTTGCAAGAGGTACTGGGAGATGAAGAAGCTTGCACAGGACAGAGTAGTATGGAAAGCTGCATAAAACCAGTCTCTGGACTGAAGACTACAACAACAACAGCTGTAACTGTCATTGTGATTACGTATGCTTTCCCTGCGTAATAAGTCATCAAAGTCTCTTCGGGTCTGCAGCCGGATCCTAAAATCAACTTGACTCGATATTTCGGCGATCCAACTGGTCGCCATCTTCAGGAAAATGTTGCTTCTGCTGATGAGTTCCGCTGAGAACTATCTGCCAGGTTGCAAATCGACGTCCTACGTAGGACACCGTTCAGTACACGGCGCATACGTCGCCCATCACGGTTTCTGCCTTCCAAAATAGGGAGGTAGCGGCGCCCTTAGTGAAACACTGTTGGCAACGATATATCGCAATCAAGGCCGAACTGAAGAACGTTCAGTTTTGATGCGAGATAATACAGGTTCCACGTTTTGCTTAGAGGAAACCCATTGTCTCTGTTGATTAAATTATCAGCCAACCTAATTTCAATCACCTGTTTATAGACACTGTTCCAAAAACCCGGAAATGTTAGCAACCACAACAGTTTCCTCAAATTTCATTTTGTTTCCTCATATAGCCAGTGTTCTGCTACCGCCGATTTTTCCGGTTGTTGTAGCCTCGTATGTCGGCGATGTTCCACATACCTGTCATGCACTGTGGGAATAGACCTGCCAACGTAAGCTTTCCCACATTGACATGGAATTTTGTACACCCCGGGTTTCGTAAGTCCCCCAAACCATCTTTCACAGAGCCGAGCAGAGCCCTAATCTTAGTAGGTGGACGGAACACACTCTTGATGTTAAAATTCCTTAAAATTCGTCCAATCTGCTTCTCGGTGTATCCATTTTCCTTAAAAATAGTCATCAAATGCTCAAGTTCTTGGGTTAAGCTGTCTGCGTCGGAAATATGTGGAGGTCGACACATGACGACAAAGCTTCCCAGCTCTTCATTCAGTTTTTCACTGCTCAAACTAAGGGACTCTTCCAGAGGAACTCATGTAAATAGGGATACCACTACGCCCTATAGTTAGTAATTTGGGTGCACCCATTTATAACCTGGCAAAGTATTTATCATCTGCTCTCAGTCCATTTGTTGGCAAGTGTGAACACCATTTGTCCAGTTCGGTGGATTTTATTCGACGATTGGGACCTTTCAAGTTGAGTCTTTCAGATCTGTTAGTGACTTTCGATGTGGTATCACTATTTACACGAGTCCCTCTGGAAGAGTCCCGTAGTTCGATCAGTGAAAAACTGGATGAAGAGCTGGTGAAGCTTTGTCGTCATGTGTTGACCTCGATGTATTTTTTATTTAATGGTAAAATTTTTGAACAGAATGACAGACTGGCTATGAGTAGTCCTTTAGTCCTTTGTCACCCACAGTCGCCAATTTATTTATGAAGGTCTTCGAGGACATGGCACTGAGCACTTCAGCTTTGCAACCAACGTGCTTCTGGAGATACGTGGACGATACCTTCTTCGTCTGGCGGCATGGACGTGATGTTCGTAACAGATTTTTGGACCACTTCAACTGTCTTCATCCCCGTATCAAATTTACTATGGAGGTTGAAAATGATGGGATGCTTCCATTTCTAGATGTAATGGTTTATAAAAAAACCAGATCTAATTTTGGGACGCAATGTTCACCGAAAGTCAACATACACACATATTGATATCTGCATACTAAGAGTTGTCATCCACCACACCAACGTAGTAGCGTCCTTAGAACTTTGATACGTGGAGCATATGCCATTTCCGGCGCAGACAGCTTAACCCAAGAACTTGAGCATTTGATGACTGTTTTAAGGAAAATGGATACACCGAGAAGCAGATTCGTCGGGCTATGGAGTTTGGACCATCTCCGGATGTGTATGAAGAGGAACATAGATCTGTGACCTTTCTTCCTTATGCTGGAGGCTTATCGTTTAAGATTGCACGAATTTTAAGGAATTTTGACATTAAGAGTGTGTTCCGCCCACCTTCTAAGATTAGGGATCTGCACGGCTCTGTGAAGGATGATTTGGGGCTTAAGAAACCCAGGGTGTACAAAATTCCGTGTCAATGTTGGAAAGCTTACGTTGGCCGTTCTATTCGCACGGTGCATGACAGGTGTGTGGTACATCGCCGTCATACGAGGCTACAACAACCGGAGAAATCGGCGGTACGAGGTAGAACAGCCGGAAATATCGGCGGTAGCAGAACACTGCCTAAATGAGGGACACAAAATGAAATTTGAGGAAACTGTTGTGGTTGCCAACATTTCCGGTTTTTGGAACAGTGTCTATAAAGAGGCCTCCCTGTTTTGGAAGGCAGAAACCGTGATGGGCGGCGCATGCGCCGTGTACTGAACGGTGACCTATATAGGACGTCGATTTGCAACCTGGAGTCAGTTCTCAGCGGGACTCATCAGCAGAAGCAGCATTTTCCTGAAGATGGAGACAAGTTGGCGTAACAGAAAAGAGCTAGAAACTTAAAAATTTATATTTAGATTCGTTTTGAGTAATAATTTAGTAGAAATAGTATTCTGGATCTCATAAATTAAAATTTTAGTTGAGATTCATGATTTTCTGGTTTTTGTCTTAAAAATTAAGGAAGTAAGATAGATAAAGTTGGCGAATAAATAAAGCTAGGATGTTTAAACTTAAGTAGAAGGGAGATCCGCTATAATGATAAAGATGTGAGAAGTTTCAACAGAACAACTATAAAACTATAGCGATAGCGTATCTCCAAAGGGCAAGTTCGTCTACTGCGTATAGTGTAATTAAATTAATTCTCTCGCGCAAAATATTTGACTTAGCCACGTCAGACTTTTATTATGATTACTTACCTGTGTGCTGATTGCACATTTAAATTGAGAGCTTGAGCGGCCATCAGCAAAGGAAGCAATGATTTATTCGATAACTTAAAGTGGTGCATTACTAGCCCAGCGGCTAGTCGGGAGAGCGGATTTAATCAGGCGTTCCCTTAGCCGTCCGCACCGCGGCTTTATATATAAGAACGCTGCGTGAGAAAGAAAGGCCCCAGTTCTCTTCAGACGCTGATTAGCGCACCATCTGTGTTGGGAGTCGCGTCGCGTCGGTATCATTGCTATAAACAGTCTCGGATGCCGTAATAAGTTACTCGGGATATGCGTAACCAGGAAATCGTTTTCGAGTGAAGTGTTAATTCTGGGATGACTTTCATGATCTATCTTCAGTTTGCGTATGTCGTATTTTCACGTGCCGCGGCGGGACAGACATTCTACCATTATTTAGCGTGGCATTTGATGAACATTATCATCAAATTATGGCGAGCATTCACTTAAACATTAATTTGAACAGTTATAGTTGCATCAGTGCATTAGATTCCGAACTGCTCTGGTAGTTATATTGTGTGGATTCTTTTCGGTCTGTGACTTTCAGAATATAGTGAACATTTTAGAATGAATCGTTTTTGATTATGAATCCCAGACAATCTCCTAATTCCTCTGAGCTATAAGCTGTAGCTATAAGTGTATTTCTCAGATGAAGTGGGCACTAGGAATTCTAATTACAGGCTTCACGTTTTGCTAATCACTTTCTGGTTGCCAATATTGTAGTTAGAGAGCCAGTGTTGAGAACGGCAAACAACAGCATTAAATAAATCATAGGAACATTCATTTATTATTCAATAACATATATTTCCACCCGCCGCCCCTCATATGGTGCATATGCCGGGAAAGACATTCCACATCCCATTTTTCATTAATACAATATAATTCCACCCGCCGCCCCACAAGCACTCCTATAAAACTATTGAATTTGCTTCTTTATTTAAAACTCCCATCTGAGTGGTATTTGCCAAGTTCGGTCTCGAGTTCCTAGTTGGCCGCTGTAAGGCATCGGATTTGTAGCGGCATGCATTTATATACTTAGTGGGTTCATTTAATGTGCCACATCCTGCGCACTGGAGCGCGCAATTTCATCAATCGTCTTAGTGGTGTTTGTACTACCAAGTTTGACCGTTTGTTTTTATTTGTTTGTAACGGTTGGGCCCCTTAATCTTAATTAATAAGTCTCTCTCAGGAGGACCGTTTTCCGTTTGGTACTACTATCTCACACGTGGCTGTGATATAATTAAAAAAGTTACGTTCTGTCTGCTTTCAGTCAGGGGTTCACTAGCCACTGAGAGTGTTTGCCTAGAGTTTAGTGGTCCGCGGCTTTTGGCGGTTGTTTGTTACCCCTTGCGCATGTGGTGGGATTTTAGTACATTTTCTTGTTGACAGCAAAATTTCCTGCTCGGTAACTGTATCATGAATAATGTTTAGTTTCTTTGCGGCCTTACAAGTTTCATTGATTTGACTCTGTAAATTCATTGAAAAATTATTTACTTGTTTTTCTTGTTGCTGTAATTTTGACTGTTGTGCGGCGGCGTTCGGTCTGTGGTAGAGACGCGGCCCAATTCCTCTACTAAATTCCGCATTTTTCTGTTAATTTTGGTGTCATTTGTGTTCCTGCTGTTTGGATTTGAGTGAAATCTCCTGCCTGGCTGATAGACCGGGCGCAGCGTCCGAAAGCGAAGCCTAGTTCATGGCGAACGGCCAGCCGAGTGCAGGTGGTCCTGCTCTACTTAATCTTTCCAAGCCCACTACGCCTTGTCAAGACGGGGTTGTATAGCATGTCGTATTTATTTGTGTCTTAATCACTGTGCGCCTACTGCAGGCACGCTTTTAATTTTTTTTTTAAGTTTGTGTCTCATGCAAACAGTTGAAGTGTTAACTGATTAATTTTCCAGTTGAGTAATTACTAGATTTGTCTACTTAAACGTGTTAACGTGAATGTGGGTCGGCCAATTGGGTGGTTATTTCAGAACTGATCAAACAATAGGAGATTTAATATCCATTAATCTCTTGAAGCATCTCACTGAATATTTTTATCATTCAGGACGTTATATTTGAAAGCAATTTTGTCTGTTTTTTTTTTTTCTTTTTCAAATGCCTATCTTAAGCATCTCCGCTGTCCGACAGTATAGTAATTTTCTTATGTGGCGCTTATCTGCTAAGTATACTTCCATTTCAGACTGTAAACCTTAAAGTTTTTCTCGTGAAAGATTTTTAGCTGTTTTATTGTATTGGTACATTTTTTGCAGCGAAGCGCCAAAGAAACTGGTATAGAAATGCGTACTCAAATACAGAATACGGCACTGTGGTTGGCAACGCCTATACAGGGTGTTACAAAGAGGTACGACCAAACTTTCAGGAAACATCCTCACACACAAATAAAGAAAAGATGTTATGTGGACATGTGTCCGGAAACGCCTAATTTCCATGTTAGATCTCATTTTACTTTCGTCAGTATGTACTGTGCTTCCTCGATTCACCGCCAGTTGGTCCAATTGAAAGAAGGTAATGTTGACTTCGGTACTTGTGTTAACATGCGACTCATTGCTCCACAGTACTAGCATCAAGCACATCAGTACGTAGCATCATCAGGTTAGTGTTCATCACGAACGTGGTTTTGCAGTCAGTGCAATGTTTACAAATGCGTATTCGGCAGATGGCCATTTGATGTATGGATTAGCAGGGTCAATAGCCGTGGCGCGGTACATTTGTATCGAGACAGATTTCCAGAACGAAGGTGTCCCGACAGGAAGACGTTGGAAGCAATTGATCGTCGTCTTCGGGAGCAAGGAACAATACAACCTATCACTCGAGACTGGGGAAGACCTAGAACGACGAGGACACCTGCAATGGACGAGGCAATTCTTCGTGCAGTTGACGATAACCCTAATGTCAGCGTCAGAGAAGTTGTTGCTGTTCAAGGTAACGTTGACCACGTCACTGTATGGAGAGTGCTACGGGAGAACCAGTACAGCGTGTGCAGGCACTATCAGCAGCTGATTGGCCTCCACGGGTACACTTCTGCGAATGGTTCATCCAACAATGTGTCAATCCTCATTTCAGTGCAAATGTTCTCTTTACGGATGAGGCTTTATTCCAACGTGAGCAAATTGTAAATTTTCACAATCAACATGTGTGGGCTGACGAGAATCCGCACACCATTCTGCAATCACGTCATCAACACAGATTTTCTGTGAATGTTTGGCCAGGCATTGTTGGTGATGTCTTGATTGGGCCCCATGTTCTTCCATCTACGCTCAGTGGAGCACATTATCATGATTTCATACGGGATACTCTACCTGTGCTGCTAGAACATATGCCTTTACAAGTACGACACAACATGTTGTTTATGCACGATGGAGCTCCTGCACATTTCAATCGAAGTGTTCGTAAACTTCTTAACAACAGATTCGGTGACCGATGGATTGGTAGAGGCGGACCAATTCCATGGCCTCCCCGCTCTGCTGACCTCAACCCTCTTGACTTTCATTTATGGGAGCATTTGAAAGCTCTTGTCTACGCAACCCCGGTACAAAATGTAGACAGTCCTCGTGCCCGTATTGTGGACGGCTGTGATACAATACGAGATTCTCCAGGGCTGCATCAGCGCATCAGGGATTCCATGCGACGGAGGGTGGAGTTGCATGTATCCTCGCTAACGGAGGACATTTTGAACATTTCGTGTAACAAAGTGTTTGAAGTCACGCTGGTACGTTCTGTTGCTGTGTGTTTCCATTCCATGATTAATGTGATTTGAAGAGAAGTAATAAAATGAGCTCTAACATGGAAAGTAATCGTTTCCGGACGCAAGTCCACACAACATATTTTCTGTCTTTGTGTGTGAGGAATGTTTCCTGAAAGTTTGGTCGTACCTTTTTGTAACACCCTGTATAAGACAAGTATCTGGAGTAGTTGTTTGACGCGTTACTTCTTCTACAATGGTAGGTTGTCAAGGTCCAAGTGAGTTAGTACGTGGTGTTATAGTCGGCTCACGAGCAATGGGACACAGCATCTCCGAGGTAGCGATGTAGTGGGAATTTTCCGGCACGAACATTTCGCGAGTATACCTCGAATATAAAAAATCCGGTAAGACATCAAAGCTCTGACTTCTCTGTGACCGTAAAAAGATCATGCAAGAACGGAACGGTGGATGACTGAAGAGAATCGTTCAACGCGACAGAAGTGCAATCCTTCCGCAGGTTACAACGCTGGGCCATCAACAAGTGTCAACGTGAGAAGCATTCGACGAAGCGTGGGCTTTCGAAGCCGATGGATCATTCGTGTACTCCTGATGACTGCGCGACACAAAGCTCTGCGCCTCGCCTGGACTCGTCAACGCCGACATTGGACTGTTGATGATTGGAAACATGTTGCATGGTCGGACGAGTCTCGTTTCAAATTGTATCGAGCTGATGCACGCGTATGGGTATGGGGACAACCTCATGAATCCATGGACCTTGTATCTCAGCAGGGGCTGTTAAAGCTGGTGGAGGCTTTGTAATGTTGTGGGTCGTGTTCAGTTGGAGTGATATGAAACCCCTGGTACGGTTAGATACGACATTGACGGGTGAAAAATCCTGTCTGATCACCTGCATCCATTATGTCAACTGTGAATACCGACAGACTTGGGCAATTCCACCAGGACAATGCAATACCCTACAAGTCCAGAATTGCTACAGAGTGGCTTCAGGAACACTCTTCTGAGTATAAAAACTTTCGCTGGCCACGAACCCCCCCCCGGACCACACATGAACATTATTGAGCATATCTGGAATGCCTTACAAAGTGCTGTTCAGAGGAGATTATCACCCCGTTGTTATCTTACTGGTTTATGGACAGCCCTGAAGGATTCATGGTATCATTTCCCTCCAGCACTACTTCAGACATTAGTCGAGTCCATGCCAGGTTGTGTTGCGAGCTTCCACGTGCTCTCGGGGGCCCTACACGATATCAGGCAGATGTACCTGTTTCTTTGGCTCTTCAGTGTATCATCGTATTTAATCTGTTAGCTATTAATCAGTCTGATACCGTTTTATGAGTGTAAATTATTCTGTTCCCTGGCAGTCAATGCCAGTGGAGTTTTTTTTTCGAAAAGATGTTTACTAAATCTTAGTGTGTTCTATTAAAATGTGGAGAAAGTTCACAACACGGTTGAAGTTCAATCTCCTTTTGGCCGTGTCCCCCCTACCACAGACAGGCTGACACAGGCCAGCAGTTAGATGCAGTTAGATGGTTAGGGAAATAGAGGCTTTGTGACCGATGGATTGGAGATTCAACAAAGAAAGATGACTAGAAGGTAGGAACGCATCGACAGCAGGTCGCTCGAGAATAACAAAAGCTGCGTCTCTAGCGAACTAGACTGGCAAGCCGTGAGAAATGTTCCGTGACATTTTAAACGGAATCATCACTCGATGCGGTGCAAACTGTTACGCACGACCCCAGAAAGCCGAAATATGTATGACTGAAAGGAGATTTTAACTTCGCCTCTTTGGTTCAGAATGAGTTTTCACTGTCTTAATCTCTCCGCAATACTCTCGGTAAGTCTTTTCTTTTGAAGCTCCCAGTTAACTAAATGACTCCGCTATTCGTGTCACTGCATGAAGTGTTTCCTTTCTAACTAGGTGCTCCATAGGCCTATTTAGAGCAGTATGCTGAAGGAACATACTGCGGTCTTGTCGTCATCACAACAATCACCGCAAAACTATGGTAAACTGTGGGAAAACCAGATTAGATTCCCTAAAAGGTCCGGCGTGTCTGTACTCAACTCGTGCACCTATTTCTTAGAGTTAAAGTAACATGACAACCAATAAGGAATTTATAGGTAAAAGAATGAGATGTATTTTACTAAGAAGTGAGGCATTCCGCTACAAAATTTGTTGTAGAATCCTTCCACCTCAAACTCCAAGATGGTAGTGATATTTCATTCATTTCTTCCAGTAATTACATTAATGTAGAGTGATTCGTTTAGAAAAGATGTTAGGTTTATACGTCGAAGATGCATTTGTTATGTCACACGATGTAAATTTACAAAAGTTATGTACTGTAGTTGCAAAAGAAAACTCTTCACGCCAGAGATGTCGACTGCTTAAGGCCAGGTTACAAGATTGCAAATATGAGAACAAAGCACAAAATTATTTGAACGTTTTTCAATTATAAACACAGCATTCTTTACCAATGGAAAACATCTCTCCATAAAAACGAAACAAACAAAAATTTGTCTCACGTTTCAACTCAACTTGCAAAATATTTTGCTCTAACTTGCTTTTATCGTAGTCGTGATATGTACATTCCGTTCGAACAGGCAAAATTGAATGCTGTGAAATCTTACTTTTTTGTATGTTTTTGATACCTTCATGACATATTGGTTAAAGTTTTGTTAAGAGTAATTTCTTCATTTTCAACAGATAAAAAATCGATGGCTGGATTCAGAGGTGTCCCACTCCTTTAAAAGCGAAATGACGCGAAGCACATTTCAAAACATCATCCACTGATGAAAACGTTAAGAAAACGACCGGGGGGGGTATTGTACGACGGGAACTAAACATGTGTGAAGAAAGTGACTCATCAAATAGTCAGAAGACAAATAATAGTGTGTTTTACTTTGGTGCAAGATGAAGGGCGAATTTCTTGACTGCTACGCATACTTGATTCAAGAAAATAATTTCTCGTGAATTTTTGGACCATTCTGAAATGATGCTTGCTACAGATACGAGTAGATTTCTGCTTGCTTCAGGTACGATTATTCTAATGCTGACTCGATTTTGACGTAACCTTTAAGTTGGAACCTTGCTACACGTCGGTCAGGGACCTGAAGATGGCGTAGTAAACCGCCGAAACTGGTAGCCAAATAAAATAAGTTTGGAAATTAGACGGCTGAAAGGCGTTTGATTTGATATCCTGTGGCAAACAACTGAGTCCCACAACCACCTTTGAAAAGATGGACATACGGAGATTTTGAAAAGAATCCAATTTGTTTTGCTTCGAGTTGTTATTTCAGTGGAATGGTGGAGCTACTGCTTCGTTACGAAAAGAGAAAAATAATGAAAGCTGTCTGTGAAAGGGGGTGACTGTAAATGAAAACATAGGGGAAGCTTTTTTCACCTGTCGCAAAAGTAACAGACAGTGCCACCTAGTATGAAAAAATAAATTCTTCTTACTGATTGCCTTGTAGCTATTGTAGTCCAGCTGGAGGAACATATACGTGATATGAGACCACACCGTAAAGAGAAAATAGGAAAAATGCAGTAATATAACACGTAATTGAGAAAAAAGAGCCCTGTGACCAGATTTCCATTACCTGCAATTTCGCCGTAGTTCATTGAGAGAGCGAGAGAGTCGATGTCAGGCAGGAGGTTTTTTTAATGAGAATGAGGTATCGGCAACGACCAGATGAGACCCGCGTCCTTTGCAGTTGATTAGAGTACCAATCTTCCGGCACCGAATTCACTCTGCGCACCAATACGTCGATAAAGCCTAGCCCCCTCCCCCCCCCCCCCTTCCAATTTCTTTCCCGCGCCTTCTTCAGGTCTCTCCGTTCCGCTCTCAATACGAAAAGGGTGGCTTGTGACGCAGCAAACACAGCGCAGCCAAGAGCGACGTATCTTGTACCGCCACAAAGACGATACTCAATATTTGATTCAAGAGGACGAAAACCAGCGGGGCCAAAGAAAGTTCGTCTATGTGTCTTGCTTGATATATACGTACCACAACTTTCTAAGAGCCATCTACCAACTACAAGAAATGCGTCGGCTAAAAGCATTACAATATTAAAAGAAAAAATGTCTGCCAATGTATTAAACTCTAGTCCGTTGGTTTAAAAAAAACCTCGGTGATCTCTACAGAGTATTTTAATCCCAATTTTTGCATAGAGTAAAATTTATATGTGTGTTTCGACCAGCTGATCATTACTCGGAAACAAACTGCTGATTATGATGTGACAGATACTTCTCACATGCGATATATAAACGTTTTATCTTGTGATTATGTTCCAATTTCTCCCTTCTATTTTTAAAATCTTAGATTTACGAGGGGAGCTCAAAAGGTAAAGGGACTTTTTCAGTTTCTTACCGTTGGGCTTGGTGACAGACGCTGTTAGTATCCAGGACTGAACTATTTTCGTCTGTAACATTTCTATACAACGTGTCATACTTGTTCTCACGTTAGTCGTTGTACTGCAGTAGACCGTGAAACATGGCAACTCCACTGTCGATCTAAACAAAGGAGGAAAAGAGTGCAGTGATTCGCTTTTTGGTTGCGGGAGGTGTTAAACCTCCAAAAATTATTCGGCGAATGCAAGGGCAGTATAGTGACAGCTCGTTATCCCGAGGCAAGATCTACGAATGAATAGAGCGCTTCATACAGGGAAGAACGTCTCTATGTAACGAGGAAAGGTTGGGCAGACCATCGATGTGAACAACTGAGGACGATTTGGAAGTCATTGAAGGTGTGGCGATGGAAAACAGATGAATAAATGTGGAAGAAATGGCCAACACCTTACGTATCAGTCGTATTTCAGCGTATTCCACCTTAAACGACAGGATAAATTTTCGGAAAGTGTTTTCAAGGTAGATACCGTAAGAATTGTGCAAAGAAAGGACATCTCTCGTAAACATTTGGACTGTTGTCATCACGTGAAAGATGGATTTTTACTGCCTATCGTTACTGCAGACAAAACATGGTTGCATTATTACGAACAGGAAAGTGAGGCTGCGAACATGATTTGGAAATACCCATCATCACCAGAAGTCAAGAAATTTAAACGTTAACCATCAGCTGGTAATATTATGCTAACACTACTCTGGGATATTGAAGATGTGGTAGCTGTTTATTTCACCCCAAGAGGCGAAGCTGTGAACAGTGAGAACTATTGTGATGTGTTGCGAACTAAACTGAAACCTGCAATTAGATCAAAATGTCGCTGAAACCTGCGAAAAGGTATCATCCTGCAGTAAGATAACACTCAGTCACGTTCTGCCAAACGGACTGCCGAAACACGAAAGCAGTTGGGATTCGAATTGCTGAAACAGCCGCCTTACAGTCCAGATATGGCCCCAGCGATTTCCATATGTTTGGAAACTTGAAGGAAGCGCTCAGGGGAAGAAGATTTGCAGCCGATGGAGAAGTCATTGATGAATGTAAATAGATGTGAAAGGTTGGAGAAAGTGCGCTGAAGTGCTTATGTAGAAACGTAATGTATATTTCAATTTTCTATCATTAGAATAAGTAATCCTTTTCTGAAAAGTCCCTTTACTTTGTTCTTCCCCTCATATTATACGTACACATGCCGCACAGCGGGTTGACATACTCTGGATCAGGTGATCGAGAAGCTGTTCGGGTATAGCCTCCCATTGTTGCACTAGTGCCTCTCGGAGTACCTGAACTGTCGTAGGGGTGCGAAGACGTGCAGCAATACGTCTACCGAGAGCATCCCAGATTTACTCGAAGGGGTTTAGGTCTGGAGAAGAGGCACGCCACTCCATTCGTCTGATGTCTTCTGTTTCAAGGTATTCCACCACGATGGCAGGTCAGTGGGGCCGTGCTTTAACATCCATCGGGAGGAAGGTGGGACCCACTGCTCCCCTGAAAAGGCAGACATACTGGTGCAAAATGACGTCCCGATGACCTGACCTGTTACGGTTCCTCTGACAAAGACATGCAGGGATGTACGTGCATCAATCATAATCCTACTCCACACGTTCAAACCACAACCTCCATACAGGCCCCTTTCAATCACATTAAGGGGTTGGTATCTGGTTCCTGGTTCACGCCAGATGAAAACCCGGCGAGAATCACTGTTGAGACTATACCTGGACTCACCCGTAAACTTAACCTGGGATCAATGTTCCAATGACCACGTACTGTGTTCTTGACACCAGGTTTTACAGGCCCTCCTGTGCCCATGGGTCATTGGAATGCACCTTGCAGATCTCCAGGCGAATAAACCATGTCTGTTCAGTCGTCTGTAGACTTTGTGTCTGAAGACAAGTGTTCCAGTGGCTGTGGTAAGGTCGCGAGCAAGGCTACCTGCAGTACTCCGTGGCCATCTGCGTGCACTGATGGCGAGATATCGATCTTCGTGTGGTGTTGTACACTGTAGACGTCCCGTACTGTAGAGCCTGGACACGTTTACTGTGTGCTGGAATCGTTGCCATAATCTTGAGGTCACACTTTGTGGCACACGAAAGGCTCGTGCTACGACATGCTGTGTTACACCAGCCTCCAGTCGCCCTAGTATTCTACCCCTCATAACGTCGTCAATATGTGTTCTTTGAGCCATTTTCAAAACACAGTCACCATTATCACGTCTGGAAACGACTGCACACTTACTGGCTGCACCGTACTCTGATATGCACCAACACACCTCTGCGTATGTGGACTGCTGCCAGCGCCACCGTGCGACGACCTCAGGTCAAATGCACCGCATGGTCATGCCCCGAGGAGATTTAAACCCACAAACCGCCCACCAGAGCGTTGTTTCACCATGTGTCAGCATTAGCCTTAATTTATGAGCATGAGTGTAGTTACCGCCTTCCTTCCGCTTATATCTGATGAAGCGCTTGCTCAGTCGACGTACAAGCCATTAACATCTGGTCCAATGTCATTCACGGACCAATAGGCGACGTCAGTAGTTCCTGCCCAGCTTCCTACCAAGCCCAGTCACACGTGTACTCGCCATCGACAGTTTGAAGAGTACGCTAGTAACACTGCTTGAACGTAGATAGTGGTCTCCAGTTATATTCGATGATTTCTGTCCTACCACTCATTACCAAAGATTTCTCATGAATGGTATGCCTTCGTGTTTTTCTATTAGGTTGTCTTTGGCTGCTAAATTGCTAATACGTCTCATTTTGAAATATATTCCCATGTAAATCTCCTCACACTGTTTGTCAAAAAGAAAATTCCATTTTATAACAGGCGTGACCAAAGTAGCTTGTGATTAATGCTCCCCACACTGACCCCATTTCTCGACGGGCGAAACTGTCCACGGCGAATTCGCAGCGATGCCCCGTCGCCACCACAGTGGCAGAGTGGCGTTCTCTCTACAGTGTTCGGACCAGAGCAGATTCTGCAGCGGCGGCGTGACGTACTTCTCAGCAGCTAGTCGAACAACTTGAGGCGTCCGACGAGGAAGAGGAACATGTGTTACTAGCTGTCATACAAGACGAAAGAAGTGCGAGGTAAACATTTCTAAGCTAGGTACATCCGGATTGAATTCAGAAACAGTGAGTTTTGATTATTGCTGTTGAAATCTCCTTCAGTTAATGGAAGTAAGTGCATCGTATCAATTTGGAGAAATGCGAGCATGGCGAATATTGTACACTGACACCACAGCTCTGTCATTTAGTTTAGAATAACGAATTCCCTAGTTAATGTTTCGATGAGAATTTAAATCATTGTAAAAACAACGTAATAAAATAGTATAGACTTCTCGTAATCAAATTTCCCGAAGAGCATTTAGTCCTTTACTGTAACATTGCAATCAGATGTGCATTGAAACACTTCTTTATTTGTTCAGTTACAATAATGAACTGTACATAACACAGAAACACCACGTATTTTTTTTCTTTTCAAAGCCACACTGGACTCTTATTGATTTGTTGTGAACGACTGCATGTATGTTCCAGCGGACACTGCACTACTCACGAGGAGAACACGGAAAGTGAGATAACCCGATTTCAAGAAATTTCGCACCGCTGTGGAAGAGTTAAAATATGCGAATACGTTCTGTAGGTTGTTGTTGTTGTTGTTGTCTTCAGTCCTGAGAGTGGTTTGATGCAGCTCTCCATGCTACTCTATCCTGTGCAAGCTGCTTCATCTCCCAGTACCTACTGCAACCTACATCCTTCTGAATCTGCTTAGTGTACTCATCTCTCGGTCTCCCTCTACGATTTTTACCCTCCACGCTGCCCTCCAATACTAAATTTGTGATCCCTTGATGCCTCAAAACATGTCCTACCAACCGATCCCTTCTTCTAGTCAAGTTGTGCCACAAACTTCTCTTCTCCCCAATCCTATTCAATACCTCCTCATTAGTTACGTGCTCTATCCACCTTATCTTCAGTATTCTTCTGTAGCACCACATTTCGAAAGCTTCTATTCTCTTCTTGTCCAAACTAGTTATCGTCCATGTTTCACTTCCATACATGGCTACACTCCAAACAAATACTTTCAGAAACGACTTCCTGATACATGAATCTATATTCGATGTTAACAAATTTCTCTTCTTCAGAAACGCTTTCCTTGCCATTGCCAGTCTACATTTTATATCCTCCCTACTTCGACCATCATCAGTTATTTTACTTCCTAAATAGCAAAACTCCTTTACTACTTTAAGTGTCTCATTTCCTAATCTAATTCCCTCAGCATCACCCGATTTAATTTGACTACATTCCATTATCCTAGTTTTGCGTTTGTTGATGTTCATCTTATATCCTCCTTTCAAGACACTGTCCATTCCGTTCAACTGCTCTTCCAAGTCCTTTGCCGTCTCTGACAGAATTACAATGTCATCGGCGAACCTCGAAGTTTTTACTTCGTCTCCATGAATTTTAATACCTACTCCAAATTTTTCTTTTGTTTCCTTTACTGCTTGCTCAATATACAGATTGAATAACATCGGGGAGAGGCTACAACCCTGTCTCACTCCTTTCCTAACCACTGCTTCCCTTTCATGCCCCTCGACTCTTATGACTGCCATCTGGTTTCTGTACAAATTATAAATAGCCTTTCGCTCCCTGTATTTTACCCCTGCCACCTTTAGAATTTGAAAAAGAGTATTCCAGTCAACATTGTCAAAAGCTTTCTCTAAGTCTACAAATGCTAGAAACGTAGGTTTGCCTTTTCTTAATCTTTCTTCTAAGATAAGTCGTAAGGTCAGTATTGCCTCACGTGTTCCAACATTTCGACGGAATCCAAACTGATCCTCCCCGAGGTCTGCATCTACCAGTTTTTCCACTCGTCTGTAAAGAATTCGCGTTAGTATTTTGCAGCCGTGGTTTATTAAACTGATAGTTCGGCAATTTTCACATCTGTCAGCACCTGCTTTCTTTAGGATTGGAATTATTATATTCTTCTTGAAGTCTGAGGGTATTTCGCCTGTCTCATACATCTTGCTCACCAGCTGGTAGAGTTTTGTCAGGAATGGTTGTCCCAAGGCCGTCAGCAGCTCTAATGGAATGTTGTCTACTCCGGGGGCCTTGTTTCGACTCAGGTCCTTCAGTGCTCTGTCAAACTCTTCACGCAGTATCGTATCTCCCATTTCGTCTTCATCTACATCCTCTTCCATTTCCATAATATTGTCCTCAAGTACATCGCCCTTGTATAAACCTTCTATATACTCCTTCCACCTTTCTGCCTTCCCTTCTTTGCTTAGAACTGGGCTGCCATCTGAGCTCTTGATATTCATACACGTGGTTCTCTTCTCTCCAAAGGTCTCTTTAATTTTCCTGTAGGCAGTATCTATCTTACCCCTAGTGAGATAAGCTTCTACATCCTTACATTTGTCCTCTAGCCATCCCTGTTTAGCCATTTTGCACTTCCTGTCGATCTCATTTTTGAGACGTTTGTATTCCTTTTTGCCTGCTTCATTTACTGCATTTTTATATTTTCTCCTTTCATCAAATAAATTCAATATTTCTTCTGTTACCCAAGCATTTCTCTCAGCCCTCGTCTTTGTACCTACTTTATCCTCTGCTGCCTTCACTACTACATCCCTCAGAGCTACCCATTCTTCTTCTACTGTATTTCTTTCCCCCATTCCTGTCAATTGTTCCCTTATGCTCTCCCTGAAACTCTGTACAACCTCTGGGTCTTTCAGTTTATCCAGGTCCCATCTCCTTAATTTCCACATTTTTGCAGTTTCTTCAGTTTTAATCTACAGATCATAACCAATAGATTGTGGTCAGAGTCCACATCTGCCCCTGGAAATGTATTACAACTTAAAACCTGGTTCCTAAATCTCAGTCTTACCATTATATAATCTATCTGATACCTTTTAGTATCTCCAGGGTTCTTCCACGTATACAACCTTCTTTCATGATTCTTAAACCAAGTGTTAGCTATGATTAAGTTGTGCTCTGTGCAAAATTCTACTAGGCGGCTTCCTCTTTCATTTCTTAGCCCCAATTCATATTCACCTACTATGTTTCCTTCTCTCCCTTTTCCTGCACTCGAATTACAGTCACTCATTACTATTAAATTTTCGTCTCCCTTCACTATCTGAATAATTTCTTTTATTTCATCGTACATTTCTTCAATTTCTTCATCATCTGCAGAGCTAGTTGGCATATAAACTTGTACTACTGTAGTAGGTGTGGGCTTCGTATCTATCTTGGCCACAATAATGCGTTCACTAAAAACAATGCTGTTTGTAGTAGCTTACCCGCATTCCTATTTTCCTATTCATTATTAAACCTACTCCTGTATTACACCTATTTGATTTTGTGTTTATAACCCTGTAGTCACCTGACCAGAAGTCTTGTTCCTCCTGCCACCGAACTTCACTAATTCCCACTATATCTAACTTAACCTATCCATTCTGTAGGTACTCGACCGTATCTGAGGAAAAGACGATCAAACATCTCGAACTATCTTTGAAGCCTTTCAGCGAGTGGTGTCTAGCTTTTACTCACCGCATTCAAAACCCAATTAGTGTCTATACTTATTGTCATTTATCTGCCTACGTCGTTTGGATGTTACTACAACAATATTTCTTATAAAGTTAGGTGATACAAGGACGTTAAATTAATTGAAAACTTACATCTAGGAATCGTAATAAGTGCCGCAGATTGACTATGCAATATATGTGTATCGTATTTAACGGGTGGCAACCTTTTTGAACATCAATATTTTTATATTTCATTCTTCTATAAATTCATATATTTTATTATTATGTTTATTATTCAGGAAGAATTAGTGTATTCCCTTGGACGATACTGATCGGAGAAACATTCAAAATATTGTAACCCCGAGCACCACAAATACCGTGCGAAGGCAGGTTTGCCACAGCGAGTTTCCCTCAGAAGGTAACGTCGTTAACCCTGCTGAAGATTTAATGCGTTCATACAGTTTCGAGCAAACCAAGCGTGAAAGGTCCCTTTACCTGTAACTAGCGCATAGAGCTTGCAATTGGTGATGAATCAAGATACACTACAGGAATTCCACCGAAAACAGTTTCAAATAATTTTATCATTTATTTATTGTTTTTTTTTTTATTGATTCGGTAGACATGCAATTAGTATACGAATAAGGATAACGTTATTTCATAGTCTATTGGAAAACATTCGTGCAGTTAATCTTTGGATGTTGTTTTCTCTGAAACGGATAAGCCGCGATACGTGTTAACTAGTTTTGACTGTTCGTCTATTTGCGATTTTACACAGTTCTTGGGTTAAGCTGACAGCTTTCCCTTGCATATTCTTTACATTATTATTTGAGGGTGCGTGACGCCGGTACTGCTATGTGCTGCCATTGCCTCGATTTCCTGGGGATGTAAGAATTTTTTTCAACTATTAGTTGCGCCGTTTTAATTTTATCAGAGTTTATCTTCTCAGTAAGAATATCTTCACTGTTTTGGCATATGCTGCAAAAATGGACTGTTTTTTTATGGGACAGGTAGGTTCTGTGGAGACCCAAGAAGCCCTTATCTTAGCGATATGTAGCATGCAATCTCTGCCAGTAACCCTTCCCATGGGTGATTAGCTTGGCGTACATTGTTCAGGCACAGCAGATGTTTCACTTCGTCTGTCTTCCGCATCACACAGTGCCAATCCTATTTGCGTGGATGTCAGGTTACACATTCCTTTGTTCCTTTATTATACATATCAACAAACGCACTTAAAGCAATAATGAATTCATGTCTGCAGTAACTGAGGATGTTTCGTGGAGCAGACACATTGGTAGTGGGTAAAGTAAATAACAAAAATGGCTTGAATAGTTCCATTTCTTGTAAGTCCTAAATTATCAGACTATCCTGTTCTTGTTTTACAGTTCCTTAAATATTTAGAATTTATATCTTCAGAAATTAGGTTTGTAACTTCCTGTTTTGGACCCTCTAGAACGCAAGCAAGAAAACTTCAGGAATCTAGGCTAACACAGATCAAAGGCTACCCGAGTAGCATTTGCCATGGGAAAAATTTTGTGAATCATTTGAACAATTAATGTGGGATGAGACAATTGGAGCAAAAGTTACGTTGCTGAATTTATAATGAAAGATATATGAGTGGCGCTCAGTAAATAATGCAATACTTTCTTTCTCGTCCAGTGTCAGGTGACAAAATGCTGCATTTGGTGTGAGGCATCATGGAAAATTCCCGCTTCAGCCACTACAGTTTCACTAAATGCCGATGGATGGCGACGATATACGTAGCCTTCAAAATGTCTTCTAAACGGATGAGTTACAAGCAGAGAGCCGTCATTGAGTTTCCTTTGGCGGAATACCAAAGCAGAGCAGACATTCATAGACGCTTGCAGAATGTCTGCGGAAACCTGGCAACGAACAAAAGCACGGTGAGTCGGTGGACGAAGCGTCTGTCATCTTCTCAACAAGTTCGCGCAAAACTGTCCGATTTCCAGCATTCCGGCCTGCAGCACACAGCTGTGAGTCCTGCAATGTTGGAATGTGCGGTGCCCAGTCTCATTCTTGGCGATCGACGGATCACAATCAAACACTTCGCTGCACAATTGGATGTTTCTCTTGGCAGTCCTGACACAAGCGTCCACCAGTTGGGATAGTCAGAGGAGTGTGACCGCTGCGTTCATCGCTGACCATAAAGAGCAACGAAGCACCATGTGCGCGGTGTTGCTTTCTAGTTATGAAGCTGATCGTGTCAGTTTTTTTATGAACGTCGTCGCAGCAATCGAACATGGGTTTATTTCTTCGAATCTAAATCTAAATGACAATCCATGTAGTGGCAGCACACCACTCCTGCTCAGAAGAAGTCTGTGGACCCGACAGGAGCTTACAAAAATTCGTTGGACTGTTCTCCCGCATCCACCGACCTCGCACCTTCCGACTTTCCTCTGTTTGGCCTAATGAAGGATGCACTTTGCAGGAAGCAGTACGAGGATGATGTGCAAGTTATTGACAAAACAAGACGTTAGATCCGACGTCGACCCGCAGGGTGGTACGATGTGGGCACACAGTCACTCCCAGTAAGTGACGTAATGCCATCGCACTGTACGTGAATTATGTCGAAAAATAGGTTTTTTGTAGCCAAAAGAGTGGGGAAGAATACGATGTACTGGAATCCTGAATAAAGCAAACGTGCTTTCAGAAAAAAAATGTGTGCTGCATTACTTATTGATTGCCGTTCGTAATAGTCGCCTATTCTATTCATGCCGTTACTGATACAAAGTTAGTTAACATCGTACTCGTTGTATGTAACTAAAGATAATTATGAAACGGGCCATGTTGCTCCACGCCGGGTCCATGGCGTGATTCTGCACACCTCAGCGCACCCTGCCCCCAGTTGCGTGGCTACCCCTAGCCTGTGCGGTCGTCAACGTCGGATGATACCCACTGGTAGAGACAGTATTCTTGCCGTATTTCTGCCAGGGTAGCTTCACCTGCCAAACGACGCCGTGGGTGGCCACAGTCAACAAGCCGCTCGTTGACCGCAGCGCCTTCTCGCCGGCCGAGTGCTCCTGATGCTGTGTTATCCACTGGCTTTCTTCAGCCTTGTCACGACTGCTGTAGTTTGCTGAGGAAAAATCTATTATCTTAACAATATTGTTTTCATGATAAAAAGTCCAATGACAACCATGCATCCATTTGCCGTTTCACCGATACCGCGCCGAGAGTGGCGAACTACTGGCATCTTGACCTCTGACCATCCAGTTCCAAGACCTGCTGTAGAGGCAAACCACCCTCAGCCTCTACAATTGTGTGATATATGTGATTTTCAGAATTTTCCTAGACAGGACAAAAGTTATAGAAGGAGGCTGCCATTATGCCTCGTGGTCACTTAGTGACGAGCCATGGTAGAGGCTGGATTTACGCTAGATGTATCACGAGGTGGAATAGTCCCGCGTGAACACACTGTGAAGTTAGAAGAATTTTTGTGTTCTGCTGTATACTTACTACTTTCTTGGGGCCAGTCAGCGGCGTAGAAAATTTCGCACCACAGCGTTGTGGATATGTAATATTCGTGAAGATCGAATGAAGATATAAAGAGCTTTGTATATGTTTAAATACAAACATAGTGGGTTGTGAACATTATTTAAATCTATAATAACGCATTCTCCTGCAACCAGCATGCACTAGTTTAATTTGTGTTCTCAGGATAACGAACTATTTGGTAATGCGACGGGTTTGTGGTTATCCCATAGACACCAGAACATAGCTTTAAAAATCATCCAGGCAGCTGACCCTAAACTTCCCAGGACAATTATATAAAGGGACAAATGTATCACAAGTGAATAACGGAACTGTATTTGATCATTAATGGTTTATGTGAACGAGTGGTGTCTGTTTTTCGGACATGTATGTTACAGGATGGTGGGAACTGGCAGGTATTATTGTGCCTGTAGAAGTGCCTTCCCTGTATGTCTAAAATAAACGATTCTGCTTGGTAAAGTCAATGGTAAGTTTCATGTAACTGCTTCGCCCCGATGGGCAGTGGCTTCAAAGCAGATGCACAGTTACGTTCGACATGCTGCGGACATCTCAAAGTAGCGAGCATTGAGGACATAGACGACTGCGGACAGGCGGCGCTAGATGGGAATGTGGGTTGGCCGAGAGGCTTGCCGACATATTCTGCGCAGTAGCGGTAAACGCTATGTCCGGAAGGCGCAGAGCTTAAAGCAACTGCCGTGTGGCACACACTTTCACTTGTCGGCGCTGATTTCTCATAGATTCCTGAGGCAGTTGACATCAATAGTTCATTCCCTCTCCTTTCCTTTCTCCCCCTTCCATCTTCAATTTACATAATATTAAGAGTTTAGTGAGGATTCTGTGGTTGGTGTTTATTGATAACCAGTACTTCTTCTACCCGTATTTTAATATCATTAGAATGACATTCATTCACAACTTGTTCAGCAAAGACGAAGTCCTCTCTTATAGTCTCCAACACCTTTCCTCAAATGTCAATTTTTTTGCGAAAATATTTGAAGGTACTGAGGAAGGTAGAATGAGGCAGCTTGGACCCCACCTTTTCTTCAGAGTATCTTAATAAAGAGGAGCATATTCACCTTTTCTGTGCTCCGATAGGACCATTGATCCTCTGGATCCCTTCTTTCAGTACCACATCAGAACCGGTCACTCATATGAAATGAATTTGATAGGTGACTAAAATTTATGAGAAATTGAAATATGGCAAAATTAATTTTACACTTCAGACCGGGCTATCCATAACACTTGACCCAACGTCTTTGTCACCAACAGAACCCAACGTATGACCAACAGAAAGTCCCGTTTTCATACGCGGCGTTTTCAAACATATTCGTAAGCATTCTGTCACATACAAACGGATAACATAAACCGGTTGGAATATTTTTTCGTATGTATGTTGAGACACGTATAAAAAGTCAAACCTATGATTTTTACAAACATATATTTTTCTCTATATGAGGATAGTATCTCTTCTTTCGGACATGTCCGAAAGAACACATACCATCTTCATATGTAGTTAAGGCTAACCGTCCATTGACTTTCTTCTGTTCTGGATGCAAACGCAGTTCCCGAACTCTTGCGGGACTCGATAAGATTGTCTGCCGCGATTAATGAGTGTAAAGGGCAGGGGAAACTACGAATGAAGTGTATGGGCATGAAAGTTTGGGAATGTGGGTCTCACGGGGAGCGTCCACGGGATAAATCCCTGCAGTCTCACTATCCTCTGTGCCCTCGGTGTCTCAGATGGATAGAGCGTCTGGATTGTAAGCAGTAGATCCCGGGTTCGAGTCGCGGGCGGGGCACACATTTTCAACTGTCCCCGTAGATGTTTATCAACGCCTGTCGCCTGGTTAGGGTCTTGTTTTAATTATCATTTCATCTATTTTGCTATTTGTGCTTTGTACCCTTATGGTTCTCAGTGTCTCGAGCCACTCATCAAGCATACAAAGCATCCTGGCTGTTCAGGGATGTGGGTCGGTGAGATTAAGGTCGGTATCATGTACGACTCACCTCGTTATCAAGAGTAATTTGAGAGCTGTGCAACTTCAAGACATGCCCCTCCTCCTGCCGCCACAGTTCTTTCTAGCTGTCTGTTGGTTGGCACTATTGCAGCCGATCGCGGACGCGTCAGAGATATCACGAGGGAGTCCTCGACATGTGACTTGAAGAGTGTGGAGTAGCGGACAGGCAAGGAACGCAAGTGGACGTACATTTTTACACGTCTCTCATATCGAAATGTTTCTGAGAGAAGTCTGTTAGCTCACGGGAAATGACACATGGCTTATGCAGAGTTTAACAGCACCACGTTTAGCTACACTGTGGTAACGGGCTCCTGGCGAATGTTTGTTGGCGTTTCATTGAAATCTGAGTGCTTCCCTGGCGGAAGAAGTTCTTTCCAGATTCGTATTACGGCGTATGGCTGAGTATACCTTTGTATGTTTGTCCACAAGTGAGTAACAGTTCCATTCGACAAACAGTGGTGCTCTGGGAGAGCGGGGAGTGGGCGCAGTCGTGTGTTACTTGTCGGGTCACCTTTGAGTTGTATCAAGTGAGGATGCGGCCCTGGTTTGAAGTCTGTTTTACTGTACGTTGTTGTCACGTAGTACCGGCATTTACTGCGTACGCCCTTACTTGAGATGCTTAGTATGGAAGGTTAATGCTGCTGCTACAACTCTTATAAGACGTGTACATTTCTATTGTCCATTGTAGGAATAACTAACATTAATATAATTTTAAAAAGAGCGGGAGAGACCGCGTATGGATACATTTTAAGAAAAGAGCGGGGAAGACCGCGCATTGATACATTTTGTATTGGTAGCAGGGATTTTCTGCACCAGAAAGCATTGTTGGCAGACCGCACTTCAGCCTTCGTAGGAAGTCAGTAGCAAGCGAGATGTGAAGCGAGTCGGTAGCAGGTCTGAAGCGAGAGATTGAGAGGAGCGGTGTGCCTGCCAGCCATGAGCTATGATTTACAAGAGATTATAAACGGATCTACAGAGACATCAGCTAACTATTAACGTAAGAGGAACTAATATTATTGAATTACTTTTGTTGTTGTTGAGAAACTCAAGACTACTGAAGGTATGTTTCCGCAATGCTAGTTGTAAGATTATTATAAAAAGTAAGTCCCATTTGAACGTTTGTAAAATCATGTCATTAATAGCAGTAACTATTTAAAGAAACATTTTCAGAATATAATTAATTTTGGGCAGCAATGTTGCATTACTGATTATATTCCATCCCAAAAACCATCAACGTAAAACTACGCAAAATTTTATTGTTGTCAAGAAAAAGTTTAACTATGAATTACCTAACTTCAGTCAAATTAATTAAAGAATAACGTCAGCTTTGGTAATAAATACAGCCAATTATTATGACGGTACACCAGCAGCTAATAGAGTATAGTAAAACAGAGTAAGTATATTCATGTCGCAGTTCGATGTAGAAGTCAGATGGCTATCCAGTAACAATAAAAATGGTGACGAAGAGTTTTTGGTTATTGCAGGTAACGACTGAGGGCCACGACGACGAGACATTCTATGTTTCGTCAAAATAATCAGAAAATCTCTTTTAACAAGCAGTATTTAAGTTTGTATGCGAAGATTTCACTTATTATTATTGAGAAAGTGAATTAATTTTAAAGGGAAGATTTCATTTGTTATTATTAAGCAAGAGATAGAAATTTTAAGAGAAGGTTTCATAGGTTATTGTAGAAGGGAAGGTTGCGTAACAAAAGAGATGTAGAGCAGACGGAAAGGTTTCACTCTGATGTGACCAGTAATTATTTCTTCTCGCTTCAAGATATGCAATGATTATGATGCTTCGTCGGGGTTGATTTAAGAATACTTTTATGCTTGTCTCGTTCAATATTGTTGATTTCTTTCTAAGCTATCTGCGGCATCAAGTAGAACTATGGTTTATAATTTTTATCGTCGCGACAAATCTAGAGCTCAAGTACACTTAAGGATCGTGGGTAAGGCTGATGTTTTCAATACATTTTCTGAAACGGGATTAGAAGTGCTTTGCACATCTCATTGGACTTCATGAATATTTGTTGGAATTATTGCACCACACTTTAAGGGGCTGATATTTTAACTCCGTTTTTCGGGCAAGATCTGGAAAGTTACTGTGTAAGTAGGCTGTTTAGGTTTTTTTATTGGTAACGCCGCCGCCACGTAGCGCTCTGTATGAAAATCACTGGCTGTGCCATGTGCAGTCTGTGGCTGGTTGGCATTGTTGTAATACTCGCCATTGTAGTGTTGGGCAGCGGCAGCTGGATGCTAACAGCGCGTAGCGTTGCGCAGTTGGAGGTGAGCCGCCAGCAGTGGTGGACGTGGGGAGAGAGATGGCGGAGTTTTGAAATTTGTAAGAATTGGTGTCATAAACTATCATATATATTATGACTATTAAGGTAAATACATTGTCTGTTCTGTATTAAAATCTTTCATTTGCTAACTATACCTATCAGTAGTTAGTGCCTTCAGTTGTTTGAATCTTTTATTTAGCTGGCAGTAGTGGTGCTCGCTGTATTGCAGTAGCTTGAGTAACGAAGATTTTTGTGAGGTAAGTGATTTGTGAAACGTATAGGTTAATGTTAGTCAGGGCCATTCTTTCGTAGGGATTTTTGAAAGTCAGATTGTGTTGCGCTAAAAAATATTATGTTTCAGTTTAAGCACAGTCTTGTATAATTGTTCTAAGGGGACGTTTCATATGGCAACCCTGCCAGGATACCTCACTGGAATCTTATGATTTTTTCTTGTAGTTTGTGCAGCCTTTGTTTATTGCTAGTGCGTAGTTGTAGAGAGAATTTCCTTTGTAGTTGTAGTTTTTCATTCTTGTACAGTAAAACAGTTGTGACATGCATGTAGATTTGCACCAAGTATTTCGCAGCTGCGCTTGCAATTAACGAGATATTATTTTCAATGTTATGTTAATGTGTTTTCTTGTTTTGCTCTTCAAATTGTGTTTATCTGTGTTCGTGTGAAATATTGTGACAATAATGGCGCGTTAAAAACGTAATACCGGGCTCCAAAGTAAATTGAGAAATGACAATGAAGACGAAAGCAGTGTGTTAGCGCCGTCGAGTAATGAATTAACTAATGTTCAAAGTAGTAATTTTGTAATTGTGCATAGAGAAGTGGAGTGTGCTTAAAATAATGGTGTAGGCAGTGAAACAATTCGTGAACAGGGAAGCATTATCGATCGATCGGTCGGCAACAGCTTGCCTCAGGAATCCGAAATGACAGGACACAATCTTGCAAATACTGTAGATACAGGCTTTGGGTCCTCACCATTTTCTCAAATGAGTCAAGACACATTTTCTGCTTGTCAACATGTGAATGTTGTCAGTGAAAATGCACTGAAAAAAGCATAGAGAAACAGATTCCACACATTAATACATTATTATTGCAATTAATGCAACAAATGGAACAAAATCAGAGACAAACATAGCAAAAGCTTCAAAAGTTAGATACAATGGAACAAAATCTTCAAAAGTTAGACACAATGGAACAACACCAGAGCAAACACAGCAACAGTTAGACACAATGGAACAAAAGCTTCAAAAGTTAGACTCAGTGGAACATACTCTTGAACAAACACATGTAGATGTAACTACTGAGTTACATAAAATCGAATCGAAAAGTCAAAAAGTCTGTAATGATGTAAAAACACAAATTTGTGAGCATTTCCTACCTATTTTTTCACGGCATGAAAATACATTTTGGATTTAAAGTACTTCAGTGAGGTACCAGATGACACAGTGGTTAGTTTATGTAACAGCTATACGATTTTATCGCGACGCTACTAATGAGTGACAATTTACAATGTTGCTTTTGCAGTGTTTCTGTTTTATATCTGCACAGTTTTTCTGTATTATTCTGGAAAGTAAAACATGTTTTAGTAGTAACTTTTGTGGTATAGCTACAATGAGACTGCCTTTTCCGTAGCGCAACTATACGTTACAGCACAGTACTTTCTTCATTATGGCAATAAGCGTAATAACTAAGATATCTATAAGCAACGTATTTCACTTATGTTTGTCATGAGGGAAGTACATTGGCTTCTGTAGAACTTAGCTTTTGGAGGACGAAAACTACGACACTTCCACAGAGATTATCTTACAACAAGACGCACAGTTTAGCGCTACAGTACACTTATTTGAGTGATTAATTTTGTACTTCAATCATTTAATTTTAAAGATATTTGAAGTACAATGATACAAAGGATTTCCGTGATACATTTCATTCCATTTCTGTAATCTGTAACACCTGAGGGTATAATTACATTAATCCTCAGGGGGGTACACGCTTACTTTGTGTACCATGTGTTTGGCAAGCACAAGGAGCCCTAGCTAATATGGTATTTGCTTATACAACTTTACACATCGGTACCAAATTTCTCTAACACATAAATTACACAGCTATCTGATCATTTAACTGAGAGACAAACTTTTTTTTTTATTTCGTCAGTGACACATGTTTATGCAATCACACAGTTGGATAATTTCACACTTATGAAATTCTACTTTGTCTGTGCTTTGTGAAATGTTCATATTTTTTCGGAACCATTGTGATACTATGAGAGCTTTGAATGATGTATTTGGTATGGGATCATGATTTTTAAAGTACTTTTGAGGTAGATGACACTATTGAAACGAGCATAGAATATTTTTTAGGTTTTGAAGTTATTGCAGAAAGCTACGATGATTCTGAGATTTAGCTGAGTTTTTATGATGTTATTATGACGATGACAATGTGTATTATGCTGTTGTGGTATGTTTATGATCAATAAGCTGATGGTATAAGATTTATTTGATTATGCTACGTATCTGTTATGATGAAATATTGAAGAAGTGTCGACGAATAAGGTAAGGAATAATGAGTAGTGGTTAGGGACTCTGGTTTGTGAAAAAGGTTGTTGGAAACCAAGAATCGTACTTTAAGAGTTATGAAATGTATGTAAATGCGTGAATGTATTACAATGCCGATGAAAATTTTTTGGACACTATTATATTTAAAGGATTTTGTTTCGACAGATTTGTAACACAAATTCTCAACCTGTGAAAATATTTTTATATGTGACTGTCACTGTAGCGGAAACTGATGTCGTAAATTTTTCAGTAAGAAACGTAAATGACCACCTGCACGTAATGCGTCGTGGGTGCCCAGCTGCGCGACAGGCGCCTGGAAAAAAAGCCATTAGTGTGTGCCTGTCAGAGGCACAGGTGGAGAAAAAAAAAGAGGCCATTATCCTCGCTATTGATATTCCTTTGTAGAAAGCATCGTAAATACGACACCCTCAAACTTGAAAACATGATTACACTGTAGAGTTCATAATTTACGATATTTACTGAAATGAAATGATGAGAAACGTTTCATGTCTATTGTCTTGCTACCTGGAAGATTGTTTACTGCATTATGAAGTGCCTTATGGCTAGCGAATGACGTTTCACGCCTTGCTTTGCATATTTTGTTTAATATCTAGTTTCTTGTTGCAACGCAGCATTGTTTAAATTAAAATTTAATACATGTACTAATATAACTACTTTCTGTCTACAGACCCAGTAAAGAATCATTTTACGATGTACTTCCTTAGAAAAGAGGGCACAAATAGACATTTCCATTCACAGGACTTGCAAAAATAATTTTTTTACGATTTGATAACTTATCTGCTAGCGTATTTTCTAGTGATGCTTCACTCTAGTGTTAAGGTGTGACATAGGTATTAAACATTTTTACTGTAATATTTTTTCTGCTTCAGCTTTGTCATGTTTAGATATAAATTATTACATTTATTGCTGCTCGCTATGCTTACTTGCATTTTTTTGTCATTGCTGTTTGTATTAATTTTTTGGGCTGCTGCATTGCCTCGTCCCTTAGTTTAGCATCTGAGCTCAGTAGGTCTAAGTTAGCTTAAGAGGGGGTAGACTATATAAGAAACTATCTACGATGAATTGGAAGAAAAGCATTGAGAAGCTATAAGAAAATGGTTTGGCCAAAAAAGTAGTGTACAGTGGATAAAAACTATTTTTGAAAGAGGATGTGAACAAAATACAGAAAGCATGCTTGGATAGGATATTTTTGGTGGAAACAAATGTTGAGATATGACGAAAGATCTACAGAATGAAGTTTTGGGTTGGACTGCAGTACCAAATGTTACACTGAAAACAAACCCTGTCCTTTCCTTCTGTTATCTCACTATGTGTTTGTGTACCCTTGTGTATTTATGTTCTTCCTGTCTTTATATGTTTATCTGATAAGACTTATGTTGCAGAATTTTTCTAATACTAAGCTACATTAACTATGACGAGGAATACTGTTATCCTCAAATATAATTTGCATTAATAACATGTTATTTACTTTGTAAAGATGTTTACACATTATTTATTCTGTTTTGTTCTAATGCTCATGTGTGAGGTTGATGTTTCAAAAGTTATTCTGACTTTTTATGTATGTACTTATGTTGTAATTTTTGTAACACTGATGTATTTGCTATTTCGATTCTTTTGTAAAGCCTGTACTACTGCAAATGTTATCTGTATTGTTATGTTCTTTAATGATATATTTTGTACCTTTGTTATTGTATTCTTATGTTATAAAATTGTAATTGACACCAGTTCATCAAATTAAGTAACTTTTAAATTACATTTCACTGCACACGTTTCTGTTGGTCGTAGCATATGGACAATATGTGAGAAGTAGGGACTGATAGTGTTTGCACGTGTGTTAATAATTCAGTAAGGGACTGGATAGCAGCATTGCTGGTTGAAAGGACATTTCAAAAAATTTGTGAGTGCACAAGTGGTGGTTTATGGACTTGCTATATTCTCCACAAGACCCTTCGATGGTGATAGTGCGCCTGCACAGTCAAACAGGTGGCTGCTGGCCATCTCTACAAGGACTACAATGGGTCTACACCTCTGGTGGCCCACCAATACCGTAATCTCTACCAGGACTATAATGGGTCTACTCTGTGACGACCTACCTACCAATATTCTTCAAAACTTCGACTGACTCTGCTGTGGGTTTGCTCTGTTGTGGCCCATTAGCTGTCTGCATGTCAAGAGTCAGCACTGTCTTTCCGTTGGAAGGACAACGCTACTTCTTCAAGACTGCATGGAAATCCACTACTTCCGTGTGCATTTTCTTTAACTACTCAGACTTTGAGAAAAACACTGCAATTTTACTTTGATGAATGAACATGACTGTCTTTATGGACTGTGAGAAAATATTAGCTTTTGACCAACATTGTATCGATAAGTGTGTGCATTTCATTTCTTTATTATTGTAATTATGAAAAAAAATTAGCAAATCTGTATTGGCCACTGCCCAAAATAACTTGTAAATTTTTTTGTGGGGAGCATGGGGGCTATGTAAGTAGGCTGTTTAGGTTTTTTTATTGATAACGCCGCCGCCACGTAGCACTCTGTATGAAAATCACTGGCTGTGCCATGTGCAGTCTGTGGCTGGTTGGCATTGTTGTAATACTCGCCATTGTAGTGTTGGGCAGCGGCAGCTGGATGCTAACAGCGCGTAGCGTTGCACAGTTGGAGGTGAGCCACCAGCAGTGGTAGACGTGGGGAGAGAGATGGCGGAGTTTTGAAATTTGTAAGAATTGGTGTCATAAACTATCATATATATTATGACTATTAAGGTAAATACATTGTCTGTTCTGTATTAAAATCTTTCATTTGCTAACTATTACCTATCAGTAGTTAGTGCCTTCAGTTGTTTGAATCTTTTACTTAGCTGGCAGTAGTGGTGCTCGCTGTATTGCAGTAGCTTGAGTAACTAAGATTTTTGTGAGGTAAGTGATTTGTGAAACGTATAGGTTAATGTTAGTCAGGGCCATTCTTTCGTAGGGATTTTTGAAAGTCAGATTGCGTTGCGCTAAAAAATATTTTGTTTCAGTTTAAGCACAGTCTTGTATAATTGTTCTAAGAGGACGTTTCATAACTGTCGCTCAGCAAGCGCTAATGTCAATCTCTTTCTCTGTTTATGATGTATCGTTAGCCTAGATCTAAAGTACGTACGTTTCAGGAAACGCACTGCGTTAAGAGAAAGGCCGTGTATATGACGTTGGTTCAAGTTGTAATGAAAGCGGACGTCAGTGTCCGCACTGGACAGTAAGAGATGGGCGTCATATGTGGAATGTATGACGTGAAACTGCTGTGACTTCGACAGATGTAATTGCCTTACAGCCAGCCCGTTGTTATTGTAAGCTTTGTAATTTGTTCCACTGAATTGGTTTTAATTTTTAACATGGTTGAAGAGGCTTCACCTGACGGCTCTGTGCAACATGTTTAAATCTTGTTTGGTGTTCTACTGTAATCAGCATTTGGGGAACTTGATTTAAGAGTGTTGAGCGCTATGGGAGTTTTAATGAGTTTTGATAAGGTATTCATTGTTACAGATATTGGCCAGTATCTGTAGATTATGTTGTTACATGTCCGGGTGCACTGACACTGAGAACTTCTTGACATGAAATTTTTGACTAACGATATATATATATATATATATATATATATATATATATATATATAATAGTGTGTCCCGCCAGTACGAGAGCCTGGTGAGAATTTTCCCCTGAAGCTATGCAACCAACATTACATAACTGTTGTGCGGTTTCTTCTTCAAGTCAATTCTCAGCCTCATTCTGAAGGGCAATGAAGATGTTCCTGCATCGTTTCAATAGGAAATGTTTGGTTACCCAAAGTACAGCCCGTAAGTGTCTCCCATTGACTTTCATCTCTGTTCAAACGAACGGCTGGCTACGAAGACAACATTTTGGCACAGATAACAAGCTTTAGGCCTGCGTAGGGAATTGGCGGAAAGCACTGGCGGCTGCCTTCTATGATGAAGGTATTGCAAAGTTGGTACAACGCTACGACGAATGTCTGAGTCAGAACAGCGACTACATGGAGAAGTAGCTGAATGGTGTAGGTAACTGTTACAAATGAAACATTTCTGATTTTTACTGTGATTTTTTTTTCGCAATCAATCGTAAGTTACTTTCTGGACTATATATATATATATATATATATATATATATATATATATATATATATATATATACTCCTGGAAATGGAAAAAAGAACACATTGACACCAGTGTGTCAGACCCACCATACTTGCTCCGGACACTGCGAGAGGGCTGTACAAGCAATGATCACACGCACGGCACAACGGACACACCAGGAACTGCGGTGTTGGCCGTCGAATGGCGCTAGCTGCGCAGCATTTGTGAACCGCCGCCGTCAGTGTCAGCCAGTTGGCCGTGGCATACGGAGCTCCATCGCAGTCTTTAACACTGGTAGCATGCCGCGACAGCATGGACGTGAACCGTATGTGCAGTTGACGGACTTTGAGCGAGGGCGTATAGTGGGCATGCGGGAGGCCGGGTGGACGTACCGCCGAATTGCTCAACACGTGGGGGGTGAGGTCTCCACAGTACATCGATGTTGTCGCCAGTGGTCGGCGGAAGGTGCACGTGCCCGTCGACCTGGGACCGGACCGCAGCGACGCACGTATGCACGCCAAGGCCGTAGGATCCTACGCAGTGCCATAGGGGACCGCACCGCCACTTCCCAGCAAATTAGGGACACTGTTGTACCTGGGGTATCGGCGAGGACCATTCGCAACCGTCTGGGCTACGGTCCCGCACACCGTTAGGCCGTCTTCCGCTCACGCCCCAACATCCTGCAGCCCGCCTCCAGTGGTGTCGCGACAGGCGTGAATGGAGGGACGAATGGAGACGTGTCGTCTTCAGCGATGAGAGTCGCTTCTGCCTTGGTGCCAATGATGGTCGTATGCGTGTTTGGCGCCGTGCAGGTGAGCGCCACAATCAGGACTGCATACGACCGAGGCACACAGGGCCAACACCCAGCATCATGGTGTGGGGAGCGATCTCCTACACTGGCCGTACACCTCTGGTGATCGTCGAGGGGACACTGAATAGTGCACGGTACATCCAAACCGTCATCGAACCCATCGTTCTACCATTCCTAGACCGGCAAGGGAACTTGCTGTTCCAACAGGACAATGCACGTCCGCATGTATCCCTTGCCACCCAACGTGCTCTAGAAGGTGTAAGTCAACTACCCTGGCCAGCAAGATCTCCGGATTTGTCCCCCATTGAGCATGTTTGGGACTGGGTGAAGCGTCGTCTCACGCGGTCTGCACGTCCAGCACGAACGCTGGTCGTACTGAGGCGCCAGGTGGAAATGGCATGCCAAGCCGTTCCACAGGACTACATCCAGCATCTCTACGATCGTCTCCATGGGAGAATAGCAGCCTGCATTGCTGCGAAAGGTGGATATACACTGTACTAGTGCCGACATTGTGCATGCTCTGTTGCCTGTGTCTATGTGCGCCTGTGGTTCTGTCAGTGTGATCATGTGATGTATCTCACCCCAGGAATGTGTCAGTAAAGTTTCCCCTTCCTGGAACAATGAATTCACGGTGTTCTTATTTCAATTTCCAGGATTATATATATATATATATATATATATATGTGTGTGTGTGTAAATTTTTAGAGTTGCGTTATTATGGAATATATTTCAATGGACGTTTTTTTTTAAATAAAATGGATACTGTGGACGAATGTCAAATACGTTTGGTTGTACTCCTTTTTTAACGCCTCACTCATCCACGGCAATTTGGGAAGAGTGCTTAAGTTAAACTGTCGTCACTTTAGTCTACATTTCGGTGACGGGTTAGTCAATCAGGTCGGTCCTGCTCAAGTACATCGTGCCTAGGGGTGAACACCTTGCACCAGTAGCCAGAAATTAACCGTGGGGTGGACAGCGGTATCTGTTGACACGCACCCGGTTAATGAAGTTTGGTACAGTTGAAACTTGCAGTGCGTCGTCATATCTTCACACAGTGGATGGCCTCAGAATGACCGCCGGTGATTTCCTCTGCAAGCTGTTTACATACGATCAGAAGCACAGTCGAACACCCCACTCTCTCACTAGCTTCTACTATAATGCTTACTGCTGCGGCAATGCCGCTGGCAACCGAAGGGCGCACTGCTTGCACTCATAGTCTCTGTGACGTAACATATCGATTATAGAACAATACTGTTTAAAAAGTGTCTAGCGTACCAATATGACATCCAATCAAAATTTAAAACTCACATCACTCTCATTTGATACCAAAAACAAATTAGAAATCCTACAAAATGCTGCGCCGGTCCCGAATGTCCGCTTCTGAATATACGGTACACAAACAATTAAAATAACACCACATGGCACGACCGATTTCCTTCCCTAATCCGATGGGGCCGATGACCTCGCTGTTTGGTCCACTCCCCCAAACCAACCAACCAACGAACCACACATATATCTGTTGGATGGCAATACTGAACACTGTGCCATACGTTTACACAATATCGTCATTATCAAATCGAGCTTCATACTGTGATTTATAAATTCTACTTAATCTTAAGCCTAATGGTATGTAAATCAGTGTTGTTGTATTTACGGAACTGTCATTATCCTCAAATCTACTAAAATCTTTGGTACTTTTACTATCTCTTCACAGCTATCGCCATTGATACACTTCATACACAGGCTCTCGTCCATTTTGAACACCTAAAAATTACTCATCAATTGGTTTTATGTCATTTACGAGCCAACGCAAAAGCAAACGTGGAGATGTACGTGCTCTGCTTCCCATAGCACTAAAATTGTGTGAGAAGTACGGTTTTAATGAATTAAAAATGCAAGTCATACCAGCAAAGATAGTAATAGAGTCTCACTATGTACCCATGATTACACCGATCTAGGAAGATCGCGTTGGTTTGGTGTACTAAATCAAGGAATGATCTACCACAATACCACCCATTCTTGTCGTATTCTACAAAAGTAAAAAAAAAACGCTGATAATATTTCGCAAATTTTCTTCGGCCCTTTTAGTCATCAACTTTCAAAATGAAGCTAACTTGGAATGGCCTAATTAACATGGCCAGAACCAACTGAAACAGTCAAGAACTGGAAGGTGGAGGATGCAGTTAGATCTGGGCGGCAAAAGTAATATGGTAGGAAATTGGTTTAACTGCTGGCATTTTCAGTCGACATTTTTCTGTAGATGCTCCAGCTAAAAACCAAGCTGCTACTGTAACATTTTTCAACCACTCACGCGGTTTAATTTCTTCATTAATTAATACTGCCATGCTTAATGACAAATTTTAACACTATCGAACTGTAAAGAGGTGATTGAGCTACCACTTAACTTCGTAGGAACGAAATCCACTGTTGTTCCCTGCTGCTGTGTCACAATGCAATTAAAAAATAAAGGCGGTTTTTACCTGGTTATTTGCCGGTATAAACAGCCGTGTGGTAGAACGTGTTTTAGTAGTTACACAGGTTTCACAAAAATACAAATCGTATTTAGATAATAGGTTCTCAATAACACAAAAACATACCACCAAGTTATTTATTAAAAAATACCATTTAATCTAATTCTCAAGTCTATCGACAATCACGTTTTTAACATTGGTAATACTTGAACACGTATCACATGAATACAGAAACATCGAAATACATAACATATATCGGCACGAGTATATGGCACATTTAAATCTCGTTCAGCCAATAGTGCACACCAAATACAGGAAAACAGTACAGAAAATATACATTCAAGTTGTGTTCTGAATGTGATAGGTGGTTTTTTCTACTGTTAAGACCCCTAAATGAAGGCTATTAGTCAACAGAATTTTTGGAGTTTAAGTGTTAACATTCGACACCTCTTTCAGACTCTTAAATATTTATTGTTTCTACGCAACAGAATGCGACTAGTTTCAGTTTCTCAGTTTTTTTAAACTGTTACTGGATTTAAACAACAGTTACGCTGATTCTGGATGTCATCTCTCATACCTTTCACATAACATTACTCTCCTTTCTATAATTATAAAGGGCATTTGATCTAACACCAAAAGCTATTAGATTTAGTGTTCCATGCAACAATAAATCACAAACTGCATAACTTCAAGTTTATCTTAAACCGAGAAAATATTTCTAGACGCTTTGTCGGGGGGAGAAAGTAATAAAGCGAGTGAATTGTTTTACCCAGGGGAACACACAACAACAAATGGCAGATTATATGACTACAATAATAAGAGCAATCGAATGATAACAAGTCGCTCGACAAACTGTATTTTTTCACACGATTTTCAGTGTCTAACGAAAGTCTTGGATCTCTCAAGATATCCGTCCATTTTGGAGAATAATTGCGAATCAAGTCACATTCTCCAGGAAGCAAGAGAAAATTGTTACGCGAAGTAACATGCTTTCTCATTCCTTGTAGCGGGTGTCATCGAAGAGTTTTTCCTCAGGGAACCCAGATATGCGTCGCCACATTTTGAAATACCCGATGTTCGCATGATATTTGTATATGGAAATAAGTATCCATACTTCTGAGAGAGGATCTGTGAGTTCTCATCTGAAAATCGATTTAATATCGAAGTATTAATCCGAAGATCTTTTGCCCTTTACCGAAAAATTTTCAGTAACATTACCGGAACATTCACCGTTAACTCACCAGTGAAGTAAATGTAGCAAACAGTGTGAAAATTAATTTTGAAATAATAAATGTTCAAAATATCTACTCCGATGCATTTTCTTTCACGTCATGAGCAGAAGTAAATATCTAATAGTAACCAGTGTTACTTTAATTTTAAAAAATCTCTGTCCTGTAACTCATCTCCTCGTTAATAATCTGCTGTTCTGTAAATATAATATTGTCATTATTTAAATACAGTAAATAATCGACGAGCAAACTTCGTCGTAGATTTTCTTCAGCTTTCGTCTCTAACATACTTGGCATTACATAGTTTCTTTAGATCACACTGACAAAAATAAAAACACAAATATTAGTTGAAAAATTCGCATTAATAGTGGAATACGAATCAATACATAAAATACTAATATATGAAGAGACACAACACACTTCTTAATTAAACGGTATAGTGATTGTTGATGCTGTAGCTAATTACAAGCGGGCATTATGTTCTGCGCTACTGTTCTCTATGAATCACATTCGGGATAGGGTATAAAAATAAATATATGATAAATCACATTTGCTACATTCACACACACACACACAGAATTATTTACAAATCAGTCACACAAAGTTACCATGTTTTGAAGCAAGCTGCTTCAGGGTGTCTTAAAGTTACAGGTATCAGGGAAATATCAACAAAAAACAATCAGATAGTACGAAGAACAATGGTCTGCATGTCGTCGTAATGACTGCACTGAGCAATGTTTGTTCTGCACAAAAAACGACAGAAAAGATCAGTGTGATGCACAAAGATTTTGAAATTTCGCAGTTACACCATAAAGTGCATGGGTTTGTTGTGATAAATCTCCAGTGTGGTAGTGAAGCCTGCAGGCACCTCTCGGCAACTAAAAAATGAGTCTTTAACGAGAAAGCCGTCCCGATGTCTCTTACAAAGAATTAGCATCGTTTTTATGTAACAGTCAGTAATTTCTTACGGTGCAGAATATTTAGTATGCTTGATAACTGAATGACGTTCATTGAACTGTTTGTTGACTCGCATGTACATCTGGCAGCAAAAGTGGGCTTAGCGACAGTTTATGTAAAAGTTACGAACTACGTATCTTCCCAAGTTTCGAGTTTTTCCCTGGTATCCTGCACGTATCACAAAAAGGATGGGATTGGGTAAGACCGAGAAAACAGTTCTTTTCCTCTGATACGGAACTCGGGACATACACTGCAAAGCAACAAACTCTTCTTTGTAGACCCGAAGCTGGATATTCTTTGAAATACTTCGAATCCCTCAGAGATCAAAGTGTGTTAGTTGGTTTCTGACGTAATATTTTGAAATTTTAGTTGTATGGGAAATTACATACTTTCAAGAATTTTTTCTTTGGCTTTCGGTTAAAGTCATATTTTCTAGTGATTCTTATAACGGATATCACTCCTAAGAGTCATTAGGCTCAATGTTCCTGGTGTTTCAGCAGATATTTGCAATTTGCGTTTTTGCATTGTGTTATTGTAGGTCGCATCTTTCATGTGACGCCCAGTGTCAACAGGAGGAGTCGGCTTGTGCCCCATTGCTAACAAAATTATTTTTACAGAATTTTACGTGGCCATCCGACAGAGCGCTCCATAATTCTAGACGATACTCTCTTAGTCGATGCCTATTAACAGGGACAGTAAAACAATAAGAATAAAAAGCAATCCAACAGCGACTGAGTAGCGCTGCATGCTTGGCAGTGGCAGTCAGCGCGAGCCAAAGCAGTGCTGTCGCTACCGTAGTACTGGATATTCTTCGTGTTTTACTGTCCTTGTTAATATATATCGGAAGATCAAATATCGCAGTAGACAAATTTGGGGCTATCAAACGGGCGCGTAAAAGACCGCTTTAAAAGTCATCATTTTGTTTGTAATGGGAAACAAAACGACGCTTTCGCTCGACACTGGATATAGCATGAAAGGCGTTGGTTTGAATCGGGTTGTTTCAGGGTGGAGACCAAACAGCTAGATTATCGGTCTCATCGGATTAGGGTAGGAAGTCGGCCGTGCCCTTTGTAAGGAACCATCCTGGAATTTGCCTGGAGTGATTTAGGGAAATCACGGAGAATCTAAATCAGGATGACCGGACGTGGGATAGAACCGTCATCGTCCCGAAAGCGAGTCCAGTGTGGTAAATGAAAGACATGATGAGCATTTTTTGTTTGGGCTGACGCCAGATACACAGTGCGAAAACTAGATGGCGGATATCTGCTGGAACATTAGGGAAAATGTGCTTAACGACTCTTAGGTATACTTTGTAGTTAATCAGTAAACCAGGAATCCATAAGTACCATAGCTGAATTTCAATGTAATGTTATTCTTCCAATCTTTCGAAACTAAAATTTTTACGCAAGTCTCAACCCATATCACCTCCATTGCAAAGAGGTGGTTAGTTTTCGTCGCCTTTATCTCAAAACGGAGATTACTCATGTAACTGCAGCATTGACTTGAAGTAGACTTAAGATTGCTAACATAATACGACTATGCGGTAAAGTGAATTTTAGAATTGGACCACTGAATCTGGATGGCATCTGATTATGTCAAAGTCTCACTGACAACCATTCGAAATAAGCAAAATGGAAGATTGCGAAAATAGATTCTTCGTGAATTGGTTAACAAAGGTAAAACATGACGGATAAACGGTAACTACATTGGAAACGACGCCTGTATTGATTCTGGCAACATGTGGATAGAGTATTGTTTGAAATTGTAGGTAAGGAATTAGTTACATTCTCAGACTTTTACAGTAGGTTAAAGAAGATTTGATACCTCTTCCGTGGATATCTTTGCGTTTGACTGATGGTTAAAAAGCTTTATTCATCCGGGGCCAAAAGTATTTCTTGTTTCCTTAGTAAATCACGATTATACATCGGGTCAGAGATGTAGAAGAATCTATTTACTTTGATCGGGTATCCTATAACAAAAGGTGAGATTGACTCATATGTTTCTGAATTTTATCCAGCACCTGTTGTGATTCCAATTAATAGGACAGACACAAGTGATAGAACGCATAAAGTATATTATTAACGGGCAAGAATACTGACTTGCAAAAATCGTACTAATATTCCTGTTCATTGACTCGATTGCGCCTGTGTTAAAAGAACGGTGTGATAACACGTTCCGCCTCTTGTCAAAATTTTCCGACTCTTACTAGCTTTCAAAAATGTAACAAAAATACGCTTTTCTGACAGTATCAGACATCCTGCCACAGTGAGGTTGTTGGAGTTTGGTAGGTTGCTGGGGTGCTGGGTGTAGGAGCCGTGGATCGCAGGCGTCGGTGAGGACTGCCACGGTGAGCAGCAGGAGGGTGCGCGGCGCTGGGTACGCCGTGTGGCGGGCGGCCGCGCCGCAGCCAGCAGTGTGGGGCGAGGGGCGGGGGAACCCGCGGCGCGCGGCGCGCGGCCCTCAGCAGCAGCCGCGGCCGGCGGGCACCTCTCGCGGCGCCAGCGCGCCGCCCCACGGCTGCCACGCGTGCGAGTGCCGCCTGTCGGCCGACGACTGGTGCCGGATGCGGCGCTCTGCAACACACACCGTGCCCACATTTTACTTGGAAAACAGAACTGTGTGTCCAGCAGCAAGTCTGGGCACAGCCACGCTCCGGGTTATGTAGTCCGCGATGCTACCAGACGGTGGAGGATTGCTGCCAACAAAACTGCAATTTACTGTAGATGAAAAGAACAAAGCAATGACAGTGTAGGCGGAAAAGGTGACGCAACGTGCAAGCAGAGCATTAATGTCGATGGTATGTAAACTGAGGCAAGATAGAGGCGATGCGGGGACAAGTGTAAATATTTAGCCCCCCGCCCACCTCCCACAAAAAAAAAACAGAAATTTGCAAAGACAATGTACAGTTACATTAAAGTGACATCCTGCCAAAAGCCTGAATGACGAACTTTTCCTCGCGAGAAGGGCAGAAGCAGAGACACTAAGTTTCAGCGACTGGATTCGTGATTTCCTGTCAGGAAGGTCGCAGTTCGTAGTAATAGACGGCAAATCATCGAGTAAAACTGAAGTGATATCAGGTGTTCCCCAGGGAAGCGTCCTGGGACCTCTACTGTTCCTGATCTATATAAATGACCTGGGTGACAATCTGAGCAGTTCTCTTAGACTGTTCGCAGATGATGCTGTAATTTACCGTCTAGTAAGGTCATCCGAAGACCAGTATCAGCTGCAAAGCGATTTAGAAAAAATTGTTGTATGGTGTGTCAGGTGGCAGTTGACGCTAAATAACGAAAAGTGTGAGATGATCCACATGAGTTCCAAAAGAAATCCGTTGGAATTCGATTACTCGATAAATAGTACAATTCTCAAGGCTGTCAATTCAACTAAGTACCTGGGTGTTAAAATTACGAACAACTTCAGCTGGAAGGACCACATAGATAATATTGTCGGGAAGGCGAGCCAAAGGTTGCGTTTCATTGGCAGGACACTTAGAAGATGCAACAAGTCCACTAAAGAGACAGCTTACACTACACTCGTTCGTCCTCTGTTACAATATTGCTGCGCGGTGTGGGATCCTTACCAGGTGGGATTGACGGAGGACGTCGAGAGGGTGCAAAGATGGGCAGCTCGTTTTGTATTATCGCGTTATTGGGGAGAGAGTGTGGTAGATATGATAAACGAGTTGGGATGGAAGTCATTACAGCATAGACGTTTTTCGTCGCGGCGAGACCTTTTCACGAAATTTCAGTCACCAACTTTCTCTTCCGAATGCGAAAATATTTTGTTGAGCGCAACCTACATAGGTAGGAATGATCATCAAATTAAAATAAGAGAAATCAGAGCTCGAACAGAAAGGTTTAGGTGTTCGTTTTTCCCGCTCGCTGTTCGGGAGTGGAATAGTAGCGAGATAGTATGATTGTGGTTCGATGAACCCTCTGCCAAGCACTTAAATGTGAATTGCAGAGTAGTCATGTAGATGTAGATGTAGATCGGCAGGGATAATGTCGACTGCAGTTGAGGATCCATGGCACGAACAGCTCGATCGAGCTGGTCCCACAGATTCTTGAGGGAGTGTAATGTGCGACGCCACTAGCTAGTGGATGATTCGAGACTAGTGATGTGGAGTGATGAATCGCGCTTACACCGTGTGCCAATGTGATTGGGAGGATTTGGGTTTGGCAGATTCCTGCAGAACGTTACCTGCAAACTTTTGTAGTGACAACAGTGAAGAACAGAGGTGAGTGTGTTACTGGATAACGGTGTTTTCTTGTGCTTAACATGTGTCTCCCTAATTGTGCTTAAGAGATTGCTAATTCGAAAAGGATATGTACATAGTTTACACGGTTGTGTACTGTGTACAGCAGAGGAACACTTCGGGGACGATATTTCTACACTACCGGCCACTAAAATTGCTACAGCAAGAAGAAATGCAGATGATACACGGTTCTTAATTGTACAAATATATTATACTAGAACTGACATGTGATTACATTTTCACGCAATTTGGGTGCATAGATCCTGAGAAATCAGTGCCCAGAACAACCACCTCTGGCAGTAATAACGACCTTGATACGCCTGGGCATTCAGTCAAACAGAACTTGGATGGGGTGTACAGGTACAGCTGCCCACGCAGCTTCAACACGATACCACAGTTCATCATGAGGAGTGACTGGCTTTTTGTGACGAGCCAGTTCCTCGGGCACCATTGACCAGACGTTTTCAATTGGTGAGAGATCTGGAGAATGTGCTTGCCAGGGCAGCATTCGAACATTTTCTGTATCCAAAAAGTCCCGTACAGGACCTACAACATGCGGTCATGCATTATCCTGCTTAAATGTAGGGTTTCGCAGAGATCGAATGAAGGCTAGAGCCACGGGTAGCAACACATTTTAAATGTAACGTCCACTGTTCAAAATTCTGTCAGTGCAAACAAGAGGTGACTGAGACGTGTAACCAATGTTACCCCATACCATCACGCCGGGTGATACGCCAGTATGGCGATGATGATTACTCGCGTCCAATGTGCGCTCACAGCGAAGCCGCCAAACATGAATGCGACCATCATTATGCTGTAAACAGAACCTGGATTCATCCAAAAAAATGACGTTTTGCCATTCGTGCAGATAGATTCGTCGTTGAGTACACCATCGCAGGCGCTTCTGTCTGTGATGCAGCGACAAGGGTAACCGCAGCCATGGTCTCCGATCTGATAGTCCATGCTGCTACAAACGTCGTCGAACTGTTCGTGCAGATGGTTTGTTGTCTTGCAAACGTCCTCATTTGTTGACTCACAATCCGTTACAGCTATGCGGATAAGATGCCTGTCATCTCGACTGCTAGTTGTACGGGGCCGTTGGGATCCAGCACGACGTTACGTACTACCCTCCTGAACCCACCGATTCCATATTCTGCTAACAGTCATTGGATCTCTATCAACGCGAGAAGCAATGTCGCGATACGATAAACTGCAGTCGCGATAGGCTACAATCCGACCTTTATCAAAGTCGGGAACGTGATGGTACGCATTTCTCCTCCTTACACGAAGCATCACAACAACGTTTTACCAGGCAACGCCGGTCAACTTCTGTTTGTGTATGAGAAATCGGTTGGAAACTTTCCTCATGTCAGCACGTTGTAGGTGTCGCTACCGGCGCCAGCCTTGTGTGAATACGGTGAAAAGCTAATCATTTGCATATCACAGCATCTTCTTCCTGTAGGTTAAATTTCGCGCCTGTAGCAATTCATCTGCGTGGTGTACCGTTTTAATGGCCAGTAGCGTATTAACATGGCAGTGCATCCTTTCATAAAGCAGAATCCGTGAAGCAATTGTTTGTATACAATAGCTGTCATGGAACTGACTGGCGGGTGCGCAGAGCCCAGAAACGAAGCTAATGGAACATCTTTGAGATGAGTTGCAACGTCGAATTCGCTACAGACCCAAGTGTCCTACGTCACTGCCATTCCTCCACAGACATTCACAAAGCTCCCTGAAGTTACCTTCAGTAGAGTTTGCGCCGTCACCAGGGCGAGGAATGTACACATCTGATACTAATGTCTGTGCGTTGAGGTGACGAAAGTCATGGGATAGCTATATGCACACATATAGATGGCGATACTATCGTGTGTACAAGGTACTAAACGGCATTGCATTGGCGGATCTGTCGTTTGTATTCAGGTTATTCATGTGAAAAGGTTTCTGACTTGATTATGGCCGCAAGGCGCGGATCGGTAGACTTTGAACTCGGAATGATAGTTGGAGCTAGACTTAGGCACATTACATTTCTGAAATCGTTATGGAATTCAATGTTCCGAAATCCACAATGTCAAGTGTGTGCAGAGAGAATCAAATTTCAGACATTATCACTCACCAGGAACACTGCAGCACCCGACGGCCTTTACTTAACAACCGACAGCAGTGACGTTTGTGTAAAGTTGCCAGTGTTAATAGATAAGGAATAGTGCGCGAAATGACCGCAGAAATGAATGTTGGGCGTACGACGAACGTATCCCTTAGGACAGTGCGACGAAATTTGGCGTTAATGGGTTACGGGGACAGATGCGAGTGCCTTTACTAACAGCACGACATCGCCTGCAGCGCCTCTCCTTGGCTCGTGACTATGTCGGTTGGATCCTGTACGACTGGGAAACCGCGGCCTGGTCAAGTGCGTCCCGATTTCAGATAGTTAGGGTTGGAGTATGCCGTAGACCACACGAAGTCATGGATGATGATTGTCAACAGGCACTGTGCAAGCTGGTGGTGGCTCCTTCACTTTCTGGACTGTGTTGACATGGAATGCATTGGGTCCTCTGGTCCAACTGAACTGGCCATTGGCGGGAAATGGCTATCTTCAGCCACTTAGAGGCCAACTGCAGTCATTCATTGACTTCATGTTCCCAAACAACGGTGGAACTTTTATGGGGATAATGCGCCGTGTTACTGGGCCACAATTGTTCGCGACTGGTTCGAAGAACATTCTGGACAGTTCGAACGAATGATCTGGCCGCCCATCTCACCCTAGATAAATGCCATCTAACATTTACAGGACATAATCGAGAGTTCAGTTCGCTTACAGAATCCTTCATCGGCAACAATTTCTCAATTATTGACGGCTATTGTAACTGGTGCCTGGATGCTTCTGATCAGACTGCCTATAACTCTTGACGATATAGAAAAATATGTTATTCGGGAGCAATTTTAGCAATAATATGAACAATACATGGAAATACAAACTTCTATAAAACTTCACAATTTACGTCGAACGTAACTGGACTTCAAAGCTAGTAAACAGTCTCTGACAAGGGAGATCTTGGGGTGGGTGACGGGAATCGGGGAACGACTTGAACGCTAATGTCGTTTAAAATGCCCCGTATCTTTACACTAAAGACTTTCACTGCACTGATCTTTCGTCCAAGATATGACGAGACCAGTTTTTTTGTGACATGTTGAAATTATTGTAGTCTGCGAAGTAGTGGGAAAGCGTTGTGTGTGTAAGATGGTGAATTAGTAAGCTTCTGTTCCAGGGCTCGACTATACTACATTTTTTCATCTCTACTTCTCTTTTTGTTTTTCTGCTTCGAATTTTGATGGCACCTGCTAACCATCTTCATTGAGTCGATTACAGGAATACATGGCAAAGAGATGAAATACAACTGATTTCATATTCAATACACAAAAGGCATATGTGTGAAGTGCATCTTGCGAATAGGCGTTTAATTTTCAAAGTCTTAAAGGGAAGTTTAGATCATGAAGATTGTTCGGTACTGGTTGCTCCTTTGTTAATGTTGCAGCCACAAACAAGTGTCTAAATTAAATCCAGCGGTCTCCTTCTTGTTTTCGTTTATATAGCCAGCGCAGTTAGGCGCCAACAAAATAAATAAGTTGTCATACGATCTAACATCTAACGTACGACTTACAGTGTGTTAGTCTGATACATATTAGACTATTTCATCATTGTTAACGGGCTTAATTTTGTAGTGGATGGTAGATAATATGACAGCATCCGGTTACCGAGGATGGTGGCCCACCGGCGTGGCAGCTTAAGGTACGTTACCATTCAGTCCGTTCACTGACACTCATCCCCGATCAGCGTCCTCAATTTCTGATAAAAATCCCCCGATCAGCGTCCTCAATTTGTGATAAACATCGTTCTCTCTATGAGGCTTGTTTTTAAATTGTCTGAATAAATGAATTATCATGTACGAACAACACGACGTAGTTTCAAAGAAGGTAAACTACATCACATTTTTACGAATTTATGAGGCACAAGTATTAATATGACCGTTAGTTTATTTAGACAGAAAATGGTTTCAAAGATATTATATTCTGCATAAATGCTTGCCAAGTGATATCACCCGAATATTATTGTGAAGCATAAGTTTCGCTGTACTTTTATTGGTTGTGCTACGAAGGCCACCGACGTACAGTCGTTTCTTTGTTTCTTGAGTGTGGACACGATAGTGCTTCCAGTGACCAAGAAACCAGCTCGCTTTGGTAGGTAATTGTATTACATACAGCGACGATGCTTTTCTGTTCGTGAAAACAACTGGCGGTGATCGTAGAAAGGAGTAAGAAAATTTTTTTCTTGTTTATCACAACATTTTTGTAGTTATGGTACATAACAATAGTCTACTAGAAGTGGAATGATACACAAAACTGGAAGAATATGTGGAACAACGAAAGTTAATTACAGTAAAAAGTTGCTAAAATGGTTCAAATAGCTCTGAGCACTATGGGACTTAACTGCTGCGGTCATCAGTCCCCTAGAACTTAGAACTACTTAAACCTAACTAACCAAAGGCCATCACACAAATCTATGCCCCAGGCAGGATTCGAACCTGCGGTTCCAGACTGAAGCGCCTAGAACCGCTCGGCCACTCCGGCCGGCAGTAAGAAGTACATGTCAGGAAACGTACAAATAATTTATTGTAACGCAACAGTGAAATCACAATACCCATATTCATCACTGAATTATAAGCTACACAAAGCCGGCCGGAGTAGCCGAGCGGTTCTAGGCGCTATAGTCTGGAACCGCGAGACCGCTGCGGTCGCAGGTTCGAATCTTGCCTCGGGCATGGATATGTGTGATGTCCTTAGGTTAGTTAGGTTTTAGTAGTTCTAAGTTCTAGGGGACTGATGACCTTAGCAGTTAAGTCCCATAGTGCTCAGAGCCATTTGAACCATTTTTTTAAGCTACACAAACATGAAATTTTAGAGTGGAGAATCAATGAGAAGTTTGGAAGTTAAGAAGCAGTCATGAAATATACAAAAACGTAGAAAACTAACAGTAAAAACATGGAACGGACGACTGATATTGTACCTGTTGTCGCATACCCTATCTAAACACATCATCACGAAAATAGGCTGAAAAACCAGAGTTTCGGGATCTCTGGGAAAGGAAATCAAAAGCAAACTAGAGTAGAGAAATTTAAGAAAAATAAAAACATACAACTTAAAAGCAGAAAAAGCAGCAAAACATAATATTTTTCTAGAAAAATCCTAAATGTCGACCGATTCAAAGACAGAAGCAATAAGAGAAAATGTGTAATGTGTCGTGAAGAAACAGAGTCATGGTGAAATGATGAAAGAGTACTGGACGGAAAAGAAGATAGTAAACGATAAGGAACTGAAATGTTTATGTGGTTCCCAGCTGGCCAAAAAATAAAGGAAACGTAATGACTGAGACAGTGTGGGTCTCCTAAGAGTGGTTAGACCAACTTTCTGCAGCGTTTCAGAACAGGATTATCGTTTCACGTGTACGACGTGCAGGTACAGTGAGCCCAAATAAATACTGCCCACAGAGTGTTTCATACAGTGCCAAGTATGAAGAGAGTGTCGACTTAACGCAGCATTACGCAATAAGTCTTGTGTGATAGTCCAAAGTTTTCCGTTATACATTTCATAATGCAACATGGTTGCTTTTGTCGGCCTTTTTGAACATATTCCAAACAGTAACTATGCCACTGTTTGATACTAAATGGCAAGTTCGACCCACGTATCACTCATGGAACTAGAACCAATCCTGAAACGTATAAGCGTAGTTTCGTATCGTATTTGTTTCGCATGTTGTTATTAGATTTATTGTATAATTATTCATCTATCGTCGTTTTTTATTTGTAGTTCAGTGCTACTAACTGAACTGACACATTGTTATTTTGCAAATTAGGGACAGTGAACATACGCACCGACTCAATAGTTACGGCAGTGTCAGTTAGACGGTATCACACCAGCTAAGCCTTTGGTTTTCCTACCACTGCTCTTGTGTATATCCTTTCTTTCAGGAGTGCTAGTTCTGCAAGGTTCGCAGGAGAGCTTCTGTAAAGTTTGGAAGGTAGGAGACGGATACTGGCAGAAGTACAGCTGTGAGTACCGAGCGTGAGTGGTGCTTCGGTAGCTCAGACGGTAGAGCACTTGCCCGCGAAAGCAAAGGTCCCGAGTTCGAGTCTCGGTCGGGCACACAGTTTTAATCTGCCAGGAAGTTTCATTTCATTACTGTCAGGATGGTAACTTGTTTTTATATTTACACCGAAAGTTCACTCACATGGGCAAGTACAGTAGAACCCCTCTAATCCGTCACCTTCGGGTCCCTGACCATGGTCGGAACGAGAAAAAGGTCAGATTACCCGAAAAATCTAATATTTATTGCAAAAAATATAAAAAGACATTTAGTAAAAAAAATTAAACGATATAAGAAATAAAAGATATCTACAGTAATATAAAAAGATGTTTTTTACACAGTGTTAAACAGTATATTAACTAAAAACGTCTATACACATTATAATATGTATTGGTTTTAAAAGGAAAAACGACGAACAAATTACAGAACTGTACTGTACATAATAATGTATAAACGATATATACTGTAAAGTAAAAACGTTTATAGCACTGTATATAAAACGAAATTTTTTACAGAGAAATAAACTACTGTATGTATAAACTACGAGATGATTATACTGTGTGCATTGTTTTTACAGTAAAAACAAAAAAAATTACTTGGAAAAAAAGGCAGGGATACATTTTTGACGAGTTTTCCAAGGATCAATCCAGCATTCACTGGCAGCAAGTTTACTGTCGGCTTACAGTTTTTTGTGCAAAACTATCGCTTTTTCTTTGAGATTTGGCCCGGATATTGGAGTTTCTTTTCTTCTTTCTTGACAAAACCACATCCACAATGCGTTATCAAGCAGTTCAAGTTTAGGCTTTTTTTAATGTTTTGCGATTCTTCAGAGTGTTTTTACCATCAATCGTATAGGAGTCAATGTCTTTCCGATTCTTCCTCCAATCCTTAATTGTCGTAACACCTACATTCAGTTTCTTTGCAAATTTTTGGATCGAATCTCCTTCGTCCAGTCTTTGTAGCACTGCTGATTTTTCAATTTGTGAAAGAGTTACGTGTTTACGTTCGAATACAGACATGTTGAAAAACAGACAACTGTAGACACAGTGAATCTACAGTAATAAGTACGGTAGAGGACACGGAATAAAGCAAACAACGAAGATTTTCAATCCCAATAAAGGATGAAACTGCACAGTATAACAACATGCACAACTATAGACCTCACAACAATGGCCCGACAGGCGTCCAGTCAGTGACAAGCCGGCACAGGCTCGCGAGCCTCAGCATGGTCGGACTAACCAGAGTGACGGACCATCCAAGGTCGGATTAGAGGGGTTCTACTCTAGGTCGGTTTCGAACTGCTGCTCTCCGCTATTTAGGGCGGACAGCCGAAGCTCGATATCCAGTGCGACAGAAACGCAATGGTTAGTGTCTCCGGTTGAATGTTATCCACCGGAATGGCTCCTGGTCAGCGCGAGAAACAATTTATTGTGAGGGAGGTAGAGGACCTACTACGTCAGTTCCAACATCGCACGAATCGTGGTAGCACGCCTGGAAAATTCCTAGCAGTACGCGAACATGGCAAGATATCTTGCTGTGCCAGCACTGTATGAAGGCGCGACCCCACGTTCGGCAGTTCATTTGTATCCCCCGCCTCTGTGGCATAAGTTATGTAAGCTTTAAAATACTAGCTTCTGAACCGGCGAAGGGAGGAACGGACTAGTTTTCCCGTTCGAAATCTCAATGTGCAACTTTGCACCTGTTGCTGGAACGTCGACAGGCTAAAGTTCGAGACCATGTGTAGTATTTCACATAAAATCCTCAAGTTCTTGGACAGAATCTTGCACTTGGGCTTGTGTGCAAAGTCAACTGTCTTCATGATATGGCTCAACCGGGACAGGCAGTCTGCAGCTACATCGTCAATTCTTGATATATGCCTTATAACAGTGGTGAATTGCGCCACGTATTGCAATTGACTGTATTGTCTCAGGAAACTTTTCCTATTACTTCGTCGCAAAGCGTAGGTTAGGAGTTTATGGTATGTTTAAATTACGAAATCTCTCGCTTTCAGTTGTGTAGGAAAATATGTAATGCAGTTATAAAACACCAACAACTCGCTACCATATAAACTCCATTGTTGCCTAGCTTGAGTGAGTTATCGTGAAAAGATTGCCAGTCTACATACTGATACAATGCAGCACCTATTGCCATTTGGTTAAAATCAGCCGTATGTACTACACGTTTCTTAGCTGCTATGAAAGCGTTATCCACTGACTTTGTCCATTGCACTGGAGCTTAGCTTTTAACCTTAGTACCAGGTAAAGCTGTGGTAAGAACTACTTGGAATTGATGTGGGTACAACTTAAGAACTCCCAGGAATTTTCACAGTTCTTAAAACAGCTTCGATTTTCTGCAGTAATGTCAGTGATCTGGCTGATGTTATGAAGTGGTCTTTGGCAAGTCTTCAGATCGCTAAAGATATGAAGATGCGCAGAGCAATACACTAAGCCTTCTGAAACTGAATCTATAAATCTTTGACTTGCTTGGGTAGCATTTCTCAACCCAAACATTGTAAAAAGGCTTTCGAATAAACCAAACGGCATTATAATAGCCATTTTGTGAATCTCAGCTACAGTAGTCTGTATGTATGCATGTGTGCAATCTAGTACGCTAAACACTGTTTTTACAGATAACACATAATTACAATCCGTCAATAAACGAAAAAGGTAGCAATCCGGTATTGTCCTAGCATTCTGGGCTTATGGTCGCCATGCATCGTTCTTCAATGGTACTCAATTTAGGGATAACGACCATGTTCCACTATATGGGCGAATGACGTCTTCCTTCAACGTGGTATTAAATTCCATCTTGGCAACACCGTATCGACTACGAGCGAGTCGTCTGGGTCTACACGAAGTCTGTGGGCCTGCGGTAGTGTTGATATAATGTACCGTGATGTGACGTACATTTCGTGGGGACCCAGGAGACCTCACGTCACCAGGAAACTGTTCTAAGAGATTTTGTGTGTCCATCGCCATTCGACTGGATCAGTTTGGAGTAGCGTACAATTGCGTTATGATGGAATCTAATGGCAGACTGTCTTGTGACGTCCTCTATTACACGAGCATTGGCGACACCCGGTACCAGCCGATAATGTGCTGGCGATCGGCTCGCATTATAGGCTCAGTGAAATCCGCCACGATGAAATTCCAAACAAAGTGCGTCATAGTCCCAGGTCCAAATCGGTGTCCAGTGTTCCATACTGGTGATGGTTGAATTATTAGCTACAGAAAAACAGAGCGAGGTGGCTGTTAGGTATTGGTGTAACAGTGTCCGCAGCAAAACCCTTAGGTCGGAACCTGAGCCCACCAAAAAACTGCCTCCTGTCTTTCGGCCTCTGATGAAGAGGCACAAGGGCTCGACTGACTATCCGGAGCGATTACTTCCTCCTGTTGTTTACCACTGAGGAAGGTACGCGGCGAGATACACTTGTGTGCCTGGGCTCCAATTTTCTTGTGGCATCAACTAAGGTATGTCCTGGCTGGATCGTTGGCTGACGGGAAGTTCGCTGTGGAACGACTTTTCGATCTTCTGCGGAACTGTCCTCTAGCATTCTGGTCAGAGACAAGTTCGTCCATCTGCTTACTCAGTGCGTAGACCTCATCCATGAGACTATCGTAATGTGATCGTGTTATCACCGAGGTGCCATTACACACCGTCATAGTTCCAGGGCAGTACATAGGTACGATTACGTCGTGAATCCCTTCTGCCGGGACCGCTGCGGCCTGGAGTGACATGCCCGTTTGCGATGTCTTCACCTGTGGTGCCAGAGGCCGACGGCTGCTCCTCACTGTGCGCAGTAATGCATCAGGCACTGTGCACGCGTCAACCTTGTTTCTTAAGTGGACCCCGAGAACCTGCCCACTCGTTTCTGTTGTGAAGCGGACACACTACAAATTAACTCGACTTTTATCTCAGTGCAAGAGTCCGTACCCAGAGGTGAAGTCATAGTGTCTTGAATCTCGGCTTCGTAGCGGTGGTCCAGCCGACTAACCACCAGCGCGAAGTTATTGGATTCGGTGATCACTTCGCTGCAGAGGAAAAATCCTCCATTGGCGCCAACAATAGTTGCCTGGCCGCTTGGCCTAAACGGGGGTAGCCGCACTGCAAGTATTCAATTTGCTGGTATGTTCAACATTTCACTAATCCACGATTCTCGAAGACTTTCCACAATACTTCTGTGTTGATGATTTATTTTATCTGGCTTTAATCACGTCGGAGCCACCACTGTCACAAGTCTGCTGGTTGCTGGGCTTGCGAATTCGATATTTTCTTCAGGTCACTGTGAGAATCGGATACCAACGAATGTTTGTTTTTGGGGTTACACTTTATTCTGATAAATCACATGCCTTCACATTCAGCATAATAACAAGAGAATACTATGAACTCAGTGACACAATGCGTATGCAATCACAAGTCCTGCTCGGTAACGAAGCGAACGAATCAACAAGGCAAGACAAGAGACACCGATGAAATTAAGCTCAGGGAATTCCGCAATTCAGCAAGGAGAAGGCATTCCACAACGTTCCAGGCAGCTAGTACGTGAACCCTGTTGACGTCTGCCAAACGTTCAGTTGACCATCTGACGTCAACCGTGGTTATCCCTTGTCGACACTGAAACTGTAATGTATAATGCCCCGTATCTTTCAGTTTTTAAAGCCCCGAAGATGGCAACGGCAAAGGCTGACATTGTTGAGGGGTGGGAATTCCAAAATGTGAAAGTTCAGATTCATCCGTGCAAGGCTGAGCTCAAGGAACTAGTGAAAAAAAAGCCGTAGTTTCAACAGTATGCCGTTGACGAGGTGGTTAAGCAAAATGGCAGCAGGGTTCTCAGTCTTCCACTATACCTCTGAAACCTCAAGACCATCGAAATTATTTAGGCGTAGATAAGACATTAGCGACAAATAACAGAAGCTTCCCTGTGGCAGAATGTCAAAAACTATCAGAGGAAGCAGTGGTACAAATAAAGCCAGAGAACTGGAGTAATGTTCCACGCCACACAAAAACGGTCGTCAAACAACCATCGAAAAGTGAAGTGAGTGCAGAGAGTAGTATCGAAAATATAATTTATCCTTCGGCACTACCAGTGACTCTTCCACGGACGAGATCACACATAACGACAGTCTCGAGGAAGAAAGTGATTCTGAACCACGCGGGACACACACTTGCCGTATTTCGTCTATCCTTTTGTGTATGTATTTCTATGTTTCAACGAAATAAGTCTACCGCATTTCCACGGTAAATCTCATCCTGTTATCAAGGACAGTGCACTCCCTGTCGCTTTTGTTAAGATGCACAGGTAATAACAGCACATGCAGAAGCTATAAGTGGTGAAGATCAAAATATACAGCAAATTAATACCTACGCTGAGTCTGATGTTCCCCCGTTTCACGTTTTTGTTGAAAGTAAGTACAGGGTGTGCGAAAAGTCTTTCCCTGATTACATAAACTGATAACTCAGGCTAGAAGTAAGATAAAAATATGAAACTGGTGTCTAATTATTTACAAACTATTAAATTTTTTTCACACATCAGTAAACTTCCACATGAGCACCCTTGGTAGCACGTAGCACATCTAGGCGATATTCAGTTTCCGTCCACACATTAGCCAACAGCACGGGAGGGATGGATTCAACGACTGTGGTTATCCGTTGCCGCAGGGTTTCAAGATCTGGTACACGTGTTCGGTAGACTTCGTCGTTGACATAACCCCATAAAAAGAAGTCTAAAGGGGTTATGTCAGGATAGCGTGGAGGCCAAACCGTTGGATCTTCACGACCAATCCAACGCCCAGGAAAGGTCATATCGAGATAGGCAAACCCCAATGACGCGGTGTACTGTCTAGCTGAAATAAGACATCTGGGTGATACTGAAGCAGCTGAGGAACTGCATACAGTTGCAACATGTCCAGATACACTGTAGATGTGATGGTAGCCTCAGCAAAGAAGAATGGCCCGATAATTCGATCGTGCAATAGCGCGCACCAAACATTCACCTTTGGACTGCCTCTGGTGCACTCCACGACCTCGCCAGGGGTTGCGAACCCCAAATGCGCACATTATGGCGATAAACTACTCCACTGACAAAAAAGGTCGCTTCGCCGGAAAAGGCAATTCGTCTGAGATAACCATCATCGTCCTCAATACGTGATAGCATTTCGACCGCAAAGTCATATCGACGTGTACTGTCATCGGGCAACAAGGCCTGAACTTCGTATGAAAAACTTTGATAGTTTGTAAACAATTAGACACCAGTTTCATATTTGTATCTTACTTCTAGCCTGAGTTATCAATTTATGATGTAATCAGGGAAAGACTTTTCGGACGCGCTATATATTCTACATCCTATGTCTTTCGGGGCACTACTAAATCGTGAATGTAAAGACACAAATAAAAACATTACAAAGTAAAAATTTGTGTTGATGAAGGTGCAAACGGTTTATTTCGGAGTAAAATTTTTAGAATAATGACATGCAGTATTACATTTCGTCTTTCATGACGACAAGGCAAGGTATCTTCCAAGGTGTGCATGTTACACCGCATGAAGAAAAAAATGTGTATGTTCATTGGAGCAATGTACCTGGAGCAAAAGTGAAACGTTGCTCCATACATTTTACAGCAGACGGATATATTTCAAAAAGGTCAACTCCTGTAAGTTCAATAACAATGAAGTTCCAAAAGAAGACCAGATTACATTTCTATTCGTGGAGCAAGATGCTGAGTGAAGCCCTTCGTACCATCCATATTTCAGTGTCTGAACTGTTTGACGTTTAAAACAGAAATAATGTGTGTCCTATCAAGACTAAATTTTTCATTGTGTTGGTACCGAATGTGACTCCTATTAAAATTCCCCTCTTAAACGCATTTACTGTGGAGTTCATCCCAGAAGTACAACGGGAATATGCCCAGAATCCGCAGAACAAATGGAAAGAAACAGAAAACGAGCAGAGTTGAGTCTAACCTATAAATAAATTACAAATGAAATAACACTGTTTCACATAAAGAGATGATTTTATGTATTTGTGAGGCGGAGAGTGAAAATTTGTTGGGACAGCAGTGAGCATTTTGATCGAGGAGGGAGGCGTGTCAATTCCACACTCCCAACATCTTTCGCGCCTGCGCAGGGCCCGCTTCTTTGTGTACATAACAGAGAGCAAATACGTCGTCGGCCCGTATCGTACTGGTGTCGCCTGCTGCCATCACTGGCAATCCTATTTCTATAACTATCGACAGAGAACTTCGTATGAAGCAGGGTATCAACAGCGTGGGACCAAGGAGGACGAGTAAGGGAATCCCACAAGGGTCAGTTCTCTCCCCTGTACTGTATAATACCAACATCAAAGATACGCACATCACTTTCGACAGCAACACCAACATGCTGCAATACGCTGATGCTGTGTACATATGCAAGGTGTCTCTCTTAAGAGTCGGCAGGCGGCTTTCCTCTGGTGTTTCAGTAAATATTTGCACTTTTAGTTTTGCATTGAGTATCTGGAATGAGGCCGAAGAAATACTGCTCACTGCATCTTTCAAGGGACCCCCAGTGCCGACGGAGGGCGTCGGTTTGTTTCCCCATTACAAACTAATTATTCGTATCGGAATTTTATGTGTCCATTCCATAGAATGGTAGGTAGTAACAGGGGCAGTGAAAGACGCAGAATGAACAGCAATGTGACTCAGAAGCGCTGCATTCTTAGCGTTAGCAGTCAGCTCGGGTCAGAGCAGTGATGTCTCTGCAGGAATACTGGTTATTTTTCGAGTTTTACTGTCCCTATCAATACACACAGATAAAACAAATCTGAGAATGCTCTATCGAATGGCCTCGTTAAATTGCGCTTTAAAAATCATCTTGTTCGTAGCGGGCAACAAACCGAAGCTTTTAGCCGGGACTGTGCATCGCTTGAAAGACATGATGAACACTAATAATTTGGGTGATTCCAGCTACTGAATCCAAAAATTAAATTGTAAATATCTGATGAAACAGGAGAGAAAATGCGCCTGACTATCCTTTGGAGAAACACCCTGCACACAACAAGCGACAGCATAAAATGAATACAGCGATGACAGCTGTCGGCTACAGGCTGAATCAAAATGTATTAACAGTACCACTTAACAAATGTGCTGTGAGCATCTGTACCAGACACTGGATGCAAGGAATCGACTCTATGACGCTAGGAATATATCTTTTCCCTTGGCATATACGTCGAATGTGAACTACGATTGACACCATATGTAAATCAAGCAGGTGCAAAGTGTTAAGAACAGTGGCAGGCGGCACGTGGATGGCAGACTGTAACAGTTGCTTGAGCGTGTACCATGGCCTAGTGCGGTCAGGTTTGGACTATGGAATACTGGTCGGTGACGGACACCACAGTACAACAATTTAAGCAGGTACAACAGAAAGCGCTTAGAGTATGTCCTGTCGCTAACGTCAACAAAAGCGTTACTTAAATATTTTTAGCATTTCGCGACCCTTTCAACAACTGTATAAACATTAATTTTAATTTCAATAACCCAGTCACACTTTATCTTTAAACATAACTCCGCTGTCACTCCCTTAGTTCATTGTCAGTGGTCACCAGGACCGAATTATGATGACAGTGTTCCACACCCAGTTTTTACAGTATGTGTGGATCACCTCCAGGGTGACAAATTGATTACCCCATTGCCGCCTCATTATCCCCTTCTTTAGTGTTTTCTGTAAGTCCTAACTATAACTTCGCCAAGAAGCTCAATCAGGCACATGCATTAGTTTTTGACCTAATTCTTGATCATTTCAGGTCAAATATACTAATCCTGAATAACGACCATCTGTTTTATATGGCCCATTTTTCCAGATGTTACAGATTAGATATAGACTTGTTCATAAGTTCAATCACGACCATTTGTGTGCTAAGTCAATAGGGTGTTCATGCGTTGTAACAATAGCTAAGCGAGTGCTTAACATGTACGTCTCAAAAATTTCTAGACCTAGTCATAATAATGACGATTCTATCACTTGAGCCTTGTCCCGCAGTGACAGCCATCGTTAATCGCATTTGGCATGTTAATGTTTAAGGCGTGGCCACATGCCCTTTCTTCCGCCACTCTATACCCCCCTCCCCCCCTGCCGGGACGGAATTAGTGTACCCCAACACTCTGCATCGAGTGCAATCCATGGAAGAGCGCGAATGTGTTCAGATGTCTGCGAGCCGTGTAACTGAGGCGGAACATGGGGACCAACTCGGTATTCACCTAGTGGGATGTGGAAAACCGCCTAAAAGCCACATCCAGGGTGGCCGGCACATCGGCCCACGTCGTTAATCCGCCTGGCGGATTCGATGCGGGACCGGCGCGCATACCCGAGTCCAGGAAGCAAAGCGTTAGCGCTCTCGGCTACCCTGGCGGGTAGTCATAATAATGACGATGTAGGCTTTATATTATCCGTCCAACTACTAAGTTCTTTTTCGGTGATTAAACTTCGTGCATAAGCAAAAAATTTTCCTAGGCAGGCCATACCTTGTAAGCACGTGATGTTCGCCACACATTACGACCAACGAATACTTCATAAATGTTAAGACAGTCGATCTAAGTACGGTCTGCAGAGGATAACATATACGTCCTTTTCCTCAGCTGTACCTTTTATTTCACTTTACTAGGAAATTCAAGGTCAGGAGTTAGGTTCGCATCTTGTCCCAACAAGTAACTATCACACAGTTTATGCGCAGGCGCAAGATATTGCGTCCGCCTAGGCGAGCTTCATGACGCTACGGTCAGTTCCATTACGGCGCTCGTGGCTGCCGCATCGCGGTCGAGAAATCTGGCCAGTGCAGTTCCAAATACGTTTTTACAACCTGTAAGTAGGCTGTTTAGGTTTTCTTGTTGGTAACTCCCACGTAGCGCTCTGTATAAGAATTACTGGCTGTGCTTTGTGCAGTCTGTGGCTAGTTTGCATTGTTGTCTGCCATTTTGGGCTGTTGGCTGTTAACAGCGCGTAGCGTTGCGCAGTTGGAGGTGAGCCGCCAGCAGTGGTGGATGTGGGGAGAGAGATGGCGGAGTTTAGAAATTTGTAAGACGGGATGTCATGAACTGCTATATACATCATGACTTTTGAACACTATTGAGTTAAATACATTGTTTGTTCTCTATCAAAATCTTTCATTTGCTACCTATGCCTATCAGTAGTTAGTGCCTTCAGTGGTTTGAATCCTTTATTTAGCTGGCAGTAGTGGCGCTCGCTGTATTGCAGTAGTTCGAGTAACCAAGATTTTTGTCAAGTAAGTGATTTGTGAAACGTGTAGGTTAATGTTAGTCAGGGCCTTTCTTTTGTAGGAATTTTTGAAAGTCAGATTGCGTTGCGCTAAAAAATATTGTGTGTCAGTTTAAGCACAGTCTTGTATAATTGTTCAAAGGGGACGTTTCAAATCTGACGGTAATTTGTGGATTTGGAGTTTTGGCTTGACGATGTCCAGTATGGACAAACAGTAATTATGTTTATTCTGAAGAAGGTTCGGTTATCCCGACTGAAACCTAGGTAAATTCTAGGTAAACGGTGCAACTGAGGCCGTTGGTTATTAAAATTAAAAGCATTGTTTGTGTACAGTAACGAACTATTCTTACGTTAGCGGCACTAACATTAAAGCATAAAATTCGTTATGAAGAGTGTTCAGTGTTTTGAGGACGCCTTGTTATACTGCGTCTACAAATTTTCTGCGGATGTTACACGTTTGATTACTGCCTGCGCAAGAATCAGCCTCCACTTGCAAAGGAATGTATAGAGGCAGCACCGAATATTGGATTATCCATCTCTGCCGTAGGACTTTTCATGTTTGAAGAAAGTTACTTCCGTAATATCATTTAAGCTGACCAGACATTTTATCTGGCAGTGACATCAACCGTTTAAAACCATGCCTTGCGTTAACTCCGATTCAAATATGTACAGTCAAGGATACTCTTAGAAGGGGAGGAAACAACAAGGTTCGCGAGTCGCAATGAGCTCGTGCTTCAGTGCAGTGCGGCTCTTGAAATAAAGTATACAAACAGTTTAAGTGTACAAACATTGTAATTTTATGAAGTAAGAAAAAATTAAATACACTTGTATAAAACCGCGTTCATGTCGGCCGCGCCGCGCCTCGCTGAACGGCGCAGAGCAGCGCAGGTTGCAGCACAGTGTTCCTAGGTACGCAGCAGTATTCCTGTTCGCGTGCGCATGCGTCATTAAAAATGGAAATCGAGAAACAGCGTGCAAACGGTGCCGCGCACGGACGAACTATTTCCTTTGATGTACCCACGCTCCGAGGAACTCACCCGTTGTTGCGCTGAGTGGCGCGGTTTGTACCATACATGACGCGCGGCGCTGCTCTTTTGTTGGATTTGCGCAATGCGGCGATGCCGATGTTGACGTGACTTAATTCAAAAGGAGCTGCCCGTTCAAGCTCACAACTGTGTAATCTTCTTGTCGATCTGGCAATGCTAATACGCCACGCCGTGCCGAGCATGTAGCAGCACGGATCAAGGTACGGCAGTCACATTTGCAACTAATAACGTGGTTACTTTTTGCTGGTGTCCCAATAGCTGCAATATTATCTACGAAGCGTAAATACGAAAAAACCAACAGCGTGTTTAATAAAGATAGAGAGAGGGCGGAGGGGGGGGGGGGGATGGAATAGTAAACTCAAATGCCATCATCACACTAACCACTGTCGTTTCACGAAAGACTTTCCTCTGGATTCTCAGTTAAAAAGAGACACATTGTTTTCATCAAAGTAAGAATTTCAAGGGCGGAACAGGGTTGCGACAATGTTTACGGGAAAGCAGCTGGCTTCGTCTTCGCTTTAATGGTGGAAAATCAATGAAATCTTGCACAAAAGCTCAATATTTGACAAGTTGTTTCTATTTTAGACGCCAAATATAAGTAACTGCAAAAACTGGTTGACCAAATGTCCCCTTCTAGACATACAACAGAGGTGACTTTCTGCTGATAGTGATGATATTGTAAGTGACTTGCAAAAAATATGACTGCTCAATAATTAGTCTCGCTTTGGACGAGTCTGCAGATATCCAAGATAAACTGCAACTTGATATATTTTTAAGATATGTACTGATTGACTTACAAGTGGTGGAGGAACTCTTAAATTCCGTGACATTGAGGTAAATCGAGGTTGTGACATTAAAGAAGCCCTGAATGGTGTTTTAGCGAAATATTCGGTGCCTACTGTGAAGACTGCCAATACCGCTACCGAGGTCACCGCCTGTGACAAAAACCAACGCATTGTGATGCTTTTAAATGCTGACACTTCACACCCTGGACTCCTTCCTATTTGTCCACTGTATTGGTCACACATAGTGTTTAGAATCTAAATATTTTCAGTACCCACATATTATGCAGGTGGCGCTAAAATTGTAAGTTACTTGCTCCCAAATGCTAAAACACACTAATAACCCAAATCATTCATAGAAGAAGTCAGTAATGATGGCCTTCTCGATGATGTGTCTTGGTATTTTTTAGTGAGTTGGCTAACAATAGGTAGATTTTTCCTGTTACTGGGTCCAATAAATCGCTTTCTGCAAGAGAAAGGAAAATCTTTCCCCTAGCTTGATGAGACATAGCGACTGACACATATGGCCATTTTTAATGATTTTGTTCAGCATTTAGAGACACTAAAAAAATCTGATTTAGTGCAACTAGTGTTCAGCTTTCACAGCAAATTAAGAGTCTTTCGGAAAGATCTTGAGACTAAAACGTTTCCTTCAGTTCATGCGGTAAATACAAGATTATTTAAGTATAATGTCTGCCCTTGCTGAAGGAATAAATGTCAGATTTATTGATTTGAAGGCACTTTAATTTGAAGCCACTTAAAACTTCATTTTCTGTCTTCGAAAATCCCTTTCTTGTTTATGTTTCGGAAGATGACTGTTCGGCTTCACCACCAATAATTAAGGATTCAGCAGCCACGTTATAACAATGTCAGCACAGCTTACGGCGATCTGGGAAGACCTAAAGAAGTTTTATACGGCACCGAAGGAAAACACTTTCATCTTCTCGGACTCTTAAATCTATTCCCACTCTCTTTGAATGATTTCGTGGAGGGCATAAAATCACGCGACAGCCCATGAGCTAATATCCGCAGTGTCCACAAGTATTGGAGTAAACAAGATCGCCGACTCTCTTATTAAGGACGTGTTGACCAATGGTACAGCAAGCTATACACATGTCACAGCGGAGGATATATTTACAGAATATGATTCGGAATAAATGGGACAAAGAATAGCAAATGTTCTCAGACGGCTGAAGAAAATACTACGTGCAAATAACGTCAGTGGTACCAACCAGACTGTTCTACTATGATCTAAGATGCACACGGAAATCTGCAGGTAAAAATATCACGCCAACCGTGGTGGCCGTCCGGTTCTAGCCGCTACAGTCCGGAACCGCGGGGCTGCTACAGTCTCAGGTTCGAATCCTGCCTCTGACATGGATGTGTGTCATGTCTTTAGGTTAGTTAGGTTTAAGTAGTTCTAAGTTCTAAGGGACTGATGACCTAAGATGTTAAGTTCCATAGTGCTCAGAGCGATTTGAACATTTTTTTAAAAAATATCACGGTTAAAGTTTAGCCACTTAGATTTTACACTACACCTACACCGCAGGACGTAGCACCGTTCTCCATTTGTGACTGTCACGAATTGGAAGACATAAATCACATACTTTTTCCAATGCATCAGCCCTTAGAATCCCACGTAAAAGTTGCTACGGAAGCAAGCACAGAGTTAGCACTGTATAAAGAACTTAAATCCTTTTCAGCGGAAGCGAAAAGAGATACTCGAACTAATTTATATAAACTAAATAATATGGTGTAATCTAAGTCGGTTGTTTCAAATTTTTTTTCTGTCTTTGTTTATTCTTCATCAACATTGGCGTCTGTGTCACGAATTTGGTTTGTTAACTCTACCATTTTTATGTAATTCTGATTGATTTATGGGGTAATCAGGGATTTCGGCGTCAAAGGCAATTTTGCGAACATAATCAAAGATGCCTTAGCAGGCACAAACCCCCAGTAGAAGCTCATCTGAGAACTGTCCTGGCCCTTTCAAATCAATACAGTTATGACGCATGTCTATCATTCAACTGAATTCTAGAAAAGATTGTGGGAATCAGGAAATCAGAACTTGTTAAATAAACCCGGTCTGCGTAAGGGAAATGTCGGAAGGAATTAAAGAGTCAAATGCCTGCGTTTGCGAATGACTTTCTGATAGTCTTGGAAAACCCAGAGAAATCGACCATCCGGATTAACCTCTTAGGAAGGATCGCCAGCAGATTCGTGGTGAATGGCTGATATAGACCGAAATTGTTTGGAACAGTGGTGGATAAGATCACGAGGGTACAGGAAATACAGTTAAGTCGGAAAGACCACACACTAGAAAATGGACAAGAAAAACCGGAGATGATCGAATCTCAACAATTGGAAGAGCATATGGGCTGATTAAAGTCTTTTACAACAAAAAATGTATTTACTGGAATGCCAAATTAAGGCACTATATTGCTATGGTCAAAACAGAATGCCTAGAGGAGTTGGAGATCCTGGAAGGGAGAATCCAGCGAAGTGCTGGGTGCAGTCCAGAATGAGGCCAGCAGCACAGAGGACCGCAATGAATATAAGGAAAAGAGGTTGATAGGTCTTGGACGTCTGTACAAATGGACAAAAATAGAATATCCAAATAAATATTTGATTACTTCTCCCACAAAAATACCTCCACCAAGTGCATTAAAGGAGATCGGAAGGAATTTGAGACGTCCTACATCCTTGAAGCCCTTATTTTAGAACGGGACGTGCTTCGAAACAGAAAACAAGATTTTAGAGGGTGTCAGATCTAAAAAAGAACCACAAAGATAGCAAGAATTAAATAAAATGCAGAGCGTAGTAAGAATTAGTACTAGAAACTGAGAAAACTGTGAATAGGGAGAACAAAATGTCGTAGCGTGATTCTGAGTGTTCAATTCTGCCAATAAAAAAATAAAATATGCTGTAAGTCCTTCGTTACTGGAATATGAGCACTGTACTTGAACAGACTATAAAATACACTGCCTGACAAAAAAGTGAGATCTAAAGGGACTCAGGAAACGAAAAGAAGCTTCATGGACTGAGAGCATATATGATGTTTTATCAATGATTACAAAATCGATTCGAATGTACAAATAACTTGGCACTACGATTTCAATTATCAGTGTGACGATGAAGCTCCTCTTGGCTGGATGCATGGACTGCTTCGGTTGGGTGAGTGTCGGCAAGTCCTTGCAGCCTTTCCCTTCGTAAGCTGGTCCAAAACTGTTGTAAGTGGTTCGTGATATCACGATACTGGAATTGGGACTGAGTTGACGGGGAGAGATCAGAAGATATTCACAACCCCGTGTTTACCTCAACATCAATCAGACAGTACATACAGACATGAGCAATGTGTGGACGAGCACTGACCTGTTGAAAAATGGAACCACGATTCTGTCGCATGAGAGCTAACACGTGGGGACGCAGGATGTCAATGATGTACTACTGTTTGGTCAGAATTCTCTCAATCACTACCATCCATGACTTGGTCACATCCGATGGCTCCCCAAATCGTGACGCCAGGAGTAACACCGCTGTGCCTGACCAAAATAATAGAACTCCCTAGAACGCCACCATACTCGCCGATGATGACCGTTGGGATAGTGCAGAACTACAATTCATAACAAAACCCAATACGACACCATTTATTAGCAGTCCATGCTTCCCTATCACGATACCATTCTGAACGCAGCCGTTTATGTTGTGAAGTCAACGGCAGCCGATGCAAGATATGGTAGTTCACTAGTACGGCTGTTGTTAGTCTCCGTCCAATGGTGCGATATGACATAGAATTTTTGCAGGGAGTCCATTACTTGTTCTCCGGTGAGAGACACAGCTGTGGCTGGATTACGATGTGCTTGGTGCACAATATCCGATAATCTGTTGTGGTTGTTAGTCGGAACTTTGAAGAAGAGTATGTCTGCCTCATTTTCCAGTGGAGTCTAGCATAGGGCCATTGTCATATCCGATTACCTCACAAATCTGAATACTGCACGACTGGACGTACCAGCCAATTTCAGACCCACACTGAGGCCTATTCCCAAATCTCTCAGGTGCTGGTAACACTGCCTCAAGCGACTAAACCGTGTTACCGAGCCATTCATGGTGATCACTCGACATCTGACGCTTTTCGCACCCCTCATACATCAAGAGGATTGGTAAAAACCCTATACACGAACAAGGCTATTGCGTTCTGGTAATCAGGCCTAGCTGTCGCAGAGGATTGCAGAATTGCAACTCTCAATCACTTACATACCCACCGATGGCGTCTAGATGTCTAAAGCTGCTCTAAAATATCTTCAGAGTGCTTCACACTTACTGTCAAACAATGTACACTACCGGTCATTAAAATTGCTACACCAAGAAGAAATGCAGATGACAAACGGGTATTCATTGGACAAATATATTATACTAGAACTAACACTGTCACGCAGTTTTGGTGCATAGATCCTGAGAAAACAGTACCAAGGACAACCACCTCTGGCCGTAATAACGGCCTTGATACGCCTTGGAATTGAGTCATCAGAGCTTGGATGGCGTGTAAACGTACAGCTGCCCAAGCAGCCAGGACCTGCAAGACGCGATCGTGCATTATCCTGCTGAAATGTAGGGTTTCGCAGGGATCGAATGAAGGGTAGAGCCACGGGTCGTAACACATTTGAAATGTAACGTCCACTGTTCAAAGTGCCGTCAATGCGAACAAGAGGTGACCGAGACGTGTAACCAGTGGCACCCCATAGCATGACGCAAGGTGATACGCCAGTATGGCGATGAGGAGTACACGCTTCCAATGTGCGTTCAACGCGATGTCGCCAAACACGGATGCGTCCAACATGATGCTGTAAACAGAACCTGGATTCATCCGAAAAAAATGACGTTTCGCGATTTGTGCACCCACGTTCGTCGTTGAGTACACCATCGCAGACGCTCCTCTCTGTGATGAAGCGTGAAGGGGAACCGTAGCCATGGTCTCCGAGATGATAGTCCATGCCTTTGCAAACGTCGTCGAACTGTTCGTGCAGATGGTTGTTGTCTTGCAAACGTGACCATCTGTTGACTCAGGGATCGAGACGTGGCTGCACGATCCGTTACAGCCATGCGGATAAGATGCCTGTCATCTCGAGTGCTAGTCATACGAGGCCTTTGGGATCCAGCACGGCGTTCCGTATTACCCTCCTGAACCCACTGAGTCCATATTTTACTAGCAGTAATTGGATCTCGACCAACGCGAGCAGAAAAGTCGCGATACTATAAACCGCAATCGAATCGCGATAGGCTACAATCCGAAAACGTGATGGTACGCATTTCTCCTCCTTAAACGAGGAATCGCAACAACGTTTCACCAGGGAACGCCGGTCAACTGCTGTTTGTGTATGAGAAATCGGTTGGAAACTTTCCTCATGTCAGCAAGTTGTAGGTGTCGCCACCGGCACCAACCTTATGTAAATTCTCTGAAAAGCTAATTATTTGCATATCACAGCGTCTTCTTCCTGTCGGTTAAATTTCACGTCTGTAGCACGTCATCTTCGTGGTGTAACGATTTTAATGACCAGTAGTGTATTTAGTCGTTCATCACCCGTCGCCTTAGCTTAAAGACGAACAAACTACTGCTACTCATTAAAAACTTTTGTAGAACAAACCTTTTCCAGGCACACGCCAAACAAAAGCCCTGTTACAGCTTCCTGGCGGGCAGCGCACGTACCTGTGTCGTCAGAGCGGGTAGCGACGGCGGGTACCCTCGTGTGCACGGTGAACGTGCTGGCCACGACACGTGTGCGGCGCAGGAAGCAGCCGGCAGGCACCTGCCACTGTCAACAACACGAGTCACACCATCAGACAACAGGCAGCTACAATATGCAATCACTAGAACTAAATTACGAACTATTTCACTCCAGTCTCATTTCCTTTTCAGTATGAAACAATGTAACGATTTCGCGCAGGATACGGTGGCCGATGCACCGTGAACAATTCTCATCCAAAGCGTTGAGCGAGTTCATTCGTTTGGTCGGAAAGGGAGGCCGACAGTGTTTTGCCACCTTTCGGCCTGTCGGCGAGGATAAAATCACGGCGCACGCTCGTGAAATCTTTCTCAAACTACTTTACAGAAACTATTCGGCAAAAAAATCATTTTTGCTGAACTTACAGTTTTATTTGTCAGTTTCATGATGATATGCCCATCATTTCGTTAATGGGCAGAGTTATTGTCATATTCAGATGGAAGTAAGGCACTGCGTAAAATTCAAAGAGGTTTACAATGAAGAATAAGTGTTCTCTATCATTTAGCGTCTGGTGCATATTACAGAACACAGCATGTTGTTATCAATGGAGAGACGTCTACAGATGTTAAAGTAACTTCTGGCGTGCCACAGGGGAGTGTTATGGGACCATTGCTTTTCACAATATATATATATATATATATATATATATATATATATATATATATATAAATGAGCTAGTAGATAGTGTCGGAAGTTCCATGCGGCTTTTCGCGGATGATGCTGTAGTATACAGAGAAGTTGCAGCATTAGAAAATTGTAGCGAAATGCCAGAAGATCTGCAGCGGATAGGCACTTGGTGTAGGGAGTGGCAACTGACCCTTAACATAGACAAATGTAATGTATTGCGAATACATAGAAAGAAGGTTCCTTTATTGTATGATTATATGATAGCGGAACAAACACTGGTAGCAGTTACTTATGTTAAATATCTGGGAGTATGAGTGCGGAACGATTTGAAATGGAATGATGATATAAAATTAATTGTTGGTAAGGCGAGTACCAGGTTGAGATTCATTGGGAGAGTCCTTAGAAAATGTAGTCCATCAACAAAGGAGGTGGCTAACAAAACACTCGTTCGACCTATACTTGAGTATTGCTCATCAGTGTGGGAACCGTACCAGATCGGGTTGACGGAGGAAATAGAGAATATCCAAAGAAGAACGGCGCGTTTCGTCACAGGGTTATTTGGTAACCGTGATAGCGTTACGGAGATGTTTAGCAAACTCAAGTGGCAGACTCTGCAAGAGAGGCGCTCTGCATCGCGGTGTAGCTTGCTCGCCAGGTTTTGAGAGGGTGCGTTTCTGGATGAGGTATCGAATATACTGCTTCCCCCTACTTATACCTCCCGTGGAGATCACGAATGTAAAATTAGAGAGATTCGAGCCCGCACGGAGGCTTTCAGACAGTCGTTCTTCCCGCGAACCACACGCGACTGGAACAGAAAAGGGAGGTAATGACAGTGGCACATAAAGTGCCCTCCGCCACACACCGTTGGGTGGCTTGCGGAGTATGAATGTAGATGTAGACATAATATGTTGCTGCGGATGAAACTTAGCTAACACACCGAATTTTATCTTAGACGTGCGTGGAGGTCTCTATCTGTCACCAGAGTGGAGAAAATTGATCTGATATAACGGACTCATGTGACATCCCGCTGGGCCAGCAATAAAATTAGAGAGGAATATCCACAACATTTCTCCTATCTGATAAACGGTTTGATATATCGTAATGAGATTTTGGAAAATGATAGCACCTAAAGGGGAGAGTATTATGCCATGTGGTTATTACGAAGTACAACATTATGTACTGTGTTATTCCACTAACTACAGATTTTTCCGACTAAAGAATGTAATTTTTGGGCCATCGATAGCTGGTGAAACGATAAATGCCATGAGTTTTCGAACAACATATGTGATGAAATTTCACATTCATTCTGTGTCGAGGATGTGTTTTTTCATAAGCTACTGACATTACTTTTCCTCAGTTTCACAGTTAATAAACTAAATCAGCCGCTGTTTCTAATTATTTACAAAACTGCTTCTACAACACATGTTGGTGAGGTAGCACTGTGTAATCTCCGCTGTGTTTTGCCGAAGATGCGATCAAGAGAAATCTGTAGATTTTACTCAAAATTTGCCACTCATGATGCTTCTCTAAAAATTACAAATGGTTTATATCCAGATTAGTTAGATACTAACTAAAGCACAGTTGGCAGGTCATTTTGAATGGTCACCATACAAGTGCGGGCGTGGAACGCTTCCATTTAAAAGCCACAGAGAATATGAGTATAGTCTTCAGTTTAGGACGGCGCTTCCCCTGCAGTGCTCGGCATTTCCCCTACAGCGTCTGCCAGAATCCCCACCACTACTGCTCTCCTCACATGTGCCCTGCCGACTGCACATCTACTGGCCACGGTATTCTGCGCTGACTCTAATGTCGGCTCGCCTTCCTAGTAATGGCAGACGTCATATCATCTGTGGGCGCGTGAGACGTATGTTCTCCCGACGTATTTGCAACATATTTACATTGATATTGCACATAGCTGAAAGTTACTTATGGGAATAGTTCTACCCAAAAACAAACATGGTTTTGCTACATAATTTACCTCAACTTTTGTTGGTCATAGTCTATGTACAGCACGGAATTTAACAGTCAGTTACAAGGTCTCTCTAAAGTGTCTTGAGCATTATTTGACCTAAAACAGAATTTTTTATTTACTTTGAAAACATGTACTGTAGAGCTTGCGGTGGAGTCCCGAAATTGTAACAGGAGGTTCGTCATGACTTGGTTGCAAGGAAATCAAATGGTTAGTACTAGAGACCAGATTTTTTGCATCACAAAACCTTAAAATATGCATGCAAATATGCATGAATGAAAAGTGAGAAATATGTGAGATCCAATAATGAAAGAACATGGTAGTTATTGAATGCATTATATCTTTAAGTCGAAACTGTGCATATCAGTTACGAGGAAGAGCGCTGGCCACGGGAAAAATAGGTACATTGAGAACGCTGACATCGTTTTCTGGGTACTCTCTGGTAGATGTTAGGAAGGGGGCCTTTCAGGGATTATTTTCTAAAAATTTGCAAAATGGCGATGCGTACCAAATTTAAGGATTGTTTCTTATTTTCCACTGTTGTCGGTAACAAGCACATGCGGTGCGAGTGAGTCGCAGAGAATCAGTAGCTATGTGAAAGACCAACTCTGAGATATATCGCACGCTCAAAACCTCCAAAATATTTTATTTGAAAAACATCATACAATCATGAATTTTTTTGATCAGCGTTAACTTTTAGTTATTACTATTGGAACAAAGCTTAATTTACAATTCACTTTATATTTTACTGATATTGTAAACGTAAACGACGAAGTTTCGTTTCATATGTTCGGTAGTAAGATTGTGTCTTTGATCACTCAAAACATTTTTATAAGCAGAAAGGGACCGTTCTACACCAACTGAGGTAACTGTGCAGTATTTGAATTTGGGAGCTATGTCGGCACTTACTGATTCTGGTAAAAATTCTCCTCTCCCATTAATAGAAGTATCAATTTGGCACAAGGGTTCAAAGCCTGGGTTATTGTTTAATATGTTTTTAAACTTTTCCTTAAGTTTTCTTAAGAATACCTCCTGCAATGAGGAGTTCACTAGAATAATTTTATTCGCTAACGGAATAGATTCACTGAACGCAAAACCTTCAGTTTCAAGTTTTTTAATACTTGCAGGTATTTGGGAATAATGAGAACTAATCACAGCAATGTCGTTTTTAATACCGGAATAATTAAAAGCTTCCTTGTACTGGCAGACTGCCAAACTCTCTGCACTATCGAAGTTGTTTATTAACCCTCTAATAGTCTCGTAATGTTAACTGTAAAACAACTCAGTTTCGACCCACGTACCCCAACGAATTATCACTGGTTCGGGAGGTAAAGGCACATTTGATAGTTTCTCTCTGTAAGTCTTGATGCGGGCAGGAGCCTTTAGAAACACTTCCTTTGTGAATGAAATCAGTTTATTTGCAATCTCAAACGTGGAAGGTACTTCTTCAGCACGGTGATGTACTCCATGAGCAAAGCACGTCACTTGAATCAAATGGGGATAAAATATTCGGATGGCTTTTACTGCTTTGATCATATAGGAAGCAGCATCTGAAATAAACACAAACACCCTTTCATCTGCACAAGATTCTGGAAATATTTTTCTACTTCCCTCAGTCACAACTTTGGCGATCATGGAATGATACACTTTTACAATTTCTTTGCAGGCCGCTAAATAGGAAGAAGAAGGCTCTTCTTTTAAAGCACTAGGAATTACATTTCCAATGTAAAGGCCACAAGTGTCTGTAGTTTCGTAAACTGAAATCCAGATAATGCTGTCCTAGAGTTCATTGCGTATTTCTTCCAGAACATTTACGTAATTTGTCGGTATGTAATTTTTACGCAATCTTGATATATCTGATGCTTGCGATGAATTCTTCACAAAGATCCATGTTAAACGACCTTTTTGGTTACCTTTGGACAAATCCCTGCTACTGCAACTTGCTGTTGTCACAAGTTGTTTTTGTGGTCATTTCTTCTGCATTCCTGATATATTAAAACTTGTCTGGACATGCTGCTCCATTTGAAACTTGCTTTTGAACGAAACGTTTTTCGCCCAAATTCGTCAATATAAAACACTTTCGCTGTATGTAAATGTTCCAGGATGGTCAGGTATCCACGAAACGACGTTTCTTTTTTCGTGCGGAGGGGACTAACCGTGGACGCGGACGCAGGAGCATTAACTCTGTCTGCCTGTTCCTGTTCCTCTTCTGTAATGATTTCGCTAGGCAGTGGCATCTCGGGTAGCGATTGCACGCCGTTCTAGGTCGCAGTCAATCTGTGATACATCAAAACTAGATCGAGCTAGAGACCAACCGTCTAAATTTTTAAAATATTGGATATGTAGAGCGAAAATATGCATCGCCACTAGTTTTTAGTTAAAATATGCCATAACCGGTGAAAAGGAGACAAATATGCAAATGCATATCTAACATGCAAATGCATATAATCCGGTCTCATGGAAACAAATTCAGGCTCGCAGTGGCGACATAACGTCACGTAGGATGCAGGTCACCACGTTGAAAATAAATGGTAGTACTGCATAAAGGCTAGACTGATCGCTAACCAAAAGTCGTTGCTCAGAAATAGAGATACTTGATTGCTGGTAATATGGTGCGTTTCAGAATACCCCACTTCCAGGTATCTCTGAAAAAATATTGAAGATACATGGAAATTGCAAAGCAGTCCCAGAATAGTGAAATACGGGATCCACTTTCCAGCTGTCCACACAAGGTACTTCAAGCAGAAACATACCTAGAAGCAACATGCAGCCCGGTAACTTAGGACGAAACTTAGACGTGGACATTCACGCAAGATAGCACCATACTTCGTCGTAATTGACAACATAGTCCAAAAACCCCCCCCATGAACCATGGACCTTGCCGTTGGTGGGGAGGCTTGCGTGCCTCAGCGATACAGATGGCCGTACCGTAGGTGCAACCACAACGGAGGGGTATCTGTTGAGAGGCCAGACAAACGTGTGGTTCCTGAAGAGGGGCAGCAGCCTTTTCAGTAGTTGCAGGGGCAACAGTCTGGATGATTGACTGATCTGGCCTTGCAACATTAACCAAAACAGCCTTGCTGTGCTGGTACTGCGAACGGCTGAAAGCAAGGGGAAACTACAGCCGTAATTTTTCCCGAGGACATGCAGCTTTACTGTATGATTAAATGATGATGGCATCGATGATGGCATCCTCTTGGGTAAAATATTCCGGAGGTAAAATAGTCCCCCATTCGGATCTCCGGGCGGGGACTACTCAGGAGGATGTCGTTATCAGGAGAAAGAAAACTGGCGTTCTACGGATCGGAGCGTGGAATGTCAGATCCCTTAATCGGGCAGGTAGGTTAGAAAATTTAAAAAGGGAAATGGATAGGTTAAAGTTAGATATAGTGGGAATTAGTGAAGTTCGGTGGCAGGAGGAACAAGACTTCTGGTCAGGTGACTACAGGGTTATAAACACAAAATCAAATAGGGGTAATGCAGGAGTAGGTTTAATCATGAATAGGAAAATAGGAATGCGGGTAAGCTACTACAAACAGCATAGTGAACGCATTATTGTGGCCAAGATAGATACGAAGCCCACACCTACTACAGTAGTACAAGTTTATATGCCAACTAGCTCTGCAGATGATGAAGAAATTGAAGAAATGTACGATGAAATAAAAGAAATTATTCAGATAGTGAAGGGAGACGAAAATTTAATAGTAAAGGGTGACTGGAATTCGAGTGTAGGAAAAGGGAGAGAAGGAAACATAGTAGGTGAATATGGATTGGGGCTAAGAAATGAAAGAGGAAGCCGCCTAGTAGAATTTTGCACAGAGCACAACTTAATCATAGCTAACACTTGGTTTAAGAATCATGAAAGAAGGTTGTATACGTGGAAGAACCCTGGAGATACTAAAAGGTATCAGATAGATTATATAATGGTAAGACAGAGATTTAGGAACCAGGTTTTAGTTGTAAGACATTTCCAGGGGCAGATGTGGACTCTGACCACAATCTATTGGTTATGACCTGTAGATTAAAACTGAAGAAACTGCAAAAATGTGGGAAATTAAGGAGATGGGACCTGGATAAACTGAAAGAACCAGAGGTCGTACAGAGTTTCAGGGAGAGCATAAGGGAACAATTGACAGGAATAGGGGAAAAAAATACAGTAGAAGAAGAATGGGTAGCTCTGAGGGATGTAGTAGTGAAGGCAGCAGAGGATAAAGTAGGTACAAAGACGAGGGCTGCTAGAAATCCTTGGGTAACAGAAGAAATATTGAATTTAATTGATGAAAGGAGAAAATATAAAAATGCAGTAAATGAAGCAGGCAAAAAGGAATACAAACGTCTCAAAAATGAGATCGACAGGAAGTGCAAAATGGCTAAACAGGGATGGCTAGAGGACAAATGTAAGGATGTAGAAGCTTATCTCACTAGGGGTAAGATAGATACTGCCTACAGGAAAATTAAAGAGACCTTTGGAGAGAAGAGAACCACGTGTATGAATATCAAGAGCTCAGATGGCAGCCCAGTTCTAAGCAAAGAAGGGAAGGCAGAAAGGTGGAAGGAGTATATAGAAGGTTTATACAAGGGCGATGTACTTGAGGACAATATTATGGAAATGGAAGAGGATGTAGATGAAGACGAAATGGGAGATACGATACTGCGTGAAGAGTTTGACAGAGCACTGAAAGACCTGAGTCGAAACAAGGCCCCCGGAGTAGACAACATTCCACTAGAACTACTGACGGCTTTGGGACAACCGGTCCTGACAAAACTCTACCAGCTGGTGAGCAAGATGTATGAGACATGCGAAATACCCTCAGACTTCAAGAAGAATATAATAATTCCAATCCCAAAGAAAGCAGGTGCTGACAGATGTGAAAATTACCGAACTATCAGTTTAATAAGCCACGGCTGCAAAATACTAACGCGAATTCTTTACAGACGAATGGAAAAACTGGTAGATGCAGACCTCGGGGAGGATCAGTTTGGATTCCGTCAAAATGTTGGAACACGTGAGGCAATACTGACCTTACGACTTATCTTAGAAGAAAGATTAAGAAAAGGCAAACCTACGTTTCTAGCATTTGTAGACTTAGAGAAAGCTTTTGACAATGTTGACTGGAATACTCTTTTTCAAATTCTAAAGGTGGCAGGGGTAAAATACAGGGAGCGAAAGGCTATTTATAATTTGTACAGAAACCAGATGGCAGTCATAAGAGTCGAGGGGCATGAAAGGGAAGCAGTGGTTGGGAAAGGAGTGAGACAGGGTTGTAGCCTCTCCCCGATGTTATTCAATCTGTAAATTGAGCAAGCAGTAAAGGAAACAAAAGAAAAATTTGGAGTAGGTATTAAAATTCATGGAGACGAAGTAAAAACTTTGAGGTTCGCCGATGACATTGTAATTCTGTCAGAGACGGCAAAGGACTTGGAAGAGCATTTGAACGGAATGGACAGTGTCTTGAAAGGAGGATATAAGATGAACATTAACAAAAGCAAAACGAGGATAATGGAATGTAGTCAAATTAAATCGGGTGATGCTGAGGGAATTAGATTAGGAAATGAGACACTTAAAGTAGTAAAGGAGTTTTGCTATTTAGGAAGTAAAATAACTGATGATGGTCAAAGTAGAGAGGATATCAAAGGTAGACTGGCAATGGCAAGGAAAGCGTTTCTCAAGAAGAGAAATTTGTTAACATCGAATATAGATTTATGTATCAGGAAGTCGTTTCTGAAAGTATTTGTTTGGAGTGTAGCCATGTATGGAAGTGAAACATGGACAATAACTAGTTTGGACAAGAAGAAAATAGAAGCTTTCGAAATGTGGTGCTACAGAAGAATACTGAAGATAAGGTGGATAGAGCACGTAGCTAATGAGGAGGTATTGAATAGGATTGGGGAGAAGAGAAGTTTGTGGCACAACTTGACTAGAAGAAGGGATCGGTTGGTAGGACATGTTTTGAGGCATCAAGGGATCACAAATTTAGCATTGGAGGGCAGCGTGGAGGGTAAAAGTCGTAGAGGGAGACCGAGAGATGAGTACACTAAGCAGATTCAGAAGGATGTAGGTTGCAGTAGGTACTGGGAGATGAAGCAGCTTGCACAGGATAGAGTAGCATGGAGAGCTGCATCAAACCAGTCTCAGGACTGAAGACAACAACAACAACAGTCCAAAAACTTAATCCGTAACAATAAAATAGCCAAATTTACATTATAAAGTTATAAAAGTAAGGAAGATTGCTAAATATTTTCAGTTTAAACCAAGTGCAGTCAAGAATAAAGCAGCGTGGCTGCCGTCAGGTGGCAGAGTTAAGGCAAATGTGATGTCAGTTGTACAACTGTGAGTTGCTACTGTATTTCACTCTGATTCTGTTTTTTAATTTACGTATACAGTAAAACTTTCTCAAAACGGAATGGCGTTGGACTAAAATAATTTTCCAAATTGGACAAATTTCCGGATTATACAAAACACACTAGGCTACATAAAATTTGTGAAATATCATACACAAAAATATAATTTTGTAATTATGGAAGTAATTACGCACTTTTACTGCTGCATAGTTAACGTTCACTTACTGTGTAGTACAGTAGAACACCAGGCTATTACTACAATTGTTACATAATACGGCGTCTCTATTTTCACTGTAACTTTAAATTCGTATATTGTTGTACAAACCGGGTGATCAAAAGGTAAGTATAAATTTGAAAACTGAATAAATAACGGAATAATGTAGATAGAGAGGTACAAATGTACACACATGCTTGGAATAACATGGAGTTTTATTAGAAACAAAAAAATACAAATGTTCATAAAATGTCCGACAGATGGCGCTTCATCTTATCAGAATAGCAATAATTAGCACAACAAAGTAAGACAAAGCAAAGATGGTGTTCTTTACAGGAAATGCTCAATATGTCCACCATCATTCCTCAACAATAGCTGTAGTCGAGGAATAATGTTATGCACAGCACTGTAAAGCATGTCCGGAGTTATGGTGAAGCATTGGAGTCGGATGTTGTCTTTCAGCATCTTTAGAGATGTCGGACGATCACGATACACTTGTGACTTCAGGTAACCCCAAAACCAATAATCGCACGGACTGAGGTCTGGGGACCTCGGAGGCCAAGCATGACGAAAGTGGCTGCTGGGCACACAATCATCACCAAACGACAAGCGCTAGAGATCTTTCACGCGGATAGGAATACTTTTTTTTGTTCTAGTAAAGCCCCATGTCATTCCAAGCATGTGTCTCAATTTTTACCTCTCTATCTTCATTATTCCGTGCTATATTAAGTTTTCAAATTTATACGGACTTTTTGATCACCCGGTATATTATTCCTGTATTCTTTTGCGTTACATTTTACTTGTTTCGCCACATATCAGAGAGGGAAACCTGTCTAAATTTGGGAGAATTTGTGTGTTTTGCAAATAGAATAAAATTGTTTATGCATGCAGGAGCTTCTTCGATAGCTTATTAATTTTTTCTAGGGACATCATTTTCTTCTTGTGTTTCCTCCTCACCGTCCCCTCTGTTTCACATTTATGTTAGACCTGTTGCCAAAGTAAATGTGGATGAACTGGTAAAAAGTCATCACTTATAATGAAGTCACAATGACTATAGGAAATGTTTTTACATTTTAGTTATATCAGCAACTGCTGCTGCCTTTTTCTTGAGTTTCATCGAGCACGGAACAGTCTTGTTCATCACCTTCAAAACTCGATTTGATGAAGCTATTGGTGACAGTTTCGGGACTTATTTCCCTTACTGGTAAGCCAATCCAATTTACCGCAACCACGACAGGCCATCAACTATGCAGGAGGAGATGCACTTCTGGCTCCTTCAACGCAAAGAACTCGAGCCTGCATCAGTAATCGGCTATAATGCGACTAGAATGAGAAAAACCGCTTATCCATGGGTTTTGTGAAGCTGTTTGAACCTGGCGGGAACCAAGCTAATTTCGCATTTGATAACTTGTCTTTCCGGTGGCAGGTTGCATTATTTAGGAAAAGTTACCTTCTCTTATTTTGACATTGAAAGAGACTAGCCACTCTTCCAAAAGATCACTCATCATCCAGGCCCTTTTATTGCCTCACCATGTAATTGGAATCTTAGTGAAACAACGGGTTTTTCTCGCCCTTGCAATCGCCAATGGCTTCTCTGTTTCACCTAGCATGTTTCAATATAGCAGAACAGTGAGTCTTTCCTTGCACACTTTTCCGCCGATGCACTTTCACCTTAAATTTCTAGACATTTTGAAGACAACGTGCCACGGAACAGTCGCGTTTCACCGACAATAAACACGTATTTCCGATCGTGATTCGCAATTAGGTCATGCAGTATTGCCTTCCATTCTGTTGCTACGATTTCCTGCACATCCTTTGCTTCGCCACACACTTCATTCCATGAGACTTCGTGCCTAGTGATGAAACTGTCCCGCCATCCAATGGATGCCTTAAACTCCGTATTCCGAAGTTCTTAAGCGTATCTGGGAACTTTCATATGCAACATGGGTCCAGACAAAGGTAACTTTTTGATCCACTAACATACGAACCCTTCCCACACTATCTCGTTGACTTATTCATTTCCCGTTCTCTTGGTCTTTCTTTTCATTTGCCCGTTACGATTCATTCACTAATCTTATCCCTGTTGAAGTTTTATTAATTTGTGTTTTACCGCATTTGGTACCGTAACATTATTTCGCGCACATAGAGTCCGTTTTTCTCACTCGCCTCGGTTACCTTAATGTTATGTGTTACCCTACCGACACATACTTTATGTTCGACTTCATTTTGTCACTTAAAGTGTTACAAGTCAACTGAGACTGGCACAAAATAATGCAGGAAGTTCATTTCTTTGGAATGCTTGACCCTGCCTGGAGAAACATTGTTTAACGGAACAACAATGAGCTCCTTCACATAACAGCATTGTCGAGGCTGTACAATCTTCGTTACCTTGTATAGAAATTAATAACTGAGCTATATTGTGTTAGTGTTTTCCATATTATGCATAGAATTATTACTTAAGTCTTAAAATTTTCGCATATTTGTATCATTTGGCCAAATTTCGAAGTTCTACACGTTTCGCTTTGATCAAATTTTGAAGTATATGTACCATTTTTACAGATATCTGAGGATGGTTAAGTCCGAAATACGTCATATTAGAAGAAATTAGGTCATTCTATTTTTGAAGCATCACGATTTGTTAAGCGACCAGTTCAGCCTATACGCATTACTTCTGTTCAAATTCCGTCTCCATTGCAGGCTTTCCTGGTTAACTGAACACGCAATGGTCGCAGAAACAGACCTAGTACATAACACTTATCTGACTCCTACAGGTGTATCAGTGGACATCGGAAGATGTTTTTTGTCACAGAAAACATACTGAAACACGGCTGAAATACAGCACGATTGATCCACAATCTTTGCAAGTTATGTACTTTTTTTAACTTACTTTTTTATTTGTTTCAGTAAAGTGCATACAGCAACGCTTGAGGTTCTCGAGGAGTATAACATACTAGACACGTACGAGCCATACGTCGCAATTCACGGCCAGACCGTACATCAAGAGGCTCTACGGACGACGTTAACTGAGATTTAGACATACTTGTGCCCTTGGGCTTAACGAATTCATCACGCCGGTCTAACGAGATGCTGCCGAGTACAGGCCCGTAGCAGTGGGCGAAATGCCAGGATAATTCTCTTTACACAAATTCTGCGTCTCCGTAACGAAAGGGGTCAAAATCATAATAACACAAGCCTGCCTCAATTCAGTGTTTTTGTATGTTTCTTTACTTCCTTTATTAATTCATTAAGTGTTTCTACTTACGAATACTAGGATAGTAACATACATAGCAACAATAAAACACGGAAAAGAACTCGTACATTAACAGGGTACTTACGGGATAATGAATTGTATATATTTTCTTAGTTGTCGTCTTCCGCGGACATATCACCGTCTTTTTGTACGGTGGACGTAATCTCTGAAGAAAATAGACAATTATTTCAGTGACTCTTAGAAAAATATCCATGCAATATATATATATAACAGCAAAAACCTTTATGAACTTACGTGAGTTGGTTTATTGATCTCGTCACCTGGAAATGAGGGAGAACCAATTGAGAACATAGTTTTATACAATGAATCAAAAGGAAAATGGATAAAAGAAGAATTATAGAATGATTATCCATTTGTAGGAACACTATAATTCTACACGTACATATCCTGTCACATATTACAGAGATGCTACACCATATTGTTAATGTTGCGGCCTGTGTTTGCTGTGGAAACGGACAATCATTCTGAGTAATGAGTAAGTTTGTTTTACGCGAACCATAATCTTTAATGACATTATTTCCTCTAAAATCTCTCTCGATCAGTAAATATAAAACAAGAATTATTTGTAAAAGTGCTCTGGACATTGAGCGTACGTACCTTTCACATGTATGGAGAAGTGGCACTTGGCTTTGTTTCCAGCAGCATCCGTTGCCACGTAATTAATTTGATGCAAACCCTTTGAGAACTTCTCTCCTGAACTCTGCAAATTCATCAGTTAAAATGAGTCAGTCATTTCCGTGCTTCTTTCATAAGTATGGGTAACAGTAGGTCAGGCAGCCCACGAAATTTACCTTAGATCTGTATATGTTTTCAATTCCGACGTTGTCTTCAAACTCCGGTTCGGCCCATGAAACAGCCCTGTGTAGCTCTCCAGGCCGCAGGAATACATCGAAAGACTGGGGGCAGGTCCTCACTACTGGGCTCTCCAGGTCTGCAACAGCAAATTTTCTGAAGTCGTAGTCTTTCAGATACTAGCAGTGAGGGAATGCACTGTGATTTCTGAGAAAGTCTTGCAAGTGGGGTCACTTCATAATTTCATTCCTAGCACTACGTTTCCTTTAGTAGTGGATGCTTGTCTCAAAAATCACACCGATCTTAATGAACCTGTATTCTGTCGTGATGCGGGGTATATTTGTATGCTACCTATCTTGTCTGCGGACAAAACCACTTTATTGTAAATCTTCAGCAGTGCGACCACGTCTAAATACGCTTATATAGCAACTGAAATGGGCTGATGGGGTTTGTTAGTCTCACTCAGTGAGATAGCGCAGAGGTAAGACAATGGACTTTCCGAGGATGTCCGTTAAAAACCTCATAATCCAGATTCCAGTTTTGCTTGTGATTTTCCTAAATCTCTTATGGCGGTTGCTGGGATGAATCCTCAGTAATGTCACGGCCGACTTGGTTCCTCATCCTGCATCGATTTCGATCTTCTGCTCCGCCTCTGTTGACCTCATCATCAAAGCGAAGTGAAACTCTGATCTCCCTTCCTTGCTTTTTGTGTGGTTCCTATGAATAAGATATGTCATCATTGTGCGTTTTCATTATCATATATTTTTACATGTGATGTGATTCCGTACACAAAATTGTTCTAATAAATTCAGATACCAACCCTTGTTTATTACCAGTATTACCTGCTGTCCAAAAGAACAGACACCATATCCGTATAAATATATAGTTCTGGCAATACCGGCCATGAACTCCTGCTGTGCGGATGCACACATATTCCTCGAACTCTTACGGGGCTTGGTAAGAACGTCTTCCACGAGTAATGAGTGTGTTGGGGTGGGACACAACGAATGTAGTGCGTGGACATGGAAGGTGAGAATGTGGGTCTCCCGGAGGCGTGAGCGAGATAGTCCCTGCAGTCGCACAACCCTCTGCGCCCTCGGTGGCTCAGAAGGATAGAGCGTCTGCCATGTAAGCAGGAGATCTCGGGTTCGAATCCCGGTCGGGGCACACATTTTCACCTGTCCCCGTTTATATATATCAATGCCCGTCAGCAGCTGAAGGTATTAATATCATTCTAATTTCGTTCTAGACAGCTGCAGGTCGTCAATGGTGTCTACTCTTCCGGATATGTCCAAAAGAACAGGCACCATATCCATATAAGTGTCCATAACAGGTTTCTGTGGTTTGAGGGAAAGTGGGATTTTGGCTTTTTCCATTGTTGAGGATAGTAACCAGTGCAAAGGGCAGTGGTGTAAAGGCTTTTAAGGGTGGCTCAAAAGTAGAGGGGGCTTTCTTTAAGATATTGATAAGTATTGCATTCGTGGCTTGGCGAGCTTTTACATATTTCGTAGAGGACTCGTTTTATGTCATGAGCTGTGATTGGTGTATTTAAATTGTTTATAGTTACATTGTTCAAGTACTGGAAGCTGGAAGCCAGGGGCAGTTGTATTTGCATGATAGTGGATGGTAGGGAAAAGTGACTAATCAAATTTGCATCATCAGGGATGGAAAAGATGTCAGAGAGATACGATGCACAATGGTTAGCTTTGCTTAGGTTGTCAGGTAAGGGATGGTTATTGTGGAGCAGTGGATAGTGAGGTAATAGGTTGTTACCAGTGAGTTGATGGATGCTTTCCAATACTTGGAAGAGTTAAAGAGGAGTGTGGTGTTGAGTCTGGCGCATGTTTGGTGCCAGTTCCAGCATTTCTTTTCATATATTAAATTCCTGATATGATAGCATTCGCTGGTGGCCTGTGAGTGTACCTCGGTCACAAGTCTGCAAGAAAGAGCAATACTTGCGATGGGACTCGTGGAGGAGTACTAGGGCTTGGACTGTGGTGGTGGTGGGTGGAGGGGGGGTTGGAGCTGAGGGGGGAATTGAGGAGATATTGTCCTGGTACGAATGTGGGTGGACATAGATCTGACAAGGTGAGCTGAAGGAAGGATGTGGCACATGGTATATCACAAGCTGATGAAATGTCCAGTGTTGGATTCCATCTGGGTTTTTATGCATCCACAATAGGCATTCTAGTTGGGTAACTCAGGGATGGAGACTGGAATGGGGTGCATGGAGGTGGTGTTGTGTGTAGAAGAATGCGAGGAATACAGGAAGGGTGTTACTTCCAGTCAGATTGAGGACTTCTGCAGTGAGACATCCATGGAGACTGGGATATGCTATGATGACATCGATTGTGGTGTTACTATCAGGATGTATGTGGTGTGGGATGGGTACAACTTCACTTGCTGGGGACCTGAAAGTATACGCCATCACTGGAGTTCTGTGGAGGACTTAAAATGGACATTGACATCAGCAGCAATATTATAGGTGGAAAAGATGTGAGGTGTTTAGTAGGAATATTGTGAAGGGAGTATTACATAGAGATGTTCTTGATGTGGCCGATTGCAACTCCACCTCTGGATGTGGGAAGGGGGTCACGTGTGTGTTGGAGTATACACCGAGAGGTTGGGATGGTGTGATACTATTGGAGGATAGAGGTATGGACGTTGTGTTTGGACAGGGTGTGAATTAAAAAAAAGTTTACTGGCGGGGAGGGAGCAGATGTTGTGGTACACGATTCTGTAGTGCTGTCTTGCCATTATGAGGGATAAGACTGGTTTGTGTGGATCAGATCGACGAGGTTTAGACAACGGCGTCCAGACAGGTGAAGATGGACCTGGTTGTGGTTCAGTGTTGCGATGAAAGATGGATTGTGCAGCAAGGGAAATTTGTTGGTGTATGTCTGGACATTGGAATAGACAGGCGCTTTGGAGGACTGTTATAAATTTAATACAATCTTCAGGTGTCAGATCTGGATGGAGTGAATTGTTGGGGTGAGTGGGGGCATAAATTTGGCAGATTGGGACCGTGAGCCCAGGTTTGGTAGGTTGTGGCTTAAGTTCGCACTTCACAGAATAGGTGTGACACGAGACATTGCAAGTGTTGCAAGTAGGAAGAGGTGCTAGGCAAGGGCGTTGTTCAAGAAAATGGGAGGCTCTGTAGTGTGGACAGGTAGGTGAGTTTTTACAATCTACTGTGAGCCGATCATTGTAACAAGGACAGATTTGGCAGCAATATGACTGGCGATAGGATTTCCGACCTTCTACTTTGTGACGGTGGTCGTATATCGGAGCTCGCTCTTGAGGAGAAGGTCTCTGTTGGTGGCAGATACAGAGAAGACACGGACGAGACGAGTGAGGTCAAGGTCATTATTGATCCAAATATCTTTCCGGACTTCTAAAGCCAGGTGGTGGTTCATTACGGGTGCTACTTCCTCATCCGTGATCTCAAGGTCAACTTAGAGATCACTGCAGTGAGGGTGGGAGGACGGTGGAGAGTTTGGGAGTGTGAGTGTACTGGTGAGAGGTTTTAAGGAGGCCTTGGAACATAGGTAATGCGAAGAGTTTTGGGCTTCGTCTTGCACGTGGTTCTTGGCGAAGGTTTAGGTTCAGCGTGCTCTCCGTCAATATTAAATTGTATTCTATTTTTCTGGTTGAACTGTTAACCAATGTGGTCGTGATTTGCTTATTTATTTTTCATTAAACTGACAGTTCCGCCCATTTTTTTTTTGGCGAGTGGGCGGTAATGTTAAGCCTTGTGTGATTAACTTAGTTTATTTTAATGACGTGACACACAGGCGGAAGACACAATAGCTGTCGAAAGCTGTGCTTCGGCCAGGTATGACAGCGCAGACGCCATTTTACTGGAAATGTGCTCCCGAATTGTAATTTGTACAGCTGAGATCGTAAGCCTTTACCCTGTTGGAGGGTCGTCCAGTTGGATGATTGTTCCAGTACCAATGTTTGCAAAGGAACCAATGTTTGCAATGGACAATTTTAATATAGTGAGCTGGTCAAAATAAATGTTCAAGAAAGGGCTCAGTGGCTTACTGTTCAAGCATCCCTGTATCCAAGCCAGCCTGTTCTATGGTTTACCGATTCCTACCCTTAACCTATTGGTATTCCCTTTCCAAAATCAATTCCTTATAAAATATGAGAGTGTCCTATTTAATTTGTAGTCTACTGTACATAAAAGTACCGTATTGTACACAGCGAAGTATCCCAAAACAGTGTCTTTAAAAATGTCGCCAAAAGCGCTCCAGTACATATAAGGATCAAGTAAGTAATTTGATCTAGAAGAAGTCATTCTTTTAACGAATCGTTAAAAAAAGTTTACGTCACTTGCTCCAAATCTGGTAAATCGTCCAAATTTACGAAACTTATGTTAAGAATATTTTAAATCAGTACGCTGCTGATAACACATTTTATCCGACATTACATTCCTGGGGTAGAGGAAGTAATACTGTCATGTGTGACTACATGTTTATACACCTGACAAGGGACAACCGAAATGCACGGTAGAAGTAACACCGTCAAACTGCACACCTATGTGCTAGCAATGTAACATTTATTTTTATCACCAACTTTAATTTGAGGCTTCAGAATTACAGTCTCTTTCGACCAGCAGAAATTGCACAACTCACGGATACTCTAACGATTTACAACATAATTCATGATCAACTTTCAGCACCGATTTTTCAGGCAATGGTGTCGTATACGTGGTATGCTTCAAAATTAATTCCCGAAAAACAAATATTTTAAAATGTAAGCCAAGTCTGTTTTCCGCCGAACCTTCGCAGGGGACGATGTAATTATGTGAATCTTGGATTCATTAGATATTGTTAGTGCCATGATTGTATCTGTTTCGAATGTTTATTTGGGAAAAACAGAGTATGTAGTTGTTCGAAAGAGATGGAGGACATGCAACAAAGTGATTGAAAGAGCCATTATAAAGCATCCTGGATTAAAATTTTGATTCTTTACTAATCTAACTCGTTTGAGAAATTTATTTGCTAGCCTTGTTATTTTTTCATATTGATTTACTTACTTTAATAACCACCTTTTTCACACCAATTACGAAACGTAAAGAAATGCAAATGAAAAAAACTTCTTCATCGTAAAGAAGCACAGAGTTTAGCTTACTTGATATAAGTTCTTCTTCTTCCTCGGTTGAGGAGCTTGTAAATGGTCATCACAAAAACGTTTAAATCGCACGAGATACCGAATCAGTCTATGCAACACCAATAAGTACTCAACTGAAAACTAGATTTTTCGTAAATTATAGTCAACTTCGGTTTCTGATCGTGCGCTTTTAGAAAAACTTGTGTACTTGCCACAGTTGCAACAAAATATTTCGGGTAAGAAGTCCTTCTACAACTGTCACAATAGGAACATCTAGGCTAGAAATATGCATACGTACATGCCTCACGAGACAACAAATTAGAATCACATAATTACAGGCAAAGACCGAATCTGGAAAATCCTCTTAATAAATGCTACCTGACGTGAACCGAGGATTCAACTATAGCCGGCACTATCAATTTAGTGCAGGAAATTAAGGTACCCTGTTTTATTGATTCTAAGAGGTAACCCGATGATTCAATATCTGTGGGATTTACCTGTAATTACTTCAGTGGTCAGATCTGGATTCCACTATCTGCTCTACAGGAACAAAGCAAGTCATAATTTATGGAGTAAGAAACTTACGTAATGAATCTCCTTTGAGTGGGAGATACACGAAGAAAATCAAGAAGACATGACGAACAGAAACTAAACGCTCTGAATTGGTCTGCTGAAATGAAAACGCCACATGACTGGAAAGAGTACTGTTGCCAAATTTTACACGTGAAATAATGAAAGATGTGAATAAAATTCGAAGCTGCCTTATTTATGTAAAAGACTATCGCAACTGGCAAGAGTACTGTTGCCGATATCTTAAGGCGGGAACATACAGGTATATAAATGGCTAATTTCAATAGTGGTACAGGTCCATTTTTGTTCTTTGTGAGATACAGAGTTCTAAAGTAAAATGAGCGCTGAAAAATCTGCAGTTGAGATACCAGAAATATTCAAGCATATGGCTTGTTCTAAAAATGAACCGTTCTTTCTGTTTGTTTGGATCATTAATTTCAGAAACATTATAGGGAGAAAAGTGAAGGTAATGGACTTGTACCACTACTGAAATAAGTCCTTCATATATAGGTGACAAATACTTCGTATCTGAAGACGGAATGCTTACCTGTCATTAACGTACAAGATTAAAACTTATCAACTGGAAACCCACAGTGTACTCGTGGAAGCATCCTTTTTGTTTCTCATTTCGGATGCATTTCTAAATTCAATCCCTAATCATGTCTCTCAGATACTATAAGCCGCTTTGGTGGAATCGGTGTCTCGTCAAAATGTCTGTCGAATGTAAGGCTTGTCGACTTTGTTCAGAAGACTCCGGCAGTGATAAACGGATCGATGTTGCACAGGTACTCACCTTGGACGTGTATCTTGACGGTGCAGCTCGCTGTCGTGTTGTCCATTGGATTTCTGGCGATGAACGTTACCTCTGAGGTGCCAGGACCCAGCTGCGTCTCCAGCTGCTTGCCCCAAGGAGGCACAGAATCAATGTACCTGCAGGGAACCACATAAGAGCCTTTAATGTCCTGTGCTTTGAGAGAACTGGATTACAGTACATGCATAGTGTAAGGAACAAATATTCAAGACAAGTTTTCGTTTTATTCTTCGTTTCCTATCGAAAACATAGTTATATTACATTAAGTGAGAAGAGGAGGGGACCAAAGGATATGAAAATATGTTTAGCTGACTGAACGCCTTAATTATTGTACTTCAAAAATTATTTCACTGTAATTTGATTTATTGTCAGATACGATAAGATCATATCACGCTGAATGTTATGAGAGTAAGTTCTTACATGCAATAAATGTTTTCTTGTTTTCCTGACGATTAGGAAGGAGAATAGCTTGTAGTTATATTTCACCTTTTATACGTGCATAAAATGTTACGTGGGGTAGACATCTCAAAGTCAATGTACGGAGTAAAGTTTGTACCAAGTTACTGTAGTTTCCCCTGATAGGAAAAGAGACAAAAATTGAAACATAAATCGAAACTGACATTAAATTAATCAATTTTGTCGTACGGATAGCGAAGTAAGATAACCGCAAAACAGTACGGCCTCGATTTTCACATCACTGAAATACAAACGGGTGGTAGTCATTAAAACAAAAAAAGAGGACAGCGTGTGATGTTAACAACGGAAGTCTATGTCGATCAAAATTATATGTCTACTGTCCTCTTCCCTTCATATAACACTGCCTTTGCCTTTAGTTTGATTCCCTTGAAGAACACTTCTGCATATTCCTTCCACCTTCCAGACTTCCCTTCTTTGCCTAGTTCTGTCATCTGAGCTCTCCGTGTTCATACAGGTGCTTCAGTTCCTTCCAAAGGTCTCTTTAACCTTCCTATAAGCGATATCGATCTTTCCCCTAGTTTCACATGCTTCTACAGCCTTGGAATTTGTCATCTAGATGTTTTTCACTTTCAACAAGTCTCATTTTTAGACATCTGTATTCCCTTTCGCGTGTTTCATTTTCTGCATTTGTATACTTTTTCCTGTGTTGTCAAAGGAAATGTATTAGGCCTTGTCGTTTTAACTGTCTGATTCTGTGCTTCCTTCACTATTTCATCTCTCAAAACTACTTATCCGTCTCTTACTCATCTACTCTATTCCCCTCCCCACTTTCAAATGTTGCCTTGCTCTCCCTAAGAAAGTCTCAGTAACATCAGTTTCTTTCATCCTTATCAAGTTCCCGTGTCTTTAATTTATCACTCTGCTGCATATTGTCAAGTTTTACCTTACAGGTCATAAGCAATAAATTATTGTAACTGTCCACATCTGCCCCTTGGCAACGTCTTCCATTTTAAAACGTGGTCTTGAAATCTCTGTCAGAAACCTTCCAGGACTCTCACAAGTATACAGCTGTCTTACATGATTCTTAAGCCAATTGTCTGCTATGATTAAACTACGCTCGGTGCATATTTCTACTAGATAGATTCGCATTTCTTTACCCTAGTCCATATACTCCTGCTACTTTTCCTTCTTCTTCTTGACATCGAATTCTAGTCCCCAACCACAACTATATTTTCATCTTGGTTACCTACCTGAATGATTTCTTTTATTTCGTCATACATTCTTTCAGTCTCCTGATCAACTGCGAAGCAGTATGGCATACAAATTATACTACCGAGTTAGTGTTGGCTTCGTGGCCGTCATGGTTACGATAGTACGTTCACCGTGCTGTTCATAGTAGCTTTTTGCGCATTCCTATTTCATTATTCATTATTAGATCTACTCTTGGATTACCCCTTTTTCGTTTTGTATTTATAACAACAGTATTTATAATACCATCACTAAGTACAACATAAATTAAGTGCTACTCACTTCCAAAATGAATGGTGTCATAAACTACTCGCAGTACACAAACTAATATAAATGCCAATACTGCTGCATATTGATGATGGTGATATTCGGCTTGTGAGCGCTCAGCTGCGCGATTATCAGCGCCCGAACATATTCCCAACCGTTTCTCGGTCCAGTCTCTCTACTTTCCTGAATGATGATGAAATGATGAGGGCAAAACAAACACCAAGTCCCCAAGCGGAGAAAATACCACACACGACCGGTAATTGAACCGGGGAGCCCGTGATTCAGAGGCGGCAACGCTTGACACTAGTCTAGGAACTGCAGACTGCTGAATAGTGTCTACTGCTCTAGAACTGAAATATTCCTGCAGAATGTGGGTGTTAGATGAAATTATAATAGGTATGTCATTTAAATACACGAAACTGGGTGAATTGTGAAACCCTTTCATACTACAAGTTCAATATACGTAACTTCAGACAGTATTGTATAGAATTTGTAATTACAAGAAGAGAGACCACGAGTGTGTACCGACCTCTGGCTTGAAATATTTCGTGCTCTTGTCCTCCCGTAGTTGTTGTGTTACTCACAAGAGAGCTAATGATAAAAGCTTGAAATTCCCGGCGGGGTCAGGGATTTTCTCTGCCTCCTGATGGCTGGGTGTTGTGTGATGTCCTTTGGTTAGTTAGGTTTAAGTAGTTCTAAGTTCTAAGGGACTGATGACCATAGATGTTAAGTCCCATAGTACTCTGAGCCATTTGAACCATTTTTTTTGAAAAGCTTGAAAACATGTAATAGGAAACAAATATTAATTTCATATTCAAATCCAATAGTAGGAAACACTGATGGTCAAAAAGTTATTGCACAGACTGGATATTACGAATCAGTTCTCTTGCACGAATTTACGAAATAATGTTGAACGTAACGTAAAGTATTACAAATCTTACTCTCAGGATAAGACAATGATCAAATCGTACTACAGAAAGGAATAACATCATCGAACTGATATATGAACTACATTAGAATGTTTAGTTTTAAATAAATTAAAAACTGACAATAATATGTATCACATAACCATTAAAAAAAGAAGTACTTGTTACTTAAAGAGCTGTACGGTAGTGTACTGTAGTGATTACTTCTGCACAAGAGCAGAAAATATAGACAAAGAACGTAGCAGACTCACCTCCACCAGTCCATGTTAGATTTCGGCTGCTGAATACGAACCCGGACAGAGCTCTCATTTGGAGGTAAGTCAATTCTGACGTCATTTTGGCACTGAATGAAAGGTGCTGGCGCGTCAGAAGCTGTGGAACAAAGATCTTCGTATTTTACTTGCAATTAGTGTACACACAAGAAAAATAACAAAAGCTGTACGAGTCTCGATTAATAATGATAGCCATTCAAATTATTTTCCATGCATTATCTACAACAATTACGTATAGGGCGTCGACTCCAACACAATGAAATGAAATATCAACACAAAGACAATCTTTCATTTTACCATTGCGTCTTCGAACGAAAATACCTCTTTCCCATACACTTTTTATGATGTAGTTTGATAACATTATTACCTTACAACGCTGATCAAGTATTCTGCAGTTCATGAGCCGAAAATGTTAATGGACGCCAAGTTGCTTCGTCTTGCGGTACTTTTTCCAAATGCGGATTCTCTCAAGTGTTTCATGTAGACATGTAGGTTACTGGAATGCATCATGTCGTGGTTATCTGTTATTTTCTCCATCTGTGATCCTCCTCATTCCTCCACTTCGCCTCCCCCCTCGCCGCTACCCTCCCCCTCCCCCCACCCAGCCGGCACGTGCCTCCCTTCATCATACTGTCTACCTACTTTAGTATACACACGCAGTTCCTAATGTGCTGTACAATGCATCAAGATGTATTTATCCTCGCAGTTATGTGTGTGATCCGTTAAACACCCATTATTATACGACGTCTAGCTGAAGCCAGACATTTTGTTTATCTCTTTTGAAATATTCACCGAGGGAAATATATTTGTCAAACGGGGACAGAATCGTCTTCCTTCCGCTACACCCCGCTTATTGACGTCTTCCTTAACCTAACTCACTTACTCCCAATTACCTGAAGTCGTCTGTTAGCGTCAGTGTCTTGACTGTTACAGCATCTACTATTGTAGTTTCTTTATGTCCCACCTTCTTGTGTCTCTCTTCAGCATTTTCAGCACAACTGCCAGACATAATCAATTTTCTATCATTTCTCTTGCGTTTTCTATTGTAGATGTTCTCTGTGCCACCCCTCTGGCAGTATAACAGTCGTAAAATTTTGTTATATTTGTAGGTAACTCTCCAAGACATAGGTTCTCTTTCTTCCTACCAGCAGCGTAATTACGTCGAATTTGTTTTCATATGATATAAAGGAAACTTTATATGGTTAACGATGTTTTTTCACCAGATTTTAGTAATTTTTTTGTTTATCATATAAACCATGTTATTTCCATTTCCGATAACGAGATATCAATTGAACTCTGTGTACTGTTTTTTTTTTCAATAGTATGTGCACATTACTTTTAAAGTGTCGGCCAGTTTATAGTCTTAGTCTCCAAATTCGTAGTATTTAACGCAAACAGTGTGTCAGCGACAAAGTCACTGAATCGTACTGTGAAACAGTATATGAGTGGAGCAATAATCAAAACGCCAGTGCTCATCGGCACGATTTCCTGTTCTGCATTTTCTTCGTAACTGTATCGTGGCAGAACATATCACAATAACCCCCGTTAACATGTAATGGACCGTACACCTCAATTACAAAGAACACGTCCTCATGCAATTCGTAGCGTGTGTAGGTAAACCATTTCTGTTTTAATTAAAACTCTTTGGAATTTCCTTCTCCTGGTTATGACTTGTTTGTTCTGGTATATTTCGTAAGAGTGTGAAGAGACAATTTTTTTCAGAGAGCTTCTTTTTTAGACCAGCAAGTGTAAGAGAAGTTGTAAAGTTTCTGCAGAATAAGAAGTGTACTGCACAGTGTGTTTCCGTTACTTTTATACTAACTCTCAGGGATGATGATGCAGTATAAATGTGTAAACAGGAGGTAGTGAATTTCTATTAGAAAACATCTTAGTCGAAATATATATATGAATATGTAAAAATTTCATATGTGTCGTTGAAATGTTGACGATAATATAGGATAAATCCAAATACATACTTTTCTTAAATTATTTTTGTTAGTTACACTACATGGACAAAGTGTTACATTAAGAGCAGCGTCGCTGAAGCCGTGGCATCTTCAGGAAAACCCTGCCGCGGCCCGTGGATCCAGGAGAGCCTCTTCAGTCTCTATCGTAGTATTGCAATTGATGGTAGACGACCACCGCCTCTTCTCTGAGCAGCATTTCCTATGTTTCAGAACGCTCCGAAGCACATGGAACAACGCTGTCAGCATTTTTCCACTGACTTTTCCCAGTGTGAAGTCACCGTTTGTTGTCTCCGGGACCTGTTGTAGTCAACACCAACACCTCAGCGCACCGTAAATGCTCTCTGACTGACAATGTCTTTTTCCGTTCCTTCAGCTGCCTCGTGTTGGAGGGCGAGCCCCATTTGGCACTGTAGTCACGCAAATTTCACGCCATGTTGCGTCCAGCTTCCTACGAGCGACTGAGACACCTCTAGTAACATGTTCCCGCAGTTTCAGTTACTTTCACCGAATAGTTTATTTTTTGTGGTACTTTAGCGTTCTGATCTTTAAGGTTCACAGCGCTGTGTTTTGCACTGGAGCGTGTCTCCGCCTAGATAGCTTACTAATTTACACTCATGCTCATAAATTAAGGATAATGTTGTTATATGGTGAAACAACGCTCTGGTGGGCGGTTTGCGGGTTTAAATCACCTCGGGGTATGACCATGTGGTGCATGTGACGTGCGGTCGTCGCACGGTGGTGCTCGCAGCAGTCCACGTATGCAGAGGTGTGTTGGTGCATGTCAGGGTATGGTCCAGTGAGTAAGTGTGCAGACTTTTTCAGACTTGCTAATGGTGTGTTGAAAATGGCTCAAAGAACATACATTGGTGACGTTATGAGGGGTAGAATACTGGGGCAACTGGAGGATGGTGAAACACAGCAGGTCATAACACGGGCCCTCCGTGTGCCACAAAGTGTGATCTCAAGATTATGGGAACGATTCCAGCAGACAGGAAAGTGTTCAGGCGCTACATTACGTGACGTCCACAGTGTACAACAAAACAAGAAGACCGATATCTCACCATCAGTGGAGACAGACGGCCACGGAGTACTGCAGGTAGCCTTCCTCGGGACCTTACCGCAGCCACTGGAACAGTTGTCTCCAGACCATCTACAGACGACTGAATAGACATGGTTTATTCGCCCGGAGACCTGTAAGGTGCATTCCACTGACCTCTGGTCCCAGGAGAGTCCGTAAAGCCTGGTATCAAGAACACATTACTTCGTCATTGGAACAGTGGTCCCACGTTATGTTCACGGACGAGTCCAGGTATAGTCTGAACGGTGATTCTCGCCGGGTTTTCATTTGGCGTGAACCAGGAACCAGATACTAACCCCTTAATGTCCTTGAAAGAGACCTGTACTGAGGTCGTGGTTTGATGGTGTGGGATGGTATTATGACTGGTGCACATACACCCGTACATGTCTTTGAGAGAGGAAATGCAACAGGTCAGGCGTATCGGGATGTCACTTTGCACCAGCATGTCTGACTTTTCAGGGGTGCAGTGGACCCACCTTCCTCCTGATGGATGATAATGCACGGCTCCACCGAGCTGCCATCGTGGAGAAGTACCATGAAACATAAGATACTCGGGGAATGGAAAGGCCTGCCTGTTCTCCAGACCTAAATCCCATCGAGCACGTCTGGGATGCTCTCAGTCGACGTATCGCTGCACGTCTTCAAACCCCTACGACACTTCAGGAGCTCCGACAGGCAGTTGTGCAACAATGGGAGGCTATATCCCAGCAGCTGCTTGACCACCTAATCCAGAATATGGCAACCCGTTCTGCTGCCTCTGTACATGTGCATGGTGATCATATCCCATACTGATGTCGGGGTACATGTAGAGGAAACAGTGGCGTTTTGTAGTACATGTGTTTCTCAACTTATCACCAATCTTGTGGACTTACAGATCTGTGCCTATCCTATTTGTGCCAGTTTTGTGTTGTGCCACGTTGTGTGGCACCACATTCTGAAATTATCCTCAATTTATGAGCATGAGTGTAGTTCCAATAAGAGGTGAGAGACCAGATTTTTTTCCCTTTTTAGGAATGCGTGCTCCGCATGCAGCACAGTGCTTGTTTCGTTGGTTTGTTACAGACGAAACAACACTAGCGAGGCGGTGGTTAGTCCTCCTCCTCCGGCCTCGTCGCTGTGAGCTGTGTACGTACCCCGGAGCTCGCGCACGCAGGTGGGCTGCGCGCCTTCCCAGACGCCGGCGGGGGCGCAGCGCAGCACGCTGGTGCCCAGGTGTCGGTAGCCTGGCCCGCAGCGCACGTGGCACTCGGCGCCCGCGGCGTAGCGCGCGCCCGGACCGCTGGGCAGCCCCGGACACCGCACCTCGCCGCCCAGCGGCGCCGGCGGAGGGCCGCACACCGCCTCTGCCGGACACAAACACAGCACAGTACACTACAGGGGGCACCTGTGGCTTCTGTGACGGCGCACAAAGACGTTCTCGAACGAAATGATTTTGGCGTATCAGGATCAAAGGCATAGTTGTTCACTGACTGGTGTTTGCTTTTTCTTTTCGTCTATACCAAGGCGTTTCTGTGTAAAACAGTAAACCTCCCGCCCCAAATTCTTCACCCTTTTAAAAGTGAAAAATCTACAAGAGAAAACGCATATGGAAGGAGTTGTCCGAATTGGACCGAAATCGATGGATGCGATGTGCATCTACAAACAAACAAATTATTAGAAGTTCAGTAAAGTTGGAAGACGTATTAAAGAGAAAAAACTTCACAAACTGAGCAAGTAAATAACGAGCTGGTCCACCTCTGGTCCTCCTGCATTCGGCTCGAAATTCTTTGACAGAGTTGTTGGATGTCCTCCCTAAGGATCTCGTGCCAGATTCTTTCCAACCAGCGTGCTAGACCGTCATTGTCCCGACCTGATTAGAGGACCCTGCCCACAATGCTCCGAACGATCTCGCTTGATGAGAGACCTGGCGACCTTCCTGGCCAAGGTAGGATTTTTCGAACACGAACACGAGTGGTAGAAACTCTCGCCGTATGCGGGGTGGGCATTATTTGATGAAATGTAAGCCCAGGATGACTTGCCATGAAGGGCAAGAAAACGGGACGCAGATTTCGTTCACATACTGCCGGCTGGTGTGGCCGATTGGTTCTAGGCGATTCAGTCTGGAACTGCGCGACTGCTGCGGCCGCAGGTTCAAATCCTGTCTCGGGCATGAATGTGTGTGATGTCTTAGGTTAGTTAGGTTTAAGTCGTTCTAAATTCTAGGAGACTGGTGACCTCACATGTTAAGTCCCATAGTGCTCAGAGCCATTTCGTCCAGATACCGATCTGCTGTTAGGGTGCCGCGGATGACAACCAAAGGGATTGTGCTGTGAAATGAAGTAGCACTCCAGACTATCACTCCTGGTTGTTGGGTGGGCGACAGTCGGTTTGGTATGACACGGCTGTCGGAGGTGCCTCCTGACAAGTCTTCGCTTACAGTCGGGGTCAGTTCGAAGGAGAACTCATCACTGAAGACTGTTCCACACCAGTTAATGAGACTCGAGGCCTAATGTGCTCGACACAACTACAAACGGGCTTGGTGGTATACAAAAGTGAACGGCAGTAGGCGCAAGAAGTCTTTGTGACCACTGAAACACCAGTTGCACGTCGGATCGATTATAATTTTGGATCCGCGGCCTTGATTTTCCTTCTTGACGCTCTATACGGCCATGGTTCTGCGAGCCGTAGTTACTGCCCAACTGACTACATGGAATGAAATTCGGGAAACGTTATACATTAATATCGTCATGTCCCCTGTTTATTATACTCACCAGCTGCGCGGTAGCATTACGCTGCACCGTCAGCCAGTCATCCATAGCCTGCCAAAGTTTACCATGTTGCATTTTCCGTCAACAGTTGCATGAGTATCAATTTGTGACCAATTAGAAAAATCCTATGTTGTGCATTCTTTTTCTTTGTGTCAGAGCGTAAATAACACAATTTGACTTACTGAAGGTATTCAGTATAGTAATGTGTAGAAAATTTAGGGGTATGCTCGGTGCCAAATTTAGTACTCATAGCAGACGGCCATCTCTGCGCATGGAAAATGGCTCTATTCCAGGTGGGCACCACATCGAATTGGGCGTGCGTGGCACATACTGGTATGTCGTTCCATGGTCTTTAACTCTATCACCTACCATTCATCGTAGTGGCTGGCATATGGTGGCATGCCAATCTGTCAGAAATCAATGAGAAGATGTTTGCCACGTGTTGCAGATATGGAGAATATGCTGACCTATGTGCCTAGGTAGGTCTTGATAACGCGGGCAATATGTGGTCTTGCGATATTTTGTTGGAAGATAACATCATGAAGGCCTGAAAGCTGGTCAGAACCACCAGCCTTGTGACATAAGAAAATTAAGGCCCACTGTCAAAATAAAAGCCTTTGTGAACCGGAGATAATAGTGCTGTGTACCCGATGATATGCCCTGCCATACCGTCTGGAGCTGAGCCCATTTGATCATGACGAATAAAACCTGGCGGCATTCGGTTCTCGGAGCCTTCACGGACGGATACGTCCAAATTTATGCAGTTCTCAGAATTGGGACACATGAAAACACGATGAGGTGCCATTCCTGTACGCAGTGTAGTCGAAAACCTTCTCTGTCAAGCGAGGCTGTAACAGTGGTTGTTATGCTGACAATCTGGGTACGTGTCTGGATGCAAAAAAGCCATTTCCTGACTCAAGCTATTGAAATGACTGCGTGATCATGCACGGCCTAGGGAATATTATGTCTGTCCTAGCGGGCGCTAGCCACATTGGGACTGTGAGATCCCTCATGGCGTTGACTATAGCCCACATAACCCATCGATTCAAAGTCCGGATGACAGTTCTAGGATAACGATCATCTTGGAACGACAGCCTATAGTCTCGGTGGGCCACATGCCAGACGCTGTCGAATTCGATACCTACAATGATTGGACAGCAGTACGAAAACAACGCGAGAAATGCATGTTGAACATAAACGCAGATGCTAGCTAAGACTGCAGGTGGCGCTGTTGTATTTGAACACGAACGGCACCTCTCCAATATCCTCAGCAAAAGTGCCAGTTATGACCAAGCAGCGTTCTGAGTACTTTTGAATGCATTATATCAGAGGTGAGTGAATTCGAACGAGAGAAAATTGTTGGTGTTCTTGTTATGGTAGTTACTTCCGTAACCAAGGGGTCCGAAATGTTTGGTGTTTCAAGATTTATACCGCATACAGGCAAAGCATGTGAACGTCATGCTTTAGGACACAACGCGAAAAGAAGTGTCTGTTGATAGTGACAGACGGTTATTAAAGGGGATTGTGACGAAAAGTATGGTGATGGCAGACGCAAAGGTAAACTGCAGCTCTGAATGTCGTACTCGCTAACTATCTCAGTGACAAAACAACACAAAGGGATCTCCAAAAGCAGGGAATTGCAGGATGAACTGGAATTCCAAAACCACTCATTAGTGATGCAAACGCCCGTAACTCAGATATTCGATACCGAAGCCATAAAACGTGGACTATGGAGCAATGCAAGGAAGTTATTTGCTGGCCTGAGATTTGTTTCACACTGCTACCAAATTCTGACCGAGATTACGTCCCTACAGGACGAGCGTCCGGTGATGATTTGGGAAGCCATATCATGGTATTGCATGGGCTGGGTAGTTACTCTGGAAAGTCACATTACCACCAAGACTTATGTGACAATTTGGGATGGTAACATCCATTGCATGGTACAGTGTTTGTTCCCCAGTGGAGCTGCTCTGTTCCAAGGCGACAGGGCCACTGTTCACACAGCTCAAATCGTCCAGGATTGATTTTCTGAGCACAAAGATGAACTGTCGCATCTCTCGGGACCACCAGTCACCAGATTTCAATATTGTTCAGCCTCTGGCATCTATTTTTAGAGAAGCGTACGTGATTGCTATCCACCTCCATCACCGTTACCTATGCTTGCCAGTATTTTACAGGAGCCATGATGACCACAAAGGACGACTGGTAGCTGTTTTGAATGCTAGCTGGTTTCCTTCACTGTATTGGACATGGCAATGTGTTGTGTTTTTGGTATTTCCATATTTTTGTCCACTACCTGTACATTGGGCAGTTGCGATGAAATTCTACTTACTTGCATATCCTCTTCAGGCTATTTTAACAACCGTTATATGCCATCCTCATGGTGTTGCAGTTTTTTAACGAACAACAGTGCACATAAACAATGCATGTTAGATCCTTATACACTTGACAAATTCATATAGTTCATACAAATGTGTTACTGTCTTTGCCAAACAGACTTTAGATTAACGATGTGAGATTATTAACATATTCGTGTTTATAATTATACCACACTGGTTGCTTAGGTACACAGTTTCAACTAATGACAACAAAGTGCTCTTCTGTTTCAGAATTTAAAAAAAAAATACCTCTGTACTTGACTGAGAATAATCGTATCGTAGACGATACAGCCTGCCTTCCTGGAACTGAACTTATTTACCCAGCTAGTAGTACGGGGGCCTACAGTTTAACAAGGACTGTGGGACACGGTGGAAATCGGCTTATTTCTCATTAACAAATCACAAGCTGAAGCTGACGTGACACAGAAAAAAAACATCCTAACCTCAATTGGGGTAGAATCCGGAAATTTTAGATTTGTATCGCTGCTCGTTTGCACTGAACTTCCAGCCCGTCTCAATGCCATAGTACTCTCTTAAATTGATGTATTTCATTATTGAAGTGGACGGATAGGTCACCAATGTATATAATTGAGGACATTTTAGAAGTTCACTGTAAATGTATTTGAATGTTAATGTTTTTTCTTTTTTTGAGTAGTTACAGAGTTACAGTACAACGTCTACGAAGATTTTTTGGCAGGGGAATCGGTTATAGACGTGGCTAAACGCTAACAAAAGATTGTACGCTTTTTTATACAACTTCTCAAAGAAACACACTTAGGAGTACGAGACTTCTATTTTAAAACTTCCTGGCAGATTACAACTATGGACGGAATCGGTACAACATGGTGGAGCAAAAGAAGACTGGGAAAAAGTTAAATCTCGTGTACATATACAGCAGAAAAGAAAACTGGGAAAACGTGACCCAAAAATAAGAGGACATGGTTTATAGCAGATATTATTTAATTTGTCGAAAATAGAAGGCTGTGGAAAAGTGCAAATGATGAACAAGAGAAAACTGAATGCAGAAGACTAAGGAATTTAATCAGTAGAAAAGTTAGGAAAGCAAAAGAAAGTTTTTTTGGGGAGGTGCGCAGAACATTGGAAGAGAATATGCTAAATTCAAGAACTGATACAGCCTACAGAACAGCAAATAATTTTTTTAAGGAATTAGGGTGTATTAGAACATACAGAGAGGAAAATGCTTTTTGTCTAAGACGTGGTGAAGAGATGGAAAGAATACATTGAGGAATTGTATGACGAAACAGCTTTATCGGAGTATGTAATAAGAAAATAAGAGGAAGAATTTGAGAAAGCTCTTAAAGCAATGGGTGCTGTTGACATTCCTGCAGAACTGATCAAGAATGTTGGTGACAAAAGTCAGGCGAATGATGTAATTTAGCAGTACTGCGCAAAGACTCTATTACTTGGGTAGTGATTAAACAAGCGACGCTATCCTCTACAAATAGGTTAAATGGTAACAACCACGACTTAAATGTCCTACTTATTCCCGTTAAATCTCCATCCGATACTTAAGGCATTACAATAATTATGTTAAATCTGTGTTTCAGGAATTTTTGAGGAGAGTGTAGAAGTAGAAAGTGCTGTAATTGAAAGGACACTGATATTTCCTTGTTTTATTTCCTAATCAGTGTTTAACAGATGCACGAGTCGGTCGCGAGTATCTGCTTCTCAAGTGCTTAACCTGATGTTACGAAACAGACTTGGAGCCATACGGAAGCATTATCTTCTACTCATCTCCTAATATGAGCACCCATGTTATTTCATTTTCCATCTGGTGAACATCGTTAACCTCTCTTGTTGACGCCAGGCAC